>NC_090648.1:226323981-226644814 GCF_040937935.1 Hyperolius riggenbachi
GGTTATTACACCATTTAAATTATGTCCCTATCACAATGTCTGGCGCCAATATTTTATTACGAAATAAAGATGCTTTTTTTCAGTTTTGCATCCATCATTAATAAAAAGCCCATCATTTATATAGTAACAGTATTATACATATTAAAAAAGTTCAGTCCCTAAGCAAACTATTTATGTATTTTTTATATTTGCAAATTTATTTTATTTAATTTTTTTTACAAAAAAATAAATGTTGGTAACTATTGGGGAGTGTGGGAGGTAAGGGGTTAATTTAAAATGTAAAAACAGGTCTTTGCATTAAAAAAAATGCTTTTAGATGTAGTTTTACTATTTGGCCACAAGATGGCCTCAGTCTTTTTTTTTTTTTTGTATACGTCCTGTAAGCGAAATACGTATGCTTACAGGAAGTGTACTGAGGATGGAAACTTTTATTTATTAGAATGATCGTGAAGCTTCTCATAAAAGGTGCCGATCATTGCTACGGGGACTTAGATCAATGATTAGGAATTGCTTTCCCATGCATTGATCTCCTGGCAGGAAGATGGCAACATGAACGAATGCACAAATAAGCGGGAGCGCGTACAGCAGTGGTAGCAGCGGGAGTACGTATATTTACTCCCCTGGGCGGTTAGATGAAGTCTGCAGGGGAGTAGATATACTGTACTGAAGCTGTGAAGTGGTTAAATTGCATGTATAAAATGTAAATTTATTCCAGAATAAAATGCTCTATCAATTTGTTATGCTCTTATATTGCTAGCACTTACAGTGGGTAGTAGTAATCTGATACTTCTGAAAGGTTTTGGAGTAGTCCATTTCCACAATGAGTATTCTTCATTGTCAATATCTTTCCATGGATTGCATTAGCACAGGCTACACAGGGAACTTTAATACCACATTAATAAATGTACTAGTCCAAAACCTGTCAGAGGTGTCAGTTTAATAATACCTTCTGTAACTGACAACTTTATAGGAAGAGGTACCTTGCAGTGCATTTTGCTGTGAGACTGATGTACATCTTGTGTGCATGTATATTCATGTATATTATTTTAAACTGGAAAAAAAAAGTTCAAGATAGTGGTCCACGATAGATGCATTTGTGACCATTATTTGTAAAAGCATTAGGAGACCAATATTTTTTTTTCTTTTGTTTAGATTTGCACTGGCTTCTCATTTTTTCTGGGGTCTCTGGTCCATTTTGCAGGCCAAAATGTCAACTATTGAATTTGGTTACCTGGTAAGTATGCATACGGGACTCATTTCCACTAGTGGTGATTTGCAGCATTTCCCCAGAATTTCTAAATAGAGACGCGCCAATTACCTCTTGTATTGGGGGCGGGGCTATGTGCTGCAAGACAACGGAAATTAAACTTGGGAAACCTGGCAAGTAGTTTAAGCTTTACTTACACATGGAAATCGCACACAAAGTCACTGCAAAATCGCTTTTCAAAAGAGATTTAAGCGATTTTGTAGCACTCCTATCTTTTGTGTTGAAACACATCCGCTCCAAAAAATGCAGCAGGAACACTGATTGTGATTTGGCCATATTGCACTCGCTCCTGTGGGTTCCCCTTCATTCACTTACTTCAGCGTAGGGCGTTTTGGGACAGCTGGCCCCAAGCCTTACATATAAAGCAACTTTTTTGTGGCACATGCTGCTGTAACGTATAGATATCTAGAGGACACACTGTGTGTTTAAAAAAGGCAAGTATTTATTTTGACTAATAATCTCTATTAGAATAAATGGGCTGGTAGTAATCACATTAATATGCATTATTTTAAATGTGTAAAAAAAAAAGTGTAACTGATGACTCTTCACCTTCACCATGGCAATGAGCTGAGATTGTAGCAGCCCCTTTTGTGGTGAATTGTTCACATAATCCTAACAAGAGGGAAGATGACCCAGAAATACTGAATTACAGGTTCAGCCATGAACCTTTTGCCATCTGTATTACAGCTATTATATCTGCAGGAGAGGAGAGGAAATACGATGCTGCATAACATTTATTGTCCACAGTTTTGAAGCTAACCATTACATCTTATATTTTCAGCTCTGTTAATGCAGCAAGATATAATTAAGTTGGAGGTCTAGCAATAACCTTGCACCACATGAACTACTGGCCTTTAGAAAATCAAGGCCGAAGTGTTTTTATTATAATATAGCAGAGAGGTGATCAAGGTGACCTTCTCTCCCATTTAACTGTCTCTGTCCTTGTATTGCAGGATTATGCTCTCTCCAGGTTTGATGCATACTTTAAACAAAAAATCCTCTGGGTTTAAATTTCTGATGATCGTCCGACTTGCTCTTCTGACCTCTCCGCTATTGCAGCCAAACATCACTCGCAAGAATGTGCTTCCCGGCTGAGTGATGTCCGTCCAGCTACATCGGCCTCTGTGTTCTGTGCAACGACTGCTAATGCTGAGCAATAGGCTATCAAATCAACTAGCATTCCAGTTTTTCATATTTATTTTTGAATGCTCTAGAATGTTGCATTTCTTTGTTTTTACCATCTGAAGCCCAGCTTTATTTACAGTAGACTTACAGTCAGGTCTCTGTCTTTAGTGACTGCTCAGATGTCTCTCCTGTACTGAAATCCATCACTTTTGCCTTGATTCATATAAGACCAGTTGTGTGCAGTGAAAATGGGACAGGGCTGAGGCACTTTCTGCATGACCGAGTGGAATAAAGTGTTAGAACTCTGGCATCACATTCTGGTACGTTCCCCTAGTGATGTCACCAGTAAGGATGGTCAATAAAATCCAAATATTTCCAAGTTGATGCAGTTTTGTATGCAAAATGTATGCAGCAGCTGCAGCATTTGATTGGTTTATTTTCAAGCTGCATATATGTGGAAAATACTTGCAAATATCATAAACGCTTCCATGAATTATGTGCATCCCATTCACCATCCCTAGTCACCAGGATCTGCCAGCATAGAAATTTCAGGTTTGCCAGCCACTGTTTAGGCAGTGATGAGTCTCTTATAATGTATTGTCCAAACAAAAGTGCCTTTTCTACAGGTATGGGGGATGAGTAAATGTGATGACTTCATTACACTCTGTTCAGCCGCAAGCAAGGGTCTGGCTTAGACTTGATGACGGGTCACAACAGCTCAGCAAAATACGTTTTTAGTATGTTTTGGCCTATAGGGTTTTTTGGGTGATGTATGTAAAGAGAGACGGGCACTAATAATTATACCCAGTATATCTATTTGAAATGACTGTACTCTAACCTTGACCCTATGCTGAACACCGTTACCTCCCTAAGCAGTTATTTGTGCTTATAACTTATAAAGCCCAAATTCAGGCATAGTATTTATAGGCTGCAGTTTTTGCAACGTATTAAAATAAACTGTCTGCTGCAGCAAATCCTAGATTATCAGCAACTTGCAGCTGCCTTCTTTCTTCAGTTCTCCAGTGCTGTCTTTTTCAGAGCTATTTAGAGCTAATGGATGATAAAAGATGATTACAGATACTTGATGATACATAGGGTAAGGCCATGTCTATGTAGTGTACTCTGTCCATGCATGTACATACATGTATGGCTGTTTTGTACATAGCCACCTTATATTCACTGATACCTACCAAACCTGAGCCTTTGAGTGGAAAGCTGATTGAAGATGAACTTCTGACACCCATTATTTTATGTGTAGAATTGAGGATTGCCTATGCATGCCCTAAACAAAAGTTGTATTTCATATTTGACGCGCCTTTTTAAAAGCATGTAGAAATTCAGCACATCATCATCATCAGTGACGGTGAGATGGCCACTAGTGATTGCTTTGCTAGTGATTGCTTTGCTAGTGTTCCATCACAGTGCAGTTCTGCTCAGCCTTACTGAGTGGAGTCTGGCCACAAAGTACACAGCATGCAAGTCAGTATTAGAGAAATGCATCTAAGACCTCTCCCTAACATAAGCTGCAATCTCTAAACTTGAGATGCTCGGGTTTAAGGGAGTGTATCATTTTCATTAGGTTTAGCACTAATAAATTAATATGTATGTATTTATTGAAAATCAACATTGTAATCAAACTGAGATGAAAGTAAAAAAAAAAATCTAGTTTTAATTTAGAGTTCCTGCTCATCTTCTGATTTAATTGGTGCATTGGCCTCAGTTCACTAAGGGCAGTTCAGTAAAATAATTTAGGTTGGTAAAATACAGCATCCTCTACATTTTCTATTTAACTTTTTTCCAAAGATTTTCCACATACAGTAGAAGTTTGGTAATATACCGAAAAAAATATGCTTCAATTCACTAAACCCTGTTCAGTAGCTTCACCAGCTGTGGATCGGGTCAGGCAGCAGTCTTCTTCTCTTACAAGTAGCAGGTGGCTTCTCCTCCGGGTGCACTCACACGCCACGCTGCAGGCAGATCGCGGCCGCTATGGAGAGGACAACAGAAGAACAGGAGACTACGGCGAGGGGCACAGAGATTTCTAGGGGCCGGAGGAAGCCGCCGGTAAGTAAAACTGCAGTGTTTTAAAGGTTGGCATGCTAGACAGTGCAGTCTATGCACTTCTGATGTTCTTGCATATTGCACACCATATGCATTGGCAAAATGCCCATAGCTACGCTTATAGTGTGAACAAGGCCTTGGCCAAGGCAATGAACACTCTACAGCAGGGGTCTCAAACTCGTGGCCCGCGGGCCATTTGCGGCCCTCGATACAATATTTTGTGGCCCTCGCCGGCAAAAGCTTACTTATAGTTCGCTTCAGTGCTCCCAAGTAATCCGCCGCATCCCCGCCGCTAAACGAGGGCTGCAGACGGATTACTTGTAATGGGAGCACTGAAGCGAACTATAAGGTGAAATAGGCAAAATAGTTTGCTTCAGTGTGAATTTGATTTTGAAATAAAAATCAATGCAAGGGACAGGGGGGGGGGGTTGGGGTTGCGCGGGGGCTGCTGATTGATTCCCTTATGCGGCCCAGCCTCATCCTGACTTTGCCTCCTGCGGCCCCCAGGTAAATTGAGTTTGAGACCCCTACTCTACAGCCTGTACATTCCAGCAAACCCACCATAGAATATGTGTAAAAACTGCATATTCTGTTTGTCTGTTAGGTGGTAAAAGTTTGTTGTCCTCATCTGTGTCATATTGGCTCACAGTGAGGATTGCTAAAACGTTAGTAAAATGGTAGTTGTGTAATTGAGGGTCACATGCAGCACCTGCCACACATTCTTTTATAAAATATTCATCTTGTCCTGGTTTTATCCCATACAGTAGAATCCCTTTGTAGTAAACTCCAAGGGGCCAGGAAAAGTAGTTATCTGTATCAGAATTGGTCATACCTTGTATATTTATACAGACACATTTGGTGGGACTGCAGGACGAAGTTTACTATATCAAGAGGTTTACTATAACGTGATTCTACTGTAGTGGTCTTGGACGGGTGTGCACAGCCATGTGCGCGTTGCAGGTGGTGGCCACGATTGTGCGTGCTAGGTGGCGGGCTTTTTTTTATTAGTATGTATATAGTGTTTTATATATAATGAAATGTCCTTGCTAGAACTACCAGCCTACCAGTAAAGCCCTAAAGGTGGCCACTGATGATGCAATTTTCGTATTAACGATCAGAAATTATTGTTTGAGACCACTAATGGACAAAAATCTACTAACCAATCCAATCAGATTGACGGAATCGATCCAAAAATCGGATTGATTTCATTAATCGGCTTGGTTTGGAGATTTTTTTTCCATCAGTGGTCCCAAACAATCATTTCTGATCGTTCATACCAAGAATTGTTCGTAAACGATCGTTCAGAAAATTTTAAGGCCATATGGTAAATATAACTAGTTTTTAACAATCAAAAAACTATACACTTGCTTTAAAAGAATATAACTTACAGTTATTTACCTGAAATTTAAGGCAGATTTATGGGGAAGAAAACTCAATTAAGGCCTCTTTCACAGTGCGACGTTAAAAAGTCGCACGTTAGAAAATGTTATAACGCAGACTAACGCACAGCAATACAAAGTCTGTGCGACATTCACAGTGCACACTTTGCGTTGTGTGTAACGTGTAGCAATATTTAAAAAGTGCTGCATGCTGTGCGTTAAGCAATACATTTGCTGCGTTGTGTGTTGCACATGCTCAGTAAGGTTTTTTTTTTTTTTTTTTAAATGTAACGCATGCGCCGTTTTTGTCAGCATGCGCCGTTTTCGTTCCATCACTGTGTGACAAAAACGGCGCACCAAACGCAGGGCTAAAGTATGTACTGTAACGTCCAAGTTATAGTCTTTCAATGCGTTGCATTAGGGGCACGTTATGCAACCTTAACATCGCATCAAACGCAACGTCCCACTGTGAAAGAGGCCTTAAGGACTACTATTGCAAAAAACATAAAATTTAAAATACATGTAACCAAATACAAATACTAAGTGCATTTCTTCCAGAGTAAAATGAGCCATAAATTACTTTTCTCTTATGTTGCTGTCACTTACAGTAGGCAGTAAAAATTTGACATTACCGACAGGTTTTGGACTAGCCCATCTTAATGACGCCCCTTAAAAGCATAGTTCTATTCTTGATCTCACCAATGAATTGGTTTGGTTGCAGTTTGTATGCAGATTGAAACTAGACCAATCAAATTAGTTTGTTTGCATACAAATTGCAAACCTTTTAGGAACCTGGCCAACAGTAAGTTGTGTAATCAAATACACAGTCATTGCTTATCACCTGTGAATCTACATTTAAAAGACTAAAGGGGCCCATACACCTAAAGATTTTCCTGCCAATATACAGCAGATTCAATCACTGTGATCGAATCTGCTGTGAAATAGTTGAGCAAACGCTGACAGAACGATCAATTTCCACCCGAAATCAATCGTTCCCGTCGATTCCCGTCAATCCGTCCGTGCGGAAGGTTTTGCTCGATCGACGGCGGGTCGGGAGTGCGTCGATAGCGGCGTTCGAATGCCCGCCGCTAGCTGCAATGCATTACCTGTTCCGCCGGCGCGTGTCTCCGCTGTCTTCTTCTCCATGCTGGGCACCGAGTCCGGCTGGCTTCACTGAACTTCCTGTCCCGGCAGGGAGTTTAAACAGTAGAGCGCCCTCTACTGTTCCCCGGACAGGAAGTTCAGTGAAGCCAGCCGGACTCGGAGGCCAACGCGGAGAAGAAGACAGCGGAGACTGGGGGACTCGCGCCGGAAGAGCAGGTAATGTATAGGGGGGGGGGGGGGGGGGGCAGCAGCTTCACAGATGGTGAATCGATTTCATGTTGAAATCGATTCACAATCTGTTTGCAGTAAAGGGGCAGCCATACGATCCCTCTCTGATCATATTCGATCAGGGAGGGATCTATCTGTTGGTCGATCTGCTGGCAAATCGACCAGTGTATGGCTACCTTAAGGAAAGCTTTAGGATGATGAGAGTTTTGTTAGTTTCACTGGACTGTGGAGCACATCACCTTAGGGGCCTTTTGCTACAGTTTGACAGTCTTTTCACTGCCTGTCAACTGCTTGTGAAAAATGTGCTAAAAGCCAATGGGTAAACATGGAAGGCAGAAGTTTCACTGGAGTTGCGGTTTTAAAAGAAAAGTAAAAATGTGCATATTTTGGCAAACTGTATCCCTAGAGCTGCTAATTTTTTGTCACAGTTTTCACTGCAGATAACCTATGATTGTGTTGTGTGATCATAATCTTAGAATACCATGGTGTGTGATGTGTTCTTTAAAGAGAACCCGAGGCGGTGCGTGTGGGGGGCAGATTAGACACAGAGGCATGTTCTCCACTGCCTCATGACCTTCCTCTGTGTCTCCCAACCCCCCCCCCCCCCCTTCACAGCCACTCTCTGCCCTGCCCGCTATAGCCCCCCCTAAATTAGCGTAACCCGGATCAGGCAGCAAAGTTTGTGTTTTTATTTGCTTTTTTTATTATTATTATTATAATACAAGCCCATCTCAGGCTCTCTTTAAAGTATAGTCTGCAATTGACAAAAATAATGTAATGTGCATCATTTATATGTATCTGTATCCTCATGAAAACTTTCAGCAGTTCTGTGGTTTGTTTAAACGATTTGTGTAAAAAAAAATTTTTTGTATGTGTGTGTTTTTTAAGTTTTAAGTAAAAAGCACAGCTGAGGGCCCATTTCCACTAGCGTGAATCTGCATGCGTTTTCTGCACGCAGATTTGCATAGCCAATACAAGTTAAGTAGCCTGTTTCCACTTGTCAGGAAAACAGAGCGTTTTTCTGTGCAGGAAAAATTTGCACAGCAGAGCCATCAAAATTCGCACACCGTGATTCGCATACAATGTAATTAATAGGAAATTTGCATGCGTTTTCGCTATGTGAATTTTCCATGCAAATTTGCGTACGTTTTCGCATAAAATCAATGTAAAAGCACACAGGCACTGACATGGTTAAATTTGCATACTTACTAACATACGCGAAAATGTATGCAAATTCGGGATACAATTCGCATACGAATTCACATCGCACAAGTGGAAACGGGCCCTCACAGTTAACTGATGGAAATGAGATCACAGGCAGTCTCCGGTCATATCCACAGTACACAACCTTATGAGCTCAGCTTTGTGTCCTGATGAGATTACAATGATCCAGAATGATCTCTTATAATGTTTATATCTGTTTGCATTGAACATTCACTAATGTCATAGATTTTCTTCCAGACAAGTTATGCAGCACAATGTACAGTGCGCTTGTTTACTTAAAGAGAACCCGAGGTGTGTTTAAAGAATGTTATCTGCATACAGAGGCTGGATCTGCCTATACAGCCCAGCCTCTGTTGCTATCCCAAACCCCACTAAGGTCCCCCTGCACTCTGCAATCCCTCATATGCTGTGAGCCTGTGTTTACATCTGTAATGTCAGTCTCAGCTGCTCCCCCGCCTCCTGCATAGCTCCGGTCCCTGCCCCCATCCCTTCCCTCCAATCAGCAGGGAGGGAAGGGATGCAGCCGGGGACTGGAGTTCTGCAGGAGGTGGGGAGAGCAGCAGACTGACACTATAGAGATAAACACAGCCAGCTCTGACAAGCTGTTTGTCAGCAGCCGTTTCTGTGATTTATGAGGGATTGCAGAGTGCAGGGGGACCTTAGGGGGGTTTGGGATAGCAACAGTGGCTGGGCTGTATAGGCAGATCCAGCCTCTGTATGCAGATAATATTCTTCAAACCCACCTCGGGTTCTCTTTAATAGCTATGAGCTAATGCACGGTTATTTTACTAATTACTTGGCATATTTAAAGGCTGTTGAAATGGATGCAGATCAGTGTTATATGATGGGTTCTGAAAATGTTTTTTACCTGCTACAACTGTATAATGTACCAATATGTAATATTGTGAATTGTTATGGCTCATTCACACTATATACATTAAAAAATGGTGCACATTGCTTAGCAATACCAAAAACCACGGTTGCCCTGCTTTACTTAGCTGTGCAGCCTCTTTAGTATGAATATTCAGTAAACCGATATGCTTCTATCTAGACTTTATTTTAGTTGGCTTGTTGGATGGGGTCACAGGGATAGTTGGTAATCACAGCGCCTGTAGACTAATTGAAGGAACTGGGTGAACCCTGGAGTAGATTTATTATTGCTAATTTATTGCTGTCTAATCAACAGTGACCGGTCTTGACAATTGCTTAAAGCGGATCCAAGATGAAAAACTATCTATAACAAGTAACTTGTCTATATATCTTATCTAATGTTTAGATAGTTTACACAGCAAATCTAGCTGCAAGCAGCTTTAATAGAATGATTATTTCTTCCTGTGATACAATGACAGCAGCCATGTTGTTTTTAAACATTACACAGAGACAGGCTTATCTGTATCTTGAGCAAAATAACCTAATCCCCCCTCCTCCTCCTCCCCTCTGCCTCTGAAATCTCTGGCTAGTAATACCTCCCCCTCCTCCTGCCCAGACTGAGCTCACATGAGCCCTTGCTACTGTCTGAAAGTGCCTTGACTCTCTGAAAATTTGTGGGAGTGGCTTGTTTAGTTTATAGGGAATTGGAGAGTATTAAAACAAAAACGAAAAAAGGATTTGGCTTAAGGAAAGCCCTATAAACAATAGGAAAGGAACACAATTATGCAATGTGTAAAAGTTCATCTCGGATCCACTTTAATGTTTTTGGACAAGGTAGAAGTGTTCCTTGTTTACATAATTGGATCAATAAATTTACAATTTACAGTCTACTGGAGGGTGTACCTAGATTTAGTTTTAGCACCTGGCACTGCAATAGTGTAAATGGGCTATACAGTCAGATACAAAAAGCCAACCCTACAGCAGTGTGCGGGATTGGTGAAGGGTGTGTATTACTCGACAATGCTTATAGTGGCATTGGTGAAAGGTGTGTATTACTCCACAATGCTTATAGTGCAAATGAGCCCTTAGTCTAAATGTATACTGTATTAGACATGTCAAAGTGCCTATGGGAATTTGAGTGTCCTGACAACTTGAAATCACACAGCTATGCAAATGCTGACTTTGTGGAGAGGAGAGCATCCACTTCCTCCCGAACCTCACTAAAACGGTTCTTTGCGATTGGCCAGCTGACAGAATGGGGTGCAGTTACTAAAGGTGCATACACACATCCAATTTTAATTGGCTGTTGACTGACCAGTTTATTAGATCTCCATGTAGTATGAGGGCCAACAGATTCTGAATACAATGTACAGATTGTGTGGTAGCCTCTCATACTACATGGAAGTGGTAAATTGGCCAATCAAAATTGGATGCGTGTACCCAGGCTTAGCTTTCAGGAGAGAGGCTGAATTTCAGAGGAAATGTTGAGGCACCTACAATTCACTGTTTTATGGTTTTACGCATTTTAGATCTGTTCATCCTTGGTTGAATTTTTGTTATTTATTAAAGCTGAAGTATCTTCTATGTGTATGTATGTAATTAATATAAATCTATCACCATTATTTTCTTCAGTTTCAGTCAGTGTGGTGTCTGAAATGAACAATGCCGGTATAATTTATTTGTTCATTTTAACTTTATTAATAAATTTATGAATGAACCTCATTTCATGTGTTTGTTTTTTTTCTTCCCCTCAAACGTAATTCCCCAGCTATTTTGTAAACTCCAGTTTTAAATGACGTTTTGCTCTTAATTCTCATCCGTGTCGGTTAAACCTACTTGCTCTGCCTCTGAAAAATGTGGGGGTCTTGGCCCAAGCTTAGATACTCTTAAGGTCCATACTCACGGGGGACGGCCGTCGCCGCAACCGCGTGGCACGCGCATGTTGCGGCGACAGTTCGCCCGTGTGTATGACGCGCGCGCCCCAAACCGTCGCCCGTCGGAGCTGTCGCCAGGCGATTGACATGTTCAATCGCCGGCTACAGCCGTCGCCGCAACCTCGCTGGAACTGTCGCTAGCCCCGCATGTGTATGCGGGCTAGCGACAGCTACCCACACACAGCACACGGAGCTTCCGGCGGGGGGGGAGGAACCTCGGCGACAGCTTCCGCCGCATCGCTAATCCCTCTGCTGCCGTGTGGATGCAGAGGGACTTGGCGACGAGCTGTCGCCGAACTGTCGCGCACACGCTCCCGTGTGCAGCGACAGCTACAATTGTTTCCCCGTGAGTACTTATCTTTAGAAAGAATTCCAGCTAAAACACTTTCCCTAGGAAAACCCCAGCCAGTATATTGTTGCTAAGGGTGACTGTTCTCTTCAGATCTGACTAAGCTACTTACATGTGCTAGGATTCCTATTCAGGGGGGAGGGGGGGCTCCCCTTCAGTGATCTGACAAGTTGGAGAATATTCACTTGACTGCTATTGTAGTCCTCCCTGCTTCCCCACCTACCTCCCCAAGGGCAGAATGGGATGATCAGCAGAAATGTATCCCACGTACGGTATGTATGTTGCAGCTTTATTCCCAAAGTCTGACTTATTACGAGCTTGTGTTTGTATATAAAGGCATGAGGAGAAATGGTAGAGAACAAGGGGGGAAAATGCCTTGTTTACAAGATCTATACTGTACATGTCCATTTCAAAATCCAGTAGTCCAAGATATGTTCATTTATTTATTGTAGTTGTAAAGTTCAACATATTAAGCAGCGCTCGTGGAACCAGCTGCTTACCACAATAAAAGTAAAAAACGTATTCTCTATTGCAGGTATAGAAAATGATGTAGAGCAAGTAAAGTGTCCATAAACTTCTATAATATTAGGCATACTGTATAATATATGTGCAGTTCCATGGCTAGCATCACATATTGTAATTAAGTGCAGCCTGCTACACACTTGCATATACAATACACTTTCAATAATCAACATCTATATAAATGTTCAGTAATCAAGAATATAAAGTTCCCAAAAAGATAATTTCATGTCGAACCTGCCACACTAAGATGCAAGTAAAAAACAGATTTGAGTAGTGTAGAGTAATAGTTCTATTCAGTAGAGGTAATTAGCGAAGTGTGAATCATCCCAGCTTGCATGCAAATTTTTGTTTGCAGATTCAATGTGGGACAATCAAATGCAGATTGTTAATTTTTTTGGATTGGCTTAGTTCCAAGATGCATACAATCTGCATGTACGGTAAATTGGAATTATTACTATCCCATTGATAATCTCTTAGCAATAGAGTTCTGGCTGATCAGAATACAAGAAAATGGAGCAAAATGGCATATTGCACATCTGCAGAGAGTCACGTGTAAGGTAAACTAGCTGTGTGCCCCGTGTTCCATGCCAAACACTTCTCAGGGGAGATGTTCAGGTTGAAGAGGTAGCTGGAGATTCCTGAGGAGGATACAAGAGGCTTTGATATGGTGCAGTGGATATCTTCACTTTATATTTAAAAACTGCATAAAAAAAAACCCTTGTATACCGAATTTAACTTAAACCAAAAAATGTGCATGAATGTGAACTTAGAGCTATTTACAAATATTTGCATAGTTTGGTTAAAAAAAAAAAAAGACATTCGGCTATCATTTTGATTCACAGTCTTATAGTGTGGGGATCAATCAACAGAATGTAACCTCTGCTTCAGCCAGGAATGTGCTGACTGGCCCCGACTTGAGGACTTTTCTGGGCCAGTTTTAGAAGACTCAGGAAGTGGAGGAGGACAGTGAAGGAGCGATAAGCCTGGTGGGGGCCGGCGGAAGCCCTAGGTATGTATAAATTCCCCCCCCCCCCCCCCCCCCTTTGTCTCAAGTACATTTTAACCACTTCCGGATTCCGGGTGGTTTGGCTGATCTGTGCTGCGGGGGCTCTTCAGCCCGCAGCACAGATCAGAAATCAGGCAGGGCGATCAGACCTCCCCCCTTTTTTCCCCACTAGGGGGATGTCCTGCTGGGGGGGTCTGATCGCCGCCGTGCTGCTGTGCCTAGCGGGGGGGGGCTCCTCAAAGCCCCCCTCCACAGCACTAGTCCTCCCTCTGCCTCCTTCCCTCCCTCTCCCGTCCCCTGTGTGTGGCGCAGGACGGAAAGCCGTCCTGCGCCTAATAGGATAGGCTTTAGCCTATCAGATGCCGGCGATCCCCGGCCAATCAGAGGCCGGGGATCGCCGATCTCCTCTACGGCGCTGCTGCTGCGCAGCGCCGTATATATGTAAACACCGGGGAAGATCTTCCCTGCGTGTTTACATTTACCTTGCGAGCCGCGATCGGAGGCTCGCAG
Organism: Hyperolius riggenbachi; assembly: GCF_040937935.1. NCBI lineage: Eukaryota > Metazoa > Chordata > Amphibia > Anura > Hyperoliidae > Hyperolius > Hyperolius riggenbachi. The sequence continues at coordinate 226,337,561 of NC_090648.1, forward strand.
GGTGTTCACGGAGACACCCTCCGTGAACTGACATGGAACGTTTCCATGGAAACCACTTCAGGATTCAGGGGCGTAGTTAAGCGTACGCAGAATCCTGAAGTGGTTAAAGTGAACCCGAGATAAAAAATAAACTGATGAGATAAACAATCTTATTTTTAGCCTACTATTCCTAAAAATGACTAAGTATCCCAGGTGTTTTTTTTTTTTTTTTTAAACATTAACAACGTAGGTTAAATGTTTTACTTCTCTAATCAGTGGCAATCTATGAAGTGTCCCAGAGTTAGAAAAAGGTCAATAGTTCATGTATTTTATCTCTCCCTGCCCCCAGAAGTTGCATTCTGCCAGGAAAACCTTTCTGGCTGTAATTTACTTACCAGTGATGATTACTATATTCCCGACAAGGTACTGACAAGACAGAAACCGTCACTTCCGTGCCTAGAAATTCTTTCAGGCAGCAAAATAAATCAAAGTAAAACCGCCTGGTTATAAATGTTTTGTACTGTACATACTGATGTTTATCTCCATAAGGTGCCTCAGGTACACTTTCAACTTGTAGACATGACCATCACTATTAAGAACCTGTGAAACCGTTGTGTTTTTGCATTTAAAACTAGTTGGGCTAAAAATTGCTATTAACAATAAATTTGCAGTGTATAGACCTCATTTGAAAAGATTGCTTGTTCCGCAGTAGAAATACAAACTTTGCTCTTCTTCTTTTTTTTTTTTTTTTTTTTTTTTTTTTTTTCCACTCATGGAATTCTCCATGGAACCTGCATATGATTTTCATTTCAAATTCCTATAGTGCTCTAAACCCTATTGCTGCTTAATCAGCCTGCAGTATAACAGTCCTATGAAGTAAACAAGTTATGGTTCAGTAAGCACCACTGAGGCAAATTCAGATGCTGCAGTGTCAAAGCTCAGCAGTGGATTTAGTGAGGGAGGACTTTTGTTACTGTTGATGCTGTGTATATGTTCCCCGGATCACAGTTTGAGGAAAAATCTCGGCATAAGGGTGACCAAGGCATTAGATACCACATGCTATAAGTATTATCCACTCTTTTAAAACTAAAACTTAAATTGAGTTACATACAGTACATTTCAAGCTGTGTATATCAGTGTGTGCACCTGGAGTCATACTGTAAATAGCAGCTTTATAATACATTTTGGAAAGCTGATTTACAAAAACCTTTGTGCTGCAATTAGCCTGATGTAAAAGATGTAAGAGGTTGACCTGTTTCTAATACGCATACAATTTATAAGACCTACCAGAATCAAGTTCACACACAAAATTCAGCACTTTCCTAAGGCCTCTTTTCCATGAGCAGTTGATAGGCCTCTCAAACGCTCACAACTGCCTGTTAACCGCTCACTGCTGCCTGGTGACTGCTTGCTGAGCACACAGTTCAACTGCCCATGGAAAAGAGGTCTAATGCTGGGAATACAGGGGTTGATTTTGCCGCTCGATTCCACGCCCGCTAGTTTTCCGCGCTCGATTCTGTGGTCGATTCTCTTATCTTCCATTAGTTTTTCTTATCTTTTCCCATTGTCCTCCATGCAGAATCGAGCACAGAAACGATCGGGCGCGAGATCGGACATGTCAGGAAATTATCTATCGAGCCATCTAAATGGCTCAGAATCTTACCGTGTATTCCCAGCATAAGGCATGGAACACATTTATCAGAATTGTGTGCATTTTGCCTCATAACAGCAGGTCACACAGCACTATATAATAATAATAAAAAAAAAACGTCCTCACTCTGTGATATGCTTCTATGGGTTCACCTCACAACTTTCAACATGTGAGAAACCAACAGATCCTGATAGAGAGTAAAGCTTTACATCTAAAAGCTTATTACTTCATTTCAAATGTGGCAAATGAGATGCAAATCATTTAAACATGCAAACTGTGTGCAGCTTAAAATTGCATCAGATTTACTTCTTCCTGAAACTTGTTACAATTTCAAGCTGCATGTCAAAATTATTGACCAACAGAGATGTTCCATATGCTTCAAACAATGTGAGGCTTGGTTCCCACTTGAGCCGGGCCACGAATGTCCAGTGGAGTACAGTGTAGTGTCTGCTCTGATGGTATGGCTGGAGCCCAGGGTGGATGCGTTTCAACCATATACTATATGGGAAATACATCTGCTCCTGTCATAGATCTGTTGCAGGCCTCTTGCACACTGCAAATAACAAATCCAATTTGCGATTCTGATTTTCCCTGGCTTCTATCAACACAAAAAGAAAAAAAAACAAAATACAGTACCAATTTAAAATCGCAAATCAGAATTGCATGTGGTGTGCATGAGCCCTCAGACTGACAAGTTCACTTTCAATTTCACAATTCGGTGACATGTCCATATTTGTTGTGGGAACCGGGCCTATCTCACATTGGGCTCTATTCACAAAACTTGTAATACATGACTTATTTATCACCTAATTAATAAAAATAACCTTTCAGCACATTTACAAGCAAAATAATCACTCAAAGGAAGTTTTCCTGTTTAACTTCATTTATTTATTACTTTTCTTATCTTAATAATTTTATATTTTTTCTCTTTTGAAGCTTAAAAATGTAACATAGATAAGGTAAAAATGGGAGAACGTGTGAAAAAGCTGAGTGAGTCATGCCCAATGTGAGTGAACTGTAAAAAAAAAAAAAATGGGCTCATGAATCAAAAATACTCATCAAACCAAGTCAAGGCTAACAAGGACATGTCATTTACCACCTTCCTTCTGATTCCACAGTAAATTCTGAACCTTGAATGCCTACTGGTTTTATAGCTCTGAGAGGATTTGGTGAGAGGTTTCGCAGATGTTTTGAAGGACACCTTATGGGCTCATTTCCACTTAGGTTGTAATTTTAAAGGATTTCCCTGCACAGAAATCCTAGCCTATGGAAATCAATAGGCTGCTTCTAAATTTGCATGCGGGGAATATCACATAGGCCTCAATTCACTAAACTTATCTCCTGTCTTTAATAACTCTTCTAGAGTTGTTACCATGGTGATAAGGCATGTAGTATTCAGGAAACATTTTACCTCAGGCAAGCCTAAAGTTAACTCTTCTGTCTTTAAATTAACTCTCCAATCCTTAAAATAACTCCAGAGTTAAAGACAAGCTGTTAATTAGCTGCATGTGAAAATAACTACAGAGGATGTAAATTAACTACAGAGGAGGTAAATTAACTACAGGAGAGGTAACTTAACCACTTGAGGACCTAGGGCTTTCTACCCCTTAAGGACCGGCCACTTTTTTTCCATTCAGACCACTGCAGCTTTCACGGTTTATTGCTCGCTCATACAACCTACCACCTAAATGAATTTTGGCTCCTTTTCTTGTCACTAATAAAGCTTTCTTTTGATGCTATTTGATTGCTCCTGCGATTTTTACTTTTTATTATATTCATCAAAAAAGACATGAATTTTGGCAAAAAAATGATTTTTTTAACTTTCTGTGCTGACATTTTTCAAATAAAGTAAAATTTCTGTATACATGCAGCGCGAAAAATGTGGACAAACATGTTTTTGATAAAAAAAACCCCATTCAGTGTATATTTATTGGTTTGGGTAAAAGTTATAGCGTTTACAAACTATGGTGCCAAAAGTGAATTTTCCCATTTTCAAGCATCTCTGACTTTTCTGACCCCCTGTCATGTTTCATGAGGGGCTAGAATTCCAGGATAGTATAAATACCCCCCAAATGACCCCATTTTGGAAAGAAGACATCCCAAAGTATTCACTGAGAGGCATAGTGAGTTCATAGAAGATATTATTTTTGTCACAAGTAAGCGGAAAATGACACTTTGTGAGAAAAAAAAAAAAAAAAGTTTCCATTTCTTCTAACTTGCGACAAAAAAAAAATGAAATCTGCCACGGACTCACCATGCCCCTCTCTGAATACCTTGAAGGGTCTACTTTCCAAAATGGGATCATTTGTGGGGTGTGTTTACTGTCCTGACATTTTGGGGGGTGCTAAATTGTAAGCACCCCTGTAAAGCCTAAAGGTGCTCATTGGACTTTGGACCCCTTAGCGCAGTTAGGCTGCAAAAAAGTGCCACACATGTGGTATTGCCGTACTCAGGAGAAGTAGTATAATGTGTTTTGGGGTGTATTTTTACACATACCCATGCTGGGTGGGAGAAATATCTCTGTAAATGACAATTTGTTAATTTTTTTTTGCACACAATTGTCCATTTACAGAGATATTTCTCCCACTCAGCATGGGTATGTGTAAAAATACACCACAAAACACATTATACTACTTCTCCTGAGTACGGCGATACCACATGTGTGGCACTTTTTTGCACCCTAACTGCGCTAAAGGGCCCAAAGTCCAATGAGTACCTTTAGGATTTCACAGGTCATTTTGAGAAATTTCGTTTCAAGACTACTCCTCACGGTTTAGGGCCCCTAAAATGCCAGGGCAGTATAGGAACCCCACAAATGACCCCATTTTAGAAAGAAGACACCCCAAGGTATTCCGTTAGTAGTATGGCGAGTTCATAGAAGATTTTATTTTTTGTCACAAGTTAGCGGAAAATGACACTTTGTGAAAAAACACAATTAAAATCAATTTCCGCTAACTTTTGACAAAAAATAAAATCTTCTATGAACTCACCATACTCCTAACGGAATACCTTGGGGTGTCTTCTTTCTAAAATGGGGTCATTTGTGGGGTTCCTATACTGCCCTGGCATTTTAGGGGCCCTAAACCGTGAGGAGTAGTCTTGAAACGAAATTTCTCAAAATGACCTGTGAAATCCTAAAGGTACTCATTGGACTTTGGGCCCTTTAGCGCAGTTAGGGTGCAAAAAAGTGCCACACATGTGGTATCGCCATACTCGGGAGAAGTAGTACAATGTGTTTTGGGGTGTATTTTTACACATACCCATGCTGGGTGGGAGAAATACCTCTGTAAATGGACAATTGTGTGTAAAAAAATCAAAAGATTGTCATTTACAGAGGTATTTCTCCCACCCAGCATGGGTATGTGTAAAAATACACCCCAAAACACATTGTACTACTTCTCCCGAGTACGGCGATACCACATGTGTGGCACTTTTTTGCACCCTAACTGCACTAAGGGGCCCAAAGTCCAATGAGTACCTTTAGGATTTCACAGGTCATTTTTGTTTCAAGACTACTCCTCACGGTTTAGGGCCCCTAAAATGCCAGGGCAGTATAGGAACCCCACTAATGACCCCATTTTAGAAAGAAGACACCCCAAGGTATTCCGTTAGGAGTATGGTGAGTTCATAGAAGTTTTTATTTTTTTGTCACAAGTTAGCGGAAATTGATTTTAATAGTTTTTTTTCACAAAGTGTCATTTTCCGCTAACTTGTGACAAAAAATAAAATCTTCTATGAACTCACCATACTCCGTACGGAATACCTTTGGGTGTCTTCTTTCTAGAATGGGGTCATTTGTGGGGTTCCTATACTGCCCTGGCATTTTAGGGGCCCTAAACCGTGAGGAGTAGTCTTGAAACCAAATGTCGCAAAATGACCTGTGAAATCCTAAAGGTACTCATTGGACTTTGGGCCCCTTAGCGTACTTAGGGTGTAAAAAAGTGCCACACATGTGGTACCGCTGTACTCAGGAGAAGTAGTATAATGCGTTTTGGGGTGTATTTTTACACATACCCATGCTAAGTGGGAGAAATATCTCTGTAAATGACAATTGTTTGATTTTTTTACACACAATTGTCCATTTACATAGAAATTTCTCCCACCCAGCATGGGTATGTGTAAAAATACACCCCAAAACACATTATACTACTTTTCCTGAGTACGGCGGTACCACATGTGTGACACTTTTTTGCAGCCTAGGTGCGCTAAGGGGCCCAACGTCCTATTCACAGGTCATTTTGAAGCATTTGTTTTCTAGACTACTCCTCGCGGTTTAGGGCCCCTAAAATGCCAGGGCAGTATAGGAACCCCACAAGTGACCCCATTTTAGAAAGAAGACACCCCAAGGTATTCCGTTAGGTGTATGGCGAGTTCATAGAAGATTTTATTTTTTGTCACAAGTTAGTGAAAATTGACACTTTGTGAAAAAAAACCAATAAAAATTAATTTCCGCTAACTTTTGACAAAAGATTAAATCTTCTATGAACTCGTCATACACCTAACATAATACCTTGGGGTGTCTTTTTTTTCTAAAATGGGGTCACTTGTGGGGTTCCTATACCGCCCTGGCATTTTACAGGCCCAAAACCGTGAGTAGTCTGGAAACCAAATGTCTCAAAATGACTGTTCAGGGGTATAAGCATCTGCAAATTTTGATGACAGGTGGTCTATGAGGGGGCGAATTTTGTGGAACCGGTCATAAGCAGGGTGGCCTTTTAGATGACAGGTTGTATTGGGCCTGATCTGATGGATAGGAGTGCTAGGGGGGTGACAGGAGGTGATTGATGGGTGTCTCAGGGGGTGGTTAGAGGGGAAAATAGATGCAATCCATGCACTGGGGAAGTGATTGGAAGGGGGTCTGAGGGTTTGGCCGAGTGATCAGGAGCCCACACGGGGCAAATTGGGGCCTGATCTGATGGGTAGGTGTGCTAGGGGGTGACAGGAGGTGATTGATGGGTGTCTCAAGGTGTGATTAGAGGGGGGAATGGATGCAAGCAATGCACTGGCGAGGTGATCAGGGCTGGGGTCTGAGGGCATTCTGAGGGTGTGGGCGGGTGATTGAGTGCCCTAGGGGCAGATAGGGGTCTAATCTGATAGGTAGCAGTGACAGGGGGTGATTGATGGGTAATTAGTGGGTGTTTAGGGTAGAGAATAGATGGAAACACTGCGCTTGGGTGGTGATCTGATGTCGGATCTGCGGGCGATCTATTGGTGTGGGTGGGTGATCAGTTTGCCCGCAAGGGGCAGGTTAGGGGCTGATTGATGGGTGGCAGTGACAGCGGGTGATTGATGGGTGGCAGTGACAGGGGGTGATTGATGGGTGGCAGTGACAGGGGGTGATTGATGGGTGATTGATAGGTGATTGACAGGTAATCAGTGGGTTATTACAGGGGAGAACAGATGTAAATATTGCACTGGCGAATTGATAAGGGGGGGTCTGAGGGCAATCTGAGCGTGTAGGCGGTCGATTGGGTGCCCGCAAGGGGCAGATTAGGGTCTGATCTGATAGGTAACAGTGACAGGTGGTGATAGGGAGTGATTGATGGGTGATTGATGGGTAATTAGTGGGTGTTTAGAGGAGAGAATAGATGGAAACACTGCGCTTGGGTGGTGATCTGATGTCGGATCTGCGGGCGATCTATTGGTGTGGGTGGGTGATCAGATTGCCCGCAAGGGGCAGGTTAGGGGCTGATTGTTGGGTGGCAGTGACAGGGGGTGATTGATGGGTGATAGGTGATTGACAGGTGATCAGTGGGTTATTACAGGGAAGGACAGATGTAATTAATGCACTGGCGAATTGATAAGGGGGGGGGGGGGTCTGAGGGCAATCTGAGCGTGTGGGCGGGTGATTGGGTGCCCGCAAGGGGCAGATTAGGGTCTGATCTGATAGGTAACAGTGACAGGTGGTGATAGGGGGTGATTGATGGGTAATTAGTGGGTGTTTAGAGAAGATAACAGATGTAAACGATACATTTGGGAGGTAATCTGACGGCGGGTTTGCGGGCGATCTAATGGTGTGGGTGGGTGATCAGATTGCCCGCAAGGGGCAGGTTAGGGGCTGATTGATGGGTGGCAGTGACAGGGGGTGATTGATGGGTGATAGGTGATTGGCAGGTGATTGACAGGTGATCAGTGGGTTATTACAGGGAAGAACAGATGTAATTAATGCACTGGTGAATTGATAAGGGGGGGTCAGAGGGCAATCTGAGCGTGTGGGCGGGTGATTGGGTGCCCGCAAGGGGCAGATTAGGGTCTGATCTGATAGGTAAAAGTGACAAGTGGTGATAGGGGGTGATTGATGGGTGATTGATGGGTAATTAGTGGGTGTTTAGAGGAGAGAATAGATGTAAACAATGGATTTGGGAGGTGATCTGATGTCGGATCTGTGGGCGATCTATTGGTGTGGGGGGGTGATCAGATTGCCCGCAAGGGGCAGGTTAGGGGCTGATTGATGGGTGGCAGTGACAGGGGGTGATTGACGGGTGATTGATGGGTGATTGACAGGTGATCAGGGGGATAGATGCATACAGTAAACAGGGGGGGTGGTCTGGGGAGAATCTGAGGGGTGGGGGGTGATCAGGAGGGGGCAGGGAGCAGGGGGGGGGGGGATAAAAAAAAAAATAGCGTTGACAGATAGTGACAGGGAGTGATTGATGGGTGATTAGGGGGGTGATTGGGTGCAAACAGGGGTCTGGGGGGTGGGTAGGGGGGGGGGGTCTGATGGGTGCTGTGGGCGATCTGGGGCAGGGGGGGGAGAAATCAGTGTGCTTGGGTGCAGACTAGGGTGGCTGCAGCCTGCCCTGGTGGTCCCTCGGACACTGGGACCACCAGGGCAGGAGGCAGCCTGTATAATACACTTTGTAAACATTACAAAGTGTATTATACACTTTGTATGCGGCGATCGCGGGGTTAACATCCCGCCGGCGCTTCCGTATAGCCGGCGGGATGTTGCGGCGAGCGAGCGGTGACAGGCGCCAGCGGAGGATCGCGTCAAGGATGACGCGATCGCTCCGCCCATGCCCTTAAATGGACCGCCGCCTCTGTGGGTGAGGCCGTCCTGCAGGGCTCCACTTCCCCGCCGCCCCTGTGTAGTGGGCGGTCGGGAAGTGGTTAAGGAATGTGGAGGTGAGTTTTCTCTTGCCTTATTATCTCTATCATGATCTTAGTGAATTGAGGCCATAGTGCTGGCTGCATCCAACTCCCCAAATAAGATGTGTAATCACATTAGCAATGCGCTGGCGTCCGTCTCAGAGATGGATGTCGACACAAATAGGGATGGGTCCTAAGAAATGTTCCTAAAACGGCCTTTCACATGCACAAGTGTAAACAGTGCGCTTATAGCACCATTCAGCCACTGAACTGCTAGGAATGAGTGCGTTCTGGTTGCTCCAAATGAAAGGGTTTGTAGCCATGTGTGTCAGTGGCTGACATGCAGTATTGTTCTGCAGCTCAGAAGTATATGTATGCGACAGGTGATCCGCCACTGCTTGTGTTGGATGCTTGCAGCCACCTGCAAGCACCTGACAGATAAACTGACAGAATGGACATGAACGTAACCGATCCATGTACAAGGGTCCATAGAGTGAATTTCTTTTCTTGTTACACTTGTGTTTGGAAAGACTGATGTAAATGCATCATATTTTGTACACGAGGTACAAGTAGTATGTGTTCTACCATCTATTAGAATAAGACATTCAAAAAAAGGAACTTGCCATCTCACTTAAAGGGGCACTATGACGAAAAATTGTAAAATTTAAAATATGTCCAAACATATACAAATAAAAAGTACATTTTTTTTTCCACAGTAAAATGAGCCGTAAATTACTTTTCTCCTATGTTGCTGTCACTTATAGGAGGTAGTAGAAATCTGACAGAAGCGACAGGTTTTGGACTAGTTCTTCTCTTCATAGGGGATTCTCAGGGATATATTTATTTTCACAAGCACTTCGTGAATGGCAGTTGCTCTGTCCAACTGCCAAAAACTGTGTAGCGAGCAGGAAAAGCTGGCCAACATCATTGTTTAAATCATTTTCAGGGAATATATTTATAAAGAATAAAAGCCTTGCTGAGAATCCCCTATGAAGAGATGGACTAGTTCAAAACCGGTCAGATTTCTACTACCTACTGTAAGTGACAGCAACATAGGAGTAATTTATGGCTCATTTTACTCTGGAAAAAACTTACTTCTTATTTGTTTGTTTGCACATATTTTACATTTTACAATTTTTCGCCATAGTGCCTCTTTCTCATAGTGCACATTTCTTATAGGTATTTCACATTTATAGGCTAACATCATAGCAGCTTAGAGATTTTTCAATAAACTGTGTAGATTAAAAACAATCTCAGACTTGTTTTTGTTTAAATCGGTCAGTAAATTAAATACCCAGTTCAACAAAATCAAAACGAATGTCAGCAATCTGTTTTCTGAGCACTCACACTGATTTTTTTTTTTTTTTTTTTCCCTCTGTCAATGGCTGTAATACAAATAATCTGGATAAATCTCCTGTGAATGTGAAGCCAATGAGAGAAATTAAATTCCAATCTGCAGGACAGTTTTCTTACAGTAAGTAACAAGCACATGCACTTCTGAGCCATATGCTTCCATGAACTGAGACACAGACTCCTAATTGGGCTAGCGCCTGAATTACTAATGCTTCTCGTTTAAGAGGTTGTTTCTTTTTTGTCTCTGAGAGCTTCAAGTACCAATACCATCAGGTTTACTTTGTGGTTGTCTTCTCATCCTGATTGGGTATTTGAAGTGACAATGAGGCTTTTGTTCTCAATGTAAGTAAAGCAACAGGTTTAATTTGTGAAATAGGAAAAGTAAAATGCAACCTTTGTGTAGCACTACATAGAAGCCTACAGGTGTGTTTGCCTTCTGTTTAGCTAATTAATTGTTATACTGTATATGTACCACTATTAAATTCTTACTGTTTAGAGTAGTATTGCAGAATACAGAAAGGTCGTGACCATGGTTCAATGACTTAATAATTATTATATTTTTATGCATTTTATATTAAACTGACATCTTGCATAGCACTTTACAAAGTATATAGTACTATCACTGTCTCTCCGAGGAGCTCAAAATTGAATCCATACCTCAGTCCTGTTCTGTTATCCTCCCTTCCATAGTCAAAAGCCAATTTCGAGGCAACCAATTTACTTATCAACATTTTGGATGCCTGGGAAAATCCATGTAAACATGGGGATAATATAAAAATTCCATGTAAAATTGTACATGTACAGCAGCACTGTGCTGCTATGTTTACAAGTCTTCATTCACATCGGCACTGATAACAGGCCATTTACCGGATCTGAAAGCAGCAGCTCAAAGGACATATTAACGAATATTATGCTAAGTGTAGGACCCATTCATACCTTTCATTGCTTCAGTTCCGATCATTGGAACACGAGGTACCTCAGTAAATATGTTCACCACATACACTGCGGATGCCAATGTAAACAATAAAAGCCTATTGGAAAGGACGTTGTCCATACTCACTAGGCTGTTTGCTGTATATATGTTCCAGCCCTTTCTTCTGTCACCCTCTTCTGTCTCACCTCTGCTGCTTGGATCCACCACTAGTGGATATAAGTGCCACAATACCGATAGGACCCTCGGTAGAGGTATGCGGTTCCCATTGTATTAAAAAGATCAATGGGTATCCTCTATTCCAAGGCAGGATTCTCATTGTTCCACTATTCAATGGACCAATGAAGATCCTCTCTAGGAGGATTTCTATTGGTCTGTTTCAAAACAGTCCAGAGCTCCAGTAGCATGCTTTTGCCAGAGCTTCCGTCAGTTTTTAGGTGCTTGTTCCTGGTGGATCTAAGTGGATGCACAATAGTGCATAATGTGAACGATGTGATGGACACAGAGTATCAGTGCAGGATATGTTGTGAATGGACTGGTATGTATCCGGTGAATTGTTTATCTAACCTCAGTAAATGGTAATGGTAACTAGTTTTAATCACAATCAAGGTAGCCACATATGGTTCAATTTTTTTTTCCATTTGGTTTTATTTTAAAATTATTTTACCTATTAAACATTTCTGAAGCTGTTTTGATTGGTCCAATAGTTTTCACTATGCCTGTTCAAAAATGGATTAAATATTTCTACAGTTGATCAACATAAAAAAAAAAATTAAATTGATTTTCCTATGCAATGGATACTTTTATGGAATAAAACTAAAAACTACACAATATAGTTGTATCATGTGTCCACCTTTAGAGACTAGTACACATGCCTACTTTCTGGTAGTAAATAGGGGTAGCCAAAAGTGATGCAAATAATTCTGAGTTGATGCAGGATTATGTATTTTTTAAGCAAATTTATACAGCTTGAAAAAGAACCATTGAACTTGCACATTGTCTTTATCTCGGCTGTTCAGTAACCCAGCTTCTGTTCAGTGAGGAGACCTTGGACAAGACTCCCTAACACTGCTACTGCCTATAGAGCGCACCCTAGTGGCTGCAGCTATGTCGCTTTGAGTCCGCCAGGAGAAAACTGCAATATAAATGTTTTGTGTCTTGTCTTGCTTCAATTGGTCCATTTTTTGAAGCTGCAAATCTTATATAATAAAACCCCTGTGTCTCTGCGTCCTCCTGTGTCCCTGTGTCTGTGCTTTCAGACCTGACAGTTTGCTGTCTGTAAACCTCATTGCATTGTGTGAAATAACAGCTTTTTCCAACTGGCAAGCAAGCAACATCTCCCTGTGTGCATATACTTCGGACAGTGGTGGACAACGGGTAAGCGGGACACATCTAAGTGCGTTGTGGGAGGGGTAAATTGTAGCGGCCGTTGCCTAGTGCCCATTTTTAAACGGGCGGGCCTTTTTGCTAGTATTTGTATAAATAATGTACATAATTCATCTACTCAGAATGATTTGACCATCCTTAGTAATAACCCAAAAATCTCCTTAATATTGTATTAGGTTAACTCTCTTGCCATTTATAAACTAAGTATTTTGCTATATTTCACTTTAATAAGTTGGGAGTATTGGTATCTGGATTCTGCAGAGGAGGATCGAATGACTGGTATTCCCCTGTATATTCCTCTTGGGGTTCCATGGGACAAGTCTGTATTGACCACTGCTGTTATTTTATACGTCGCTGTATATGTCCTAATATTTTTTATTCCCACTTTTTAGAGTAGGGCTTCCAGTTACAGAGAAGCCTTGGCCCTTCCCATATATTAGTATATATCTGCATCTCCTATCTGTTTTTTTAAATTCAATTCTATACAGATACACTTACTGGTAGTGAACTGGAGATCTGACACTGTGTTGTGCTGGTAAGCTTCCCATCTCCTATTCTCCTACCCTCCTACCATGCAGGATAGAAGTTGATTACGTGATTTGCCACCTTTCAGTTGCCAATTTGTAGTCGGTCATAAAGCGGAACTGTGGCGAACATTACGGAAAGGCGTGTGCGTAATCGCCAACAATTTTTTTTATGGTCCAGCACCATTACTGTCACTGCTGTGTAACTGTACAATAAATGTCTTTCCTTTCTCTTCCCCCCCCCCCCTCTGAGAGTATTGCAGAGTACAGTACCTTCCCCCCATGTCCTGATAACATGGAAAGGAATTTCACACGTGGCCTATCTCCTAGGCAGTGCAACTTGCTGCACAGCTCATGTCCCAGAAACTAGATCCAACCAGTAAGATAAGAGATTCCCTCCAAACTCATAGACTCAAACAAAGGAAACTTTAATTTTTTAATAATTCAAAATAGGTTTGGCACAGAAAGACAAAAAATACATTTTCGGATACCCATAAAGCAGTTATATCATACACCTGAATTGCAATTTTCTAACTGTAAGGAATCAGTAGAGAAACTGCTTTATCCGGCCTGCGTAGAGCGAATGCGATAGAATAGCCTCGTTTGATACAGGGTCGCAGGCCGCTTATGAATATAGCCTCGGATTTGCGATGCGCCAATCTGGGGCGGAGTCACACAGAGAATTCATAAATGATACATTTTTTGCTCTGAGTCTGGGGGTGGCAACCTGCTGATTAGGCGGTAACCCCGCCTTAAACACACCTACTTTCCAGGTAGTGACAGCCCAAAACTCAGGTCCTATAAAAGTGGGCCGGGATCAAACCCGCCCAGTTCTCCAAATTCCATCGACCAGGAAAGTCCACGCATGCATTCAAGGAGAACCGACCAATGCTGTGTTCAAGGACTCTTAACCTTAATGCCTACTTTTAAACTGGACTCGGTTTCTTCATTCTCTCCTATGTTGCTGGCATTTACAGTAGGTAGTAGAAATCTGACATTACCGACAGGTTTTGGGTTAGTCCATCTCTCCATAGGGGATTCTCAGCATGGCCTTTATTCTTTATAAAGACACTCTCTGAAAAAGATTTATACAAAGATGCTGACCAGCCTCCCCACTCACCATACACTTCTTTGGCAGTTGGACGGAGCAACTGCCATTCACGAAGTGCATTTTGAAAATAAAGAAATTCCTTTGAACCCCCCATAAGGAGATGGGCTAGTTCAAAACCTGTCGGTAATGTCAGATTTCTACTACTTACTGTAAATGCCAGCAACATAGGAGAGAAGTAATTTATGGTTCATTTTACTCAGGAAGAAGTGTACTTCTTATTTGTATGTGTTTTAATTAAATTTTATGATTTTTGCGACAGTTCCTCTTAAAGATTCCCAGCTCTGATGAAAAATCCTTGCATCTTACTCAGAATAGGTCTCCTATTCCCCAGACAAGGAAAAACAAACACTCATTCTTGTTCCTTTGTAAACTCTTTCACTTCCAGATGAACTTGGCTACACAGAAGTGGAGGTCGAGGGAATTGTTTTTCAGTTTGGGCTAGCATGGTAAGTATTACAACCTCTGCCAGTATTTTATTGATGCATGGGTTTCTGTTGGGGAAATCACACTTCCTGTTTTATTGGCAGTGGGCATAAAGAGACATTCATTTCATAACTCACCTGAACAGAAGTTTGGTATGAATCTTTCAGTGGGGAATATTTTGTGGTTTTAGGTACCAAAACTGTGATTCTCCATTTCTTTGGGGAGTAGTCTGATAGTACTGATGGTCTGGAACACAAATTGAGGTCTTATTTCCTCGGTTGGAACACAGAAGCCTGACAGCAGCTTTGAAGCTTCCTGCTTTATCCAAAACTATAAGAGGAAAAAAAAAAAGATTTACTGTGACTTCCACTTTAATCTCTGTGTATAACTGGTGGGTAAAAATAGCTCTGTCCTGTGTGTACAGTAAACTTTTGTATATTACATGGTGGCTGTCTACAAGTTTTCTTCAGTGAAGCTCAGTCAGAAGCAACACCACAGTCCTGTGTTTCTGGGTCTCAGGTTACACTGGTTTGGTTTTGGCTGCAGCTGAGAAAATTACATACACACACTCATACACACACAGGCACACACACGGTTGCTTGAAGGACACAGAGGACGGAAGGCAGCAGCTGTGTCTGTGTGTCCGTGAGCTTCTATTTGCTTGTGTGTGGAGCCTGGAGATCCTTGAAATAAACTGTGATTAACAGGTAGGTTTCTCAGTTTCTTGTGCCAGTGTCAGTGTTAGTTTAGTATTTTTGTTTTACATAATTTATGCAAGCAGTGTTTGATATCTGTTATACTTTGCTAAGTGTTCCCTCCTTAACAAAATGCTATAAAATTAATCATTTGTTATAAGATTGCATACACTTTCTTGATTATATTTATTCATATAAACTTGTAGTTCTAGGAGGCTTATGTCCATCCACAATAATGTAACCGGCATCTGAAATGCTGACCTTCCTACTTTCTTTGCTATTCTAGTACCTGTTACGTGACAGCGTAGCACGTGATGGCAATAAAGTGTAGCAGAATATTTATCCCTACCCTGTGTTACTAAAATGCACTTCATTACCTCTATGTCCTAGCTAGGAAGAAATCCCTGTTTTGGTGGCACCTGTCACTGGGTCAAGAGGTGAGGGGAAAATCTGTAGTGATGACACAGACCACAATAAGTTCCTAATCTTTTTGCGTAAACATGGACTGTGGGCCTTTCATTACCACCTACCGTAGCATAAAATTGACAAATGAAGTTGTGTGTGACATTTAGGAAGAGACGGGCCAAAGAATGACTTTACAAGCAGAGGATGGTATTTGCATATTTGCTAACTCTGCATTTGGGAACTTCTGTGGCTTTCAAGGTTAAATCGCAGGTATGCCCAGACACCCATAGGTTATCAGTTCTGATGTCACTTTAAAGAAAAGCTCCATAAACTGCAGCCTGTTGGCTGGAGAAGGCAAGTGTTATGTTATGTTATAAATTACAATTACCTGTACTGCATCCATCAGGAGGTCTGTTCTTCTGAAAATGCTGTACAGTATGTCCAGGCCAGTGACCAGCAGTGCTGTTCCAGTGATAGCGAGGTGGCTTCATAGCAATCTATGGGATTCAACCAACTCATTATAATTACAAGCAACATCCCTTAACCTGGAACTGCAGGGGCAGTTACTAGTGGTTTCATAAGGAGATATTGTATTTCCTAATGACTATGCCAGAGGGGGGAAATTTGGTTTTGATTGTGATGTTTATATTGCTGTTTTTATCCTCATTTTGCAAGCATTTTTAGCACTTCCTGTTGAGCAGGTGAGTAAAGTAAATTGCTCTAAAGCCTGGTAGACACATCCCATTTTGATTGGGCAATCACTGACCAATTTTACCACCCCATGTAGTATGAGGGCTAACACATATTGTATACTATGAGCAGACTGTGTAGGTAAACCCTCCTACTACATGAAGGTGGTAATATTGGTCAGTGATTGGCCAATCATAATTGAAAGTGTGTACCAGATTTCAGGGCACTTTTACATGTAATGCATTGTTATGCATTGCATTGAGGGTTTTTTTCTATAGCAATGCAATCTGAAAAACTTGTTTTTCATCGTATAGTATGAAAAAGGCCATAGGCAGCCCCGTTTCTAGGGGCGGGCGAGGCGGCAGCAGCACACACAGACTCAGCCGCGGGTCACCCTCCGTGCTCTCCCTTCCTCTCTTCGGGTCACCCTCCGTGCTCTCCCCTCCATTGCAAAGTAAGATCTATGGCAGCGGGAGCTGGGAGCGGTGTAGTAGTAACTCACCTTCCTGCCTCCATGCGAGGTTGACTGTTGCTGGAATGTTCTGTATCCATCGCTTACTCTTACTACTTCCTGATTAGCAGGAAGTAGTGCAGCGCTGGATACTAAGCAGCTCGGCGGCAGTCAACCTTGCATGGAGCCAAGAAGGTGAGTTACTACTATACCACTCCCGCTGCCATATATCTTACTTTGCAATCAGGGGGGGGGGGGGCGGGTAAGCATGGAGGGGGACCTGAAGAGAGGGGAGAGTTGTCCCTCCCCCCCCCCCCTCAGCGGCTGAATCCATCTGTGCCGCAGCTCCCCCCTCCTTCACTTTAATCCACGCACATATACCTGGCTAATCTATAGCCAGGTATAGGTAGCCAGGTATAGATGCCACCTTTTCTGTTTACTGGTGGCTAAATACGCCATTGCATATAATGTTCACAAGACCATTGGGGGGGGGGGGGGGCGGGAGCACGATTTAGACTAGAAACTGCCCTGGCCATAGGGAAACATGGACACTGGACTGCACATCAGTTGTCCTTTCAGTTACAACTGACAGCAAATGATATAGTGTAAAAGGACCCTCTGGGTGCGTACACCGATGCAATTCTGATTGGTCACAATTTTACCACTTCCATGTAGCATGAGGGCCAACAGATTTTGAATTCTATGAACATATTATTTAGGTAAGCTCTAATACTACATGGAAGTGGTACAATTGGTCATTGATTTGACCAATCAAAACCGAATTGTGTGTAGCAGGCTTAACCACTTAAGGGCAAGCTGATTATTATGTGATCTGTGCTGCGTGGGCTCTTCAGCCCGCAGCACAGATCACGTTTGTGGCAGGGCGATCAGACTGCCCCCCCCCCTTTTTTTTTCCCCACTAGGGGATGTCCTGCTGGGGGGGTCTGATCACCGCCGGCTGCTTGTGGTTAGCGGGGGGGGGGGGCTCCTCAAAGCCCCCCTCCGCAGCGCTATTCCCCCCTCCCTCTCATTCCCTCCCTCTCCTCCTTCCTAAGGGCGGTACAGGATGGTGATCCGTCCTGTACCGCCTCTGATAGGCTTCAGCCTATCAGATGCCGGGGATCAACGATCTCCTTTACGGTGCTGCTGCAACAGCAGCGACGTAAACACCGGGGATTTCTTCCCCGCGTGTTTACATTTCGCCTGCGAGCCGCGATCGGAGGCTCGCAGGTTGTTCACGGAGACTCCCTCCGTGAACTGACATGGAACGGCCGTTCGAGCGGCAGTTTCCATGGAAATACCTATCGTGGTGGCTGGTCGTTAAGTGGTTAAGGCAGGGATCACACTTGGGGTAATTACATGTGAAAATGCATGTAATGCTTTACTGTGGACAGTGTTACAGAAAAAGGTATAAACAAATGTATACCTTCTTTTTTGAGAGCAGGTGTGGATAGAGCTCCTGTTAAGTTTTTATTTCTGAAAACACCAAGCTTCATATTAACATGATGTATTTTTGAAATATCTGTGTGCTGAACTATGTTGCGCAAGTCAAACATGTTTATGGGGACATTCTTGCGTCTTCACCTGACTGTATGCATGGTTTCATGCTCTTATATGCTTTACAATATTGCTACTTCTGTGCTCTAAATTAGAACTTTAAACTAGAAGTGAACAGGAAGTGTATACACCGTTTCCATGAGTATGTGTGCATCTACTTCCCCTTTTTTTTTTGAACAAGGGAAATAGTACATATATGGCAGTTTTAAATGAAGTATATAAAATATAGTCCGTATAGCAACTTTGAACATCTTCGTTTATGTAAGTGCTGCTATGGAACAGCAAACCCAACCAATAAATCAGTGTATGGGGAAACTATGTTCTTGACACATTATAAAACTTTCATTTTGTTGTCTATCATTCAGGCTGTCCGCTTCTTTGTATTGTAGCGCTGATATGACTTAGGCTGCTTTCACAGTGGGACGTTACAGGCGCACGTTAGAGCAGCCTGTAACGCAGCCCAACGCACAGTAATGAAAAATCAATGGGCTGTTCACAGTGCCCACGTTGCGTTACATTGTAACGCGGCACGTTAAGTGCATGCAGTACTTTATACAAGTTATTAGCCGCGTTAGACTGTGTGCACATGCTTAGTAATGTTGTTTTTTCCGTGCACAAGGAGGAGGGGAGAGTCCGCTAGTGATCCCAGCCACATGGCTAATTAATATTCACTGCACTGCAGTGTTTTCTTCCTGGAGCGGCTGCTTATTGGCTGGCGGGACCACGTGATGCGGAGTGTTCCGCTCACGTGGTCTCCACCAGCGCATGCGTCAAAGTACGCAGCACGGACGCATCAAGAGCTTAAGCCGCTTAACACGGCTCTATGTAGCGTCCTCTTATGCTACCACCATGCGTTGTGTTAGGGGCACAATATGCGACCTTAACGTTGCATCTAACGCAACGTCTTAGTGGGAAAGAGGCCTAAAGGTAGGCGTACATCATTAGATATGTTAAATGATTGCTATCTAGGTATTAACCCTTTGTCATCTTGTCCCACTCTATTTTTATGTCCTATTTCAGTAGAGATCTGATCTAATGTCATACTCGCCAGTGTTGCCACTAGATTTGTCCTGCTTTACGCAGCACAATGCTAATATAGCCTACTTAATCGGTGTACTGTTCACCACATGCTCCCGCCACTTCAATATATCTATAAAAAGAAAACCTTTCCTGTTTAATGCTCGATTGGCAGATGCATATTGTGGGTGCCTTCATTTTTAACATATTTACATTAGATTCAGTGTTTTTAATCTAATATCTAATCCACTGAACATGTCTCATAGTGTATGCCTGCCTTTGCAGGAAGTAGTAAAGATCCCTGAGACTGTTGTCACATTAAGTCCTGCCCCTTGTGACATCACTATTCCACTCCATCCACCACTGTATGCTTCCAAATTAACACATGCATGCCTTGACGGTTAAAAGGACGGTACATTGAGGAGGTGTCTGTGCCTGAGAGGTTGTGGGTTGTGTAAAAGAGGGCTTACGTCGGTGTACACTTTTTCTGCTAGATTTCTGAGTTCCTCTGGAAATGGTTATTGTTGCACACCATAATGTAAATGGCTACAAAACTGTTTCTCTATAGAGCTGTAACTGATAGACTACTGTCAGACAGACTATGTAGAAAGTGAGGCAAAATCAAGACCATTGGTACCCTCCCATAGAAGTCAACATTAAGAACAAAGCATGCAATACTCCAAAAACCCAGACTATGGGTAACCTCTCTTGCCACTCAGTTTGTGGGTCCCACTATCAGGAGAACACACAGTGGTGTGCATATCAGGGCTGCGATGAGAAAACCATTACTATCCAAAACATTTCTGCTCTTTTCTAAATACTGCACAGAACAGCCAGAAAGCTACAGAAAAAATGTTCTACAGAAGGACTGATGAGACAAAAATAGATATTTCTGGCTTGAATGAAAATTGTTTGGAAAACAACATCAACGTAGAAACCTTATCCCATCACCAAATATAGTGGTGACCGCACAAATAACTGGGCCTGTTTTGTCACCTCTGGATCTGGTCTAATTGTCATCTTTGGTGTAACAATGAATTCTAAATTGTAACAGCTAATTTGTATACAGAAGCATAGCATACATTTAGTGTGTGTGTTCCTGGTAAGGCACATGTACTTGGATCATGTTTTTATTTTTCACAATTCATTAGTGTCTGAATCAATATGGTCAGACTTTGGTAAAAGCACCTGATTTGCATGCTTGTTCAGGGTCAGTGGCTTAAACTATTGAGGCCGAGGATCAGCAGGAAAGCCAGGTTATATGCATTGTTTAAACCCAAATAAACATGGCAGCCTCCATACTTACAATTATGACAGGGTAACTTTAAATGTGCAAAGCAACATGGACATAGTCTGTACAGAGTGTGGGTGGGGCCAGATATGTACAACCTAAAAGTACGTGTTCCAAGATTACATGCAGCTGCCACTGATTTATGGGCCTGTATCCACAAACAAATGAAACTGCCACATTTGGGTGGAGCTGAGCTTTCATAATCTGTCAATTGGTAGTATCTGCTACTTAGTTAGACTTATCTTGTCTCATATCTTGTCATATCATGACAAGATATATATATATATATATATACTCTGTACAGCGCTGCGTAATATGTCGGCGCTATATAAATACATAATAATAATTAAAAAAATAATAATATCTTCACCTGCTCTTTCTGAAGTTCCTCACTCTTCTTCCTTGTTGCTTTCTGACCTTTCACACACTTGGGCTGCATCCAGACCTGCTCCATGGATACAAACTTACGTGTTGAGCTGCTGCAGAGACGGAATGTGTGATGAACAGGGAACACGTAGGGGACATATCGGAAAGAACAGATTTCTCTTAAGCATTACGGTTTTATTTTTGTGTGATACAATTTTGTAACTGTTATATGTATACATATAGACAGTCAGAAAACCCCTGAGTAACAACACCACACAATTTGCTCTTCTAAACACTGTTGCATTGTGACATACTTTTTAGATGAGATTGTTTTCTTAAAGTATAACTAGTGCAATGGAGAAAGAATTATTGGAACGCCTCCAGAGCCATGGAAGACAGCAAGGACAAGACTTCTCTGCAACTTGCACTGCTGTGCAAATAAGTTAGTTTTCCATGGTGGTCAATACCAGCCTAGGGAGCAGCATATAGATGGACACCATACATGCTAAATGCTACTGTAAATCAGCTAACTACTGCACTGTTGGATAGGCTAATAAAAGAAAGCAATTGCACTCACAAAGACAATGCCGACTTTTATTCACATATCTCAAGCTTTTTTTCATAAAATAATAACCTTCTTTACTGTGCTTATAATGCAAACTGCTTGCTTGAACTAAGATTTACCCTCCAAAACAAACACTTTCCTCTCAATGGAGCCAAAGCTAGCTACACATGCACAATTACTGTCACCCACGGGAATTGGTGGATATGTTTTTGGTCTGTACTTGATAAATTACTTATATAAACTGCTCAAAAACAAATTAAAGGAACACTTTGAAAACACATCAGATCTTAAAGTGAAAAATTACAATTACTGATATGGAATGCGTAATGTATTAGAATTGAAAAAATGCCACAGTGTTTGATGGAAATAAAAAATTATCAAGCTACAGAGGGCTAAATTCAAAGACACCCCAAGTCTAATTTCATTGCAGCAAATTAAAAATTGTATTCAGTTTTTTTATGGCCCCATGTGCTTCTATGCATGACTGACAACATTGGGGCATGCTCCTAATTAGACAACAGATGGTGTCATGGGGAATTCCTCCTAGATCTAGACCAGGGCATCACTGAGCTCCTGGACAGAGGGGCAACCTGACTGCATCGGATAGACCATGGCATAATGTCCCAGAAGTGGACTATTGGACTTGAGTCAGGCAAGCACAGGGTCCAAGCGAAAATATCAATACTTCACCCTCCAGGAACTGCCTTCGTACTCTCACTACATGAGGCCAGGCTTTGTTGTGCACCAGGAGGAACCCAGGACCCACGGTACTTGTGTAGGGTCTGATAATGGGTCAAAGGAATTCAACTTAGTGACAGGTTGTTTAGCCTATTGTTAACCTGTTGAGATCTGCGAGTCCTCCCATGGATATGCCTCCCTAGTCCATCGCTGACCCTCCACCAAACCAACCACATTGAATAATGTTACAAGCAGCATTCTCCAGATCCTTTTACATTGTCTGCCAAAAGTGCTTAGAGTGAACTTTATCTCATCTGTGAAAAACAAAGTGTGCTAGTGGCAGACCTACCAATCCTGGTATACTATGCAAATGCTCCATGGTGCAAACAGTAAGCACAGGTCCTACTAGAGAACATCAGGCCTATGTTTGATTGTTTGGTTAAAAACATTCACATCAGTGGTGTTCTGGAGGTCAATTTGTAGGGCTCTGAGTCTGACAATGCTCATCCTCCTTGCTCAAAGGAGAAGATACCAGGCTTTCCGATGGATTAAGTACCTTCTACAGGCCTGTCCAGCTCCTGCAGAGTAACTACATATCTACTGGAATCTCCTCCATGTTCTGAGACTCTGCTGGGGGCCGCAGGAAACCTTATGGCAATGGCATGTACTGATGTGCCATCTTGGAGGAGTTGGACTATTTGTGTAACCTCTGTAAAGTCCAGGTATTGGCACATGCTATCAGCAATGGCACTGTTCATATCTAAATGCAAAACCAGTTAAAAGACACTTAGAAATACGAGGAAGGAAAAAAATGTGTGAAGTCAGCAACTGGCATTGTTTGTTTGAGAATGAAAGCAGTCCCTACATTCCTCACACGCCAGGTAACCTTTAAATACACCTGCAAACCCTGATGATCCATTCCGTTAAACCGCTGGGCACTATCCTCTCCATTCAATATATACTATCTGGATAGATACCACATCCAAGCGTGATGCTCTAATATTAATGCACATGTGCGCTCTGCACTGGTGGGTGTCTGACGTTACTGAGAGAATTTATGAAGGGGAGAAAGGAAAAGGATAGTGTAAATTGCAAAGGCGGATCTTGCCCATAAATAGCAATTGCACTTACATAGTGGAAACTTGGTTCAATCATTTGTGAAACAGCTCTGTTTTGTTTAAGAAATAAAAACAGCCTGTCTTCATCAGGGGATGATTGTGGCTGGCCACTAACCCAGTCCAAACACTAACAACCCCTGAAAGGCAAAAACAAATATGAGTAATTAACATGTGAAGCATAAAATAGAAATTTTACTAATACAAAATTTACATAAAAAAATGAAAAATCTGTGTACAAATCAATATTTTATTCATCCACTCTATAACAGTGATGGTTAGTCCTGTATTTTATTACCAGAAGAATGTAATCTAGTATAGTGATGAATCCACATAATCTCAGGTTGAGATAACGCCTGTACAATCAGAATCTTTATTTTCGGTCGTGCCCGGAATTGGTCTTGGCACGTACAGGATACAGGTAGGATAGGGTACACAGAATACATCAGAAAGGATCAACACTGTATCAGAAATTACATATAGAGAAAAACATCCAAGCAAACAACACTCAATTTTTGCATAGTTACACAGCACTCAGGTGTGTGAAGGATATGTGTGGCGGTAAAAACATGATCACGTTGTGGTGTGGAGTGCGTGGAGAGAGTTTAGTGAGTTTACAGCTGAGGAGAAGAAGCTGTTTCTGTGTCTGGTGGTCCTGGTGTAGATGGACCGATACCTCCGGCCCAAAGGAAGCTGGCTGAAAAAACAGTTGCCTGGGTGTGAGGGGTCATTTACAATCCTAAAAGCTCTGGAGCTCAGTTTTGAGTGGTAGAGGAGGTCCAGAGCGGGTAGTGGTTTTCCTATGATTCTCTCCACTGATTAGATGACTCTCTGTAATTTCTGTCTATCGCTGGCGGAGGAGCTGGCATACCAGACTAGGATGGAAGAGCAGAGGACAGATGCAATTGTGGCAGAGTAGAAGCTGGTCAGAAGTTTTGGGGACATGCCGAACTTCTTCAGTTGACGGAGAATGTATAACCTCTGCTGGGTGTTTGCCTTCCACTTCAGGTCATTGGAGATGGTTGTGCCAAGAAGTCGGACACAGTGAATTCTTTCCACTTCTTTGTCATCAATACAGATTGGAGGGAGGGCGTTGGTGTGCTTTCTAAAATCAACAATCATCTCAACAGTTTTTGCCGTGTTTAGGACCAGCCCGTTCTCCCTGCACCAGTGGGAGATGCTCTCAACCTGGTGGCGGTACGCTTCCTCGTCATTTTTAGTGATGAGGCCGACAATGGTGGTGTCGTCAGCGAATTTGATCACTTTGACGGAGTCCGCTGTGGATCTGCAGGCATTCATGTACAGGGAGAACAGGAACGGCGACAGGACGCACCCTTGAGGTGCTCCTATATTTGTAATCTGAGGTTGAGAGGAGATGGTGCCTATCTTAACGACCTGGGATCTGTTGGTGAGGAAGTCTGTGATCCACAGGCGTAGAGTGGGGTGGACCCCGAGTGCGGCAAGGTTCTCCTGGAGTATTTTGGGGCTGATGGTATTGAACACTGAGCTGAAGTCAAGAAGGAGGATCCTTTTATTTTTCAGCAGACTATCCAGATGAGGGGCCATGCAACTGCATACATTGAGTGGAGGAATGGTGGGCGAGCGGGGGTACCTAGCAATACAAAAACAGTCCTAATATGGCTATAATTAAATTTTTGTCCTGGAACGTCCGAGGAATGAATAATGCGATTAAACGCAAGCTGGTGTTTGAACATATACGTAAAATATCACCACAAATTATATGCCTACAAGAAACACATTTGCTGGGAGCTAGAGGACTAACCTTAAAAAAACCTTGGATCGCGAATTACTACCTTGCTCACTATTCCTCATACTCTAGGGGGACGGCAATCCTAATCACTAAATCATTCAAAGGTGTGATTACGGATATTAGGGTAGACAATAAAGGGAATTATGTTATACTGCGCTGTCAGATAGATGGAAACCCGTTAATAATAGTATCTGTTTATGTCCCACCTCCCTTCAACGTCAACATACTGACTGATCTTATGAAAAAATTGCACCCACTGCTAAACGGGCCCCTTATATTAATGGGCGACTTTAACGCCACCCTTGATCCAAATCTAGATAGACTTAAAGGGGGGGGGGGTAGATCTTCGCTTGCCTTTCTCGGATGGAAAGAAACATATGCACTATATGACATATGGAGATGGAAGTTCCCTACTACAAAGATGTTCTCTTGCTTCTCTGATACTCACCGGACGATGTCTAGAATAGACATGTGCTTCGGCTCAGTGAACCTACTGCCCCTAGTAGAATCTATTGAATATCTCTCCCACGGAATTTCTGACCATGCCCCATTGACATGCCAACTACAATTTCGAGGCAGTACCTCAGCAGCTTTATGGCGCATGAATCCATGCTGGTTGGAGGAGGAGATGGTTCTTAGGCAATGTCAAAAAGAAATGACAGAATATTGGTCCATCAATGAGGGTACTGTGGGGCGACACATGTGTTGGGATGCAGGTAAAGCAGTTGCAAGAGGCTCATTTAGAGCAGCTCTCTCTATTATTAGGCAAAATGAGATAGCCTCACAAAAATGGTAACAGTAAATTCGGGCGCCTGAGGCTAGTGGACAAATCGGGCGCCGCCATTCACTCCTATAATAAATATCGTTTAATGGGCGCCCGATAGGAAAAAAGGGCGCTGGAGAAAAATAACGTTTTAAAAGCGGCGCCCGGAGACTTAATGTTTTATTACTGCTTCTCATGATTACACATTATTTAATGATTTATACATTTTTAAATATTATTTTTAAACGAAAAACAGTACAATATTTTTTTTCAAACATTATTTTTAAACGAAAAAACCAACAGGGGGGTCTTAGGTTTAGGCACCAACAGGGGGGTCTTAGGTTTAGGCAGGGCCGGCCCTAGACTTTTTGCCGCCTGAGGCAAATTTTAAAAAAAAAATTGCCACCGCCGCCCCTCGCACGGGCGGGGAGGACACTCACCTCTTCCCAGCATGCGCTCCACTGACATCACTTCCTGCAGCGTTGCAGGAAGTGATGTCAGTGGAGCGCACGCTGGAGCGAGGAGGAGGTGAGTGTCTCCCCGCCCGTGCCTCTTACATATACGGCTGTGTCTATTTAGGCTGGAGGGGAGCGGAGGACGGGGGACCCAGGCGAGGGAGGGGGGGTCCGACCCCCCTCCCCGCCGCTGGCCCAATACCCCCGTCCTGCCAGCTACCCCTCCAGCTCGGCGGGCCGGCTCCCCGCACCCACGGACGGGCGGGTGCCGCCCCTGGAAATTTGCCGCCTGAGGCAAAAGTTTCACCCCGCCTCATGAGCGGGCCGGCCCTGGGTTTAGGCACCAACAGGGGGGGTCTTAGGTTTAGGCACCAACAGGGGGTCTTAGGTTTAGGCACCAACAGGGGGTCTTAGGTTTAGGCACCAAAAGGGGGGTCTTAGGTTTAGGCACCAACAGGGGGGTCTTAGGTTTAGGCACCAACAGGGGGTCTTAGGTTTAGGCACCAACAGGGGGTCTTAGGTTTAGGCACCAACAGGGGGGTCTTAGGTTTAGGCACCAACAGGGGGGTCTTAGGTTTAGGCACTAACAGGGGGGTCTTAGGTTTAGGCACCAACAGGGGGGTCTTAGGTTTAGGCACTAACAGGGGGGTCTAGGGGTTAGGGGTAGGTACAGGGAGGGTTACTTAGGCACTAACAGGGGGGGTCTTAGGTTTAGGCATCAACAGGGGGGGTCTAGGGGTTAGGGGTAGGTACAGGGAGGGTTACTTAGTAATTTTTTTTTTAAACGTTATTATACGTTTCAGTATTTAAACGAAAGATTAACGTTTTTACAATTGCCGATTTAATGCACATTATTTAATGATTTATAACTTTAAAAAACATTAATTTTAAACGAAATACAGTACAATACATTTTTAAACGTTATCCATGCTTATCGTTAAAAACCCGGCACCCTTTTTTCCCAGCGCCCCTTTTTAACGTACGCCACAAAAATACCTCGAGAAGGAAACTACCGAGGCACAAGCCCAATTACTTTTAAGTCCTTCTGATGAACAGTATGCCATATGGCAATCGGCACGCCGTAAACTAGAGATTAAAACCCTGGAAAGGACGAAAAGGAAAGACATTATTCAGTCCCAGAGACTATTTGAATTCGGCAATAAATGCAGTAAGCTACTCACCTACCTACTAAGCTCCTCTGATGGCTCCTCTGCCATCCCGCACATTGTGTCGCCCTCTGGTATTATCTGCCACACTTCATCTGAGATAGCGTCTGCCTTCACAGAATTTTACTCTGAACTATATAATACCAAAACAGGCCCAATAACTGAGGGAATCATGGACTTTCTTAGGGACCTGGATCTGCCGGTCCTGTCACCTGAAGCGGTCGCTGAATTAGATGCTCCCATCACCTCAACTGAAATAATTAATGCGATAAACACCTTTAAACGCAACAAAGCCCCAGGCCCCGACGGAATTCCCATAGAATGGTACATAAAAAATAGATCACTGATAGTTCCCCATCTAATGGCCCTTTTTAACCACATATTTGAAACAAAGACGCTCCCTGATTCTATGTATGAAGCCCTTATAATCCTCATACTGAAACCAAACAAAGATCCATCCTCTTGTGACTCATACCGGCCCATCTCCCTCATCAATACTGATGCCAAGATACTCACTAAAATTCTTGCTACCAGATTAAATGAACACATCACATCCATAATACATCCTGATCAAACAGGCTTTATTCCTGGGTGTTCCACCAGACTCAACGTGCGTAGGTTATACTTAAATCTGCACTATCCACACCAAAATGCTGGCTCAAGAATTATATTATCGTTAGATGCAAACAAAGCATTTGACTCGATTGAATGGCCTTATGTAGCAACAGTTCTGAAATATTTTGGGTTTGGGGACTCTTTTCGACGCTGGTTCCAAATATTATATGATAAGCCCAAAGCAAAACTTAGAATTAACTCTATAGTCTCATCTATGTTTACAATTTCTAGGGGAACACGACAGGGGTGTCCGCTCTCACCCCTACTGTTTGCCATAGCAATTGAGCCTCTAGCCCAAGCTATCCGGTTAGATCCAACGGTGCAGGGGTTTAAAATAAACAATGTAGAGGAACGTATATCATTATACGCAGATGACATGCTGATATTTCTGGCAGATCCAGGTCCTTCGCTAATGAGAGTATTGGAGATCTATGACACCTTTCATAAAATATCGGGATTATCCATAAATTGGTCCAAATCGGTCCTCCTACCACTAGATACCTTTGACCATCAACTCATAACAAAACAATCCAAATTGCAAGTTGTTGACAACTTTAAATATTTAGGAATAAAGATAACACAACCTGCGATATCCTTCATAGACAGCAATGTCCTTCCAATCATTGAAGCAATAGAACTGAAATTAAAAAGATGGGTGACCCTTCCCCTCAATGTTTGTGGCAGAGTGTGCATAATAAAAATGATAATTGCTCCTAAGTTGCTATATATATTGCAGATGTCCCCAGAATGGATTCCCCACTCTGTTTTTAAACGTATAGATTCAATATTGACTACATTTATCTGGTCAGGCACAACACCACGCATAGCGCTCTCTACACTCCAACTCCCCACAAGCTACGGTGGCCTGGCTGTCCCACACTTCTATAAATACTTCTTGGCTTCACAGCTGATACCTATACAAAGCTGGTTAAGTGGGGACAGACAGGACTCCAGTTTAGCAGCAGAGGCCGATATCGCTGGATCTTACGAATCTTTATGTGGGGCTATATATCGATATAGAGTGTCCAATGCCCCAGCAAATACTAACATTACCCAGACCACCATTAATATCTATAAAAAGACTCGGAAATTACTTGGAGAACCAACACACTATGTCTCCCAAAATTCACCTCTGTGGGGGAATCCAAATCTTTCAGAGTTACAATCCATTCCGGATGCACACTTCTGGCACATTCATGGGGTGAAATATTTATCCCAACTTTTTGTAGACGGCGGCTCATTTAAAGACTTTCAGGCACTAAGATCTGAATTTAATCTCCCTAGATATGCCTTATTTAGATATTTCCAGCTGAGACATGCCATTAGGACGCAATTGGGGACTTCTGGTGTTTCACTGACCCCCTCACAGCTGGAGACACAATTGCTGAACCAGGACAAAACCAAACAGATAACCACTATGTACACCTTCCTAATGACACAGGATAATGGCCCAAAAGTACAAAAAATCAGACAAAAATGGCAGCAGATTGACATATCTCTGACTAAAGAAAATTGGGACGAATTAGCAGAAACTTTCCCTAAGACTGTAATAGCAGCCAATGACAGGCTTATTAATATCAAATGGTTACACCAAGCTTACCTGTCGCCAGCTAGATTAGCTAAAATGGGCTCCACACAAGACGGAAGATGCTTTAAATGTAAGGCCTTAAACGCAGACTTTATACACTGTGTGTGGATGTGCTCAATGGTGCAGAGATTCTGGAAATCAGTGACTCATTTTATTAGAGATAAGCTGTCTATACCAATTGTACTGGATTTTAAATTGTGCATGCTGGGGATGGTGGACCACTTGGCATGTTCCAAAAGTCAAACAATTTTGGTTAGAATCTTGCTTTTTTACGCCAGAAAGGTGATTGTACTGAGTTGGAAGCGTCCCTCTCCCCCATCAATCACAGAATGGAAGAAAACAATTAATCAAGCTCTACCATTATTTAAACTAACGTATCAAATACGTAACCAATTCAAAAAATTTGATAAAATTTGGAACAAATGGATCGATGCCTTGGATACCACGGTCCCCAACCTGGACATAACTGCCTCCGTTCAAGACTATCATTAAATAAGAAAGAGGGTTATCTCTTGAATAACCAATAGAAGTATTTTATAGGGTAATACCCTGAACGCTCACTATTATTATATACGCACTTGTCAAATGTTGTGCAACACTCAATGGTTCCCTAGATTTACCTATTATCAAGATATACTGGCCTATGGCCACTACTTGGACGGCTGCTGATGGTTTTTTTTTTGTTTTTTTTTTTTGTTCTTGTGTTCTTTTTAATTTGTAAGTGTCAAGTTCTGTATACCTTTATGTGCAAAACTTAATAAAAAAAAAAATTCTCTTTTAAAAAAAAAAAGGAGGATCCTGGCATACGTGCCGGGTTTGTCCAGATGATCATGGACGAGCTCCAGGCAGATATTGATGGCGTCGTCAGTGGACCTGTTTGCTCTGTATGCGAACTGGTGCTGATCCAGCAGGGCCTCAGTGGTGAGCTTGAGGAGGGGGAGCACCATTCTTTCAAGAACCTTCATGATGACTGATGTAAGTGCCACGGGCCTGAAGTTGTTGAGTTCGGTGACGCCTTGCTTTTTGGGGACAGGGATGATGGTGGACCTCTTGAAGCACGCAGGGACTTTCCCGCTCTGAAGGGACTTGTTGAAAATGGAGGAAAGAATAGGGGTGAGCTGTCGAGCGCCGGTTTTCAGGCAGGCTGGTGACACACCGTCCGAGCCAGATGCTTTCCTGACATTTATCCTTAACAAGTGTTGCAGTACATCCGCCTCGTTCACCGGTGGAGGGGGCGAGTTTGGTCTCAGGGTCTCAGTGGCAGAGGGGGGGGGAGAGGTGCCCGTAGCTGTGGGGGAGACTGGTTCTCAAATCTGCAGTAGAATTCACTGAGATTCTCGGCGAGCTCAGCGCTCGGTGTTGCATGCTGCGGGGGAGGCTTATAGTTGGTTGTGGCCTTGAGCCCTTTCCACACTGCTCGCGAGTCGTTTGAGGAGAGGTTCTGCACCAGTTTATCCGCATAGCCCTTCTTGGCAGCCCTCAGTTCTCTGTTCAGGTCATTTCTTGCCCTTCTGTATTCATCTTGGTTTCCTGACTTGTACACGTCCTCTTTGCTTCTGCGCAGTTGCCGTAGTTTTTTTGAGAACCATGGTTTGTCGTTAGGATAGAGTTTAAAGGTTTTCTTGGTATGCAATGATTCTCACAGAAGTTAATGTATGAGGTAACATCGTCAGCCCATTCGTCCAAGTTTGGCGATTCCAGGGTCTTCCAGTCTGTGCAGTCGAAGCAGGCCTGAAGTTGTAGCTTTGCTTCGCTTGACCACACTTTGGACCAATATTACAACCGCTCCAGTCTCTCTCCTCAGACATTTAGCACCATAATACATCACTTTTAGATTTCTCCATGGACATTTAAAGCATGTTCTGATGACCGGCGTGTGCTAAAACCTCCTTCTGACTTTCTCATCAATTACCCCAGATACAGGAGGTCGCAGGTACAACACTGATAGAATTGCACGTTACAAATGGATTGATACTTAATGATTTTTGACTGTTAAGATTTAAGTCCACACTTTTTTGGGTTTTTTTTATTATTTTTTTTCTACAATATTCAGAAATTGTTCATGATTTTGTTTTTATGTACCATTTTGTACACATCAAAAGCCTTAGGTAGTTTGCAACTCCCAACCCTATTATTGCCTACAAGGAGTGGTTTTTGAAAGTCTTTTGGATGATCTGGTAAAACTTTTTCAAGAACAGTGTGTTTGTTTTTGTTTTGTTGTTGTTTTTTTAAATACCCTTATTTCACATTATGGTCCCAATTTACTAAGAGCAGTTCAGTAAAATAATTTAGGTTGGTAAAATACTGCATTCAGTATTTTACACCTTTTTTTTTCCAAATTCATTAAAGCGGTATTGTCACCATATAAGTCAAATTTCAACAGCAACTGGTCTGAGTGTATTAAGTGATAAAGATGCTAACCCTGCATTTAAAACTTGCAAAACTTTTTCTGCTGTTATGGTTTGTAGTTATCGCATACTTTAGGAGCATTGGACCTTTAGTAGTCAGTGCCAAACAGTTGAATGCTGGGGGTTCTTTTCATCTATAATATATTCCTCCTCTTCCATTTATTTCCCTGCCTAGCTTCTTATCTGAAACACCTCTGTTCACTTGTGTTTACAAGCAAGGCTGAGGTGACTCGGCGAATGGAGGAGAGAAAAAAAAAAGACAGTGCAGTTGCTAGTATACACCTCAGTGGGAGTGTCTGAAGACTCTGAAAGGAGGGCAGCTAATGAATACACAATGAGCAAGAGAAGGGAGGGGGGAAACAAGAGACGGGGAGGATATGATGTCAGCATTAGCTTGGTAAAATGGCCACTGCCTAGAATAGGATTTTCTGATTTTCCTTTATAAAATTCACAGGTTGAAGTAGAAGTAGTATTTACCGTATCTACTTATATATGTGTTTTTTATTTCTAGGTTAGCATGGGTGTTGCTTGTTCTTTAAGATTTTCTACATGTGGTAGAAGTTTGGTAATATACCAAAACAACATGCTTCAATTCACTAAGCCCTGTTCCGCAGCCTCACCAGCTGTGGAGCAGGTGAGACAGGAAGCTGCAAGTTTTTCCACAAGCGGTGTGCATGAGTCAGGGGTTTTCTGTCTAGAGCATCCCTGTCATCCCTTTAGTTGTACTGCAGCCACTAACGGGAGCACTTCTGTATACCAGTATATAGAGATGCATATCTTAAGTAATACAGAAATACCTTTTTGAGGCCTGTTTCACACCTGTGACCAAGGTTTTCATTGCAGTGTGATTTGTTTGTTTGTGTTAATGAGCGTTCATGTTATTCTTGGCTCCAAATCACACCATAATTGAGGCTGTCTACTTCTCCCTTCCTGTGGTGGAAAAAGGCATTGCAAGCAAGTGTCCTGCAAAAATGTGCGCAAAACATTTTAGAAAATCTGCGTCGCCATTGACTTACTTGACTTATATGACTTACGGTCAACAAACATCACCACAGATGCTGACCCATAACACACTGATGACCTCGCATCAAATCGAATACTGCCAGTGCATCGCATCAGGTATGAAATATCCCATAGACTTTTATTGCTTTAGCGTTACCCTGTGTGAAAAATGGGTATCCCAATGCAATAAATTGCGCTAGTGTGAAAGGGACCATAATGTCTCCTCTGCCTTTCTGAAGTTTCGCCCTCCAGACTCTGATCAAATGGGGTGAGAAGCAGGGCTAAGTGTCTTTCTCTAACGGCTATCTGCTACATCTGTCAATGTTAGCACATGGAGAGTTTGCGTTACCAGCTGGTAAGGGATGGAGGCAAATACAGAACACTTTTACTTGATTTACTAAACTCTTTCATCTTTGTGAATTGCAATTTCTTGACATTTCTTGAGGCATTTACCGCTCAAGTCTGTAATTTACCTCACTAGTTGGTAAAATCAGCTGTTTCCTCCATTATTGAATGCGGTAATGCATAGTGAATTGAGGGCATTGTGTCTAATTTTTAATTGTAGGTGCGGTACTTGGGAACTCCCAAGAATAGAGTTTGGAGAGTGTGATTAAGTAGGTAGCTATAGTAAGGTCAGATGATGCGCCACTCAAACGGGACCATGAGAAACCAAGAAAGACAAAGAGAGCACACACTCAATACAATAATCAAACGGGCTGACACGCCACTGGTGGACAGGTCTCACCTCCTCTGTGCCCATATGGGTGAACCAGCTTATGGGCTTTGTTCCACTGTACCAGGAGACTCGGCGTCTACGGAAGCTGCTGCAGAACCGTTCCTCCGAGGTTGGTTGATTACCATGGTCTCACAGCGTGGGCTGCAGTGTGTGCATGCGAGGAGCGTGGTTCAGCAGGTGCTGTAACCACTATGCCCCTTCGGGTGAGAAAGGATTCTTTTAAAAATCCCTTATTTCCCCATGTCTACACATCCATCCTTTTTCTCCATCCCATCATTCCCATCCTTTCCTCCCCTCCCTTATTGCCTTCCCTATTCTTTTTGAAATGATGCATCTATTACAGCAAGAGGATCAGGAAAGATGTTTTTCAATGCCATTTTGTAGGTGCATAAATATATAAATGTCACTACAACTGTTTGCCTGAGGAAGCAAGGGTGTAATCCCTTGCAAAATGCGCTGCAACAATAAAGCTTTATTAATCGCTCTAATCATCACCACTCTGCTGGTGTCACTTTTTTGACCTTCCTGCGCTGGCTCTGTGCCATGCTCCTTGCATGCACTCACTGGACCCTGCAGCCCACTCTGTGAGACCCATGTGATCAACCAGCCTTGGAGGAATAGTTCTGCAGTGGCTTCCAGAGACGCGAGTACCCCCGGCACAGTGGAACAAAGTCCATAAGCTTGTTCACCCATACGGGCACACCAGCCATCGGAGGAGGTGAGGCTTGTCCACCAGTGCCTTTTCAGCCCAATTGATTGATGAATTGCATCATGTGTAGTCTCTGTCTTTCTTTCAGTTAATTTTTATTTGGTCACAAAGGTGAATTAATTTGCTTCTTGCAAAACGGTTTTACTTTTGTAAACATTTTGATGTATGCTAGAATGACATTTTCAGGTATGTTATGCTGAAACTAAACCGGCAATATTCTTATTCGTATATTTTATGCACTAGCATTTAAGCACCACCTGTGTACAGTACCCCTGATGAAGCCTCAATTTAAGGCTAAACATGTTGGGTTTGGGCAGTGTGGAAATGGCTATATTAGTATGCATAGATAGGTAATAAGTAGCTGGGAGAG
Organism: Hyperolius riggenbachi; assembly: GCF_040937935.1. Classification (NCBI taxonomy): domain Eukaryota; kingdom Metazoa; phylum Chordata; class Amphibia; order Anura; family Hyperoliidae; genus Hyperolius; species Hyperolius riggenbachi. The sequence goes on from NC_090648.1 coordinate 226,372,421, forward strand.
AAGATCCCTTGGGGATCAAGGCGCTCAGATTCCTGAGATATATGTAGTACGCACGCACGCACGCACGCACGCACGCACGCACGCACGCACACACACACACACACACACACACACACACACACACACACTTTTAAGCAATCATGTTTAATTTGTCATGAACTTCTCTACTAATGGTATTTGATTAGAACGGCCTCTCCCATACAGGCAATTTATGTGCAGAAGGATTAGAAGTGGAAGGTTTTTCTCACATGTGTCTCTACATAGTTCTCTTTCTCACAGGAAATTTCTATTTGTGGTGGATGAATAACAAAATTCTTTTTGATGTTAAGTTTACGAATAAATTTGTATCTATAAATATATATCCCAAAATAACCCAGTCGTGCCTCTGGAATAAATTCGAATCCTTTGTGCAAAACCTTTTTCAATTCATCTATTGCTTAAACACTTCCCAGGCTTTTTGGTTAGAATGGTTTGCGATCCCGTCAGGGCATAAAAGCCATACAGCATATTACAGGGAATGCAGGATTACTATCTTTCAACACTCTCAAAAATACTTTTGATTTGCCCAATAAAATGTTTTTCAGATATATACAAATCAGGCACGCTTACAATGCCCAATTTAAAGATGGCAGTCCAACACTGGTTTCTTGCGACTTAGAACGAACACTAATGGTGGATGGCCTAGAAAAACCTCTCTCAGTAATATACTTTGCCCTCATGAACAGTACCACTCATAGTCTCGCTAGATGTCAAAATAGGTGGAATGAGGAAGTTCCTGGATTGGACACTAAGGACTGGGAAGAAATCCTAGAGAATTTTGTTAAAATTCCTATCTCGGCCAGAGATCGCTTAATACAATTTAAATTTCTTCATCGTACCTATCTCACACCCGTACGTATGCATAAAATCTCCACTTCCAATACCCTCAATTGCCCCAGATGTGCTGCTGATCCGGGAACTTTCTTTCACATGTTCTGGGAATGCCCTCATGTGCTTTCCTTTTGGTCTAAGATTAACGACTTAATTAATGAAATTCTGCAAACATGACTGATACTCTCTCCTAGGACATTTTTACTGGGACTACTGGATGATACTCCACCGGGCAAACACCCTCAATACCTAATTAGAATATTATGTTTCTATGGCCGTAAAGAAATACTCCACACCTGGAAATCAGATAAGCCCCCCTCTTTTAATCACTGGAAATACACTATTATGAAAAGCCTACCGTTATATCGATTGACGTACAAAAGCCGTAACTGCCCCAGTAGATTCGATAAAATATGGGCCCCCTGGTATAACAACGTAGAAGCTCTTCCTGCAGGCCCAGAGGACTGAACTACAGTACTAATTTAGCTATTTCCTGATTTATACTATGCAATACCCTCCTTAGTCTTGGTCTATGGAGGTAAGCACTGGACTCTCACTCCTTTCCATCCATTACACTCTATCTCTTCCTTCTTTCCCTCTTTCCGTCTCGTTTCTTTCCTTTCCTAACTTCTCCCAACAAATGGTACAGTCACGATTATGATGTCCAAATTGAGGAATGTGCACTGGTTTTGACATGCTTTTGATGCAATTAATAATCAACTACTCAACTGTTATGTATGTACTACTATAAAATTGTATCTTCATACTGCATAAGATACTTGATGCTATTGCACTTGCAAGATTTACCTCTTGTATATTCAATATGTGTACCACTGTTTCTCCTTCTCATCTAATGTTCCTTGAGTACCTGCGTGTACCTGTTTGTACGTGTTTTCTAATGAAAGTCAATAAAAACTGATTTGTCAAAGAATGGTTTGCGATAAATATTCCTATTCAAAGCTGAGTGCACTTTCCTTTTCTGGGTAGATATACAGTTTACATGACCAGCACATTTACATTCTTGGGTTATTTTAACTTTACGTAGCGTTCCAACTTTTCGGGAAACCCACTGTAAATTGAGTTTGGAAAATGATTTTCTTTCTCCACAGGGCACAAGATGGCGGAAGCCCACCAGGCTGTAGCCTTTCAGTTCACTGTGACCCCTGATGGTATAGATCTACAGCTGGGACGCGATGCTTTGCGACATCTCTACCTGTCGGGGTGGATTGCCTGTAGGAAACGTCTCATCACTCTTAAGGTAACTGAGAGAGTTGGCTGTATTGTGCTAAAATCGTCCATCTATGTAATGTAACAAATTTCAGACTTGGGCTAGTTTACATTAAAGATGCACAAAAACGCATACATTTAAATTGGAGTTGTTCTGGGCCTCTTTCACTTGCTATGCATTTTCAAGCTCTCTTGTATAAATTCATGCAGTAGTGTGTTGTTAAAGGGGCACTATGGTGAAAAATTGTAAAATTTAAAATATGTGGAAACCTATAAACAAATAAGAAGTATGTTTTTTCCAGAGAAAAATGAGCCATAAATTACTTTTCTCTTATGTTGCTGTCATTTACAGTAGGTAGTAGAAATCTGACAGAAGCGACAGGTTTTGGACTAGTCCATCTCTGCATAGGGGATTTTCAGCATGGCTTTTATTCTTTATAAAGATATTCCCTAAAAAAAGGATTTAAACAATGCTGCTGGCCAGCTTCCCTGCTCGCTACACAGTTTTTTGGCAGTTGGACAAAGCAACTGCCATTCACTAAGTGCTTTTGAAAATAAATATATCCCTGAGAATCCGCTATAAAGAGATGGACTAATCCAAAACCTCTGTACTGCCAGATTTGTACAACCTATTGTAAGTGACAGCAACATAGGAGAAAAGTAATTTATTGCTCATTTTACTCTAGAAAAATTTTTTACTTCTTATTTGTATATGTTTGCACATACTTTAAATTTTACAGTTTTTTGCTGCAGTACCCCTTTAAAAAGTTTTTAGTTAAAATGCATAGGTGTAAATTACCCATAGGGAAACTTGGAGATTTCCTTCACCTGCGCTGTGCATCAGCTGATTAAAGCTCACTGCAACTGATTCAGTGCAAACTAGCCCTAAACAAGGTATGTACAGTATACAGTATGCTAAGATACTTATTTTATTCATTAGTTATGTTTAGGGAATGTAAAACAGAATATTCATTAACACCAAACAAAGTGTTGATTCTGAATACACGGCAGGGAGAGCAGACAACTCATTTGGCCTCTGTTACACACAGTCGGTTCAGCAGGCTGGAAGAGTTATTTTGCCCAGACTGTGTTGTCCAGCTGCAGAGGGACACATTTGGAGTGAGACAGAACTGTTTATGCTGGCTGTGCTGGATGGTTGAGCTTCCTGAATAACTGATCTAGCTGATCAGAATTGGGCCTGTTTTAGAGGAATGACTGAACTGTGCACTTGCTGAGCAGTTCAGTCTTCCATTTGTTGCCCACCAGTGCAATTCGGGTGAAATGTAAATGCAGCCAAATTGCAGAAGTAGTAAAACCACGCATGTCAAGCACTGACACGTGGTGGTGTCACTGGGTGGCAGAGGACCGCGACATGTCAAGTCTAACTGCGCTCAGATCTTTCTCCATGGCGGCCCCTGGCTAGCACCCGTATCAAGCACGAACAAGCGACTGGCCGGTGCAGCAGAGCAGCTGACAGGTGGTGAATTCACCACCTGTCAGCTGCCCATGTGAAAGGGGCCTTTTAGATGGCTAATGGATGCAAACAATTCTGGGTTGATTTACATAGCTTGAAAATGGACCAATCAAATGAAGCCAAGGAGGGATTACATTGGCCATTTTAAAGCTGCATGTATTTGCATTAAAAAAAAATAGTTACTCTTCAGAATGCAGTCTGAAGGGCCTATACCAGGATATGACATCATGCAACAAGCAGGAGAGCTCTGGAGCAGGATGGAGACAGTGTAAGAGCGGGCAGCTTCAGCAGAAATAAACAGATAACTAGAACCTGTGAGTGGAGGAGGTAAGAAACTAGCATATATCTCATCTACTCCACTTCCTTGCAAGAGGGGGAGGGGGTCAAGAGGGCAGTGTGAGTCAGTGGGGGAATAGTGCTGCACAATAAGAGGGTGGGATAGGTGGGTTGGCCACCTATCTTTGGGGGGCTGTATGGAATGGATGGCTGCACATGTTTTGGGGGAGACAGTGTGGATTCGATGACTGGACATGTATATTGAGGGGAAAGGTAATGTATATGTTGAGTAGTGAGGTAAAGGATAATGGATGGTTGTTATGGATAAGGGTAGTGGATGGCTGTCCAATCATATGTGAGGATCAGGAGGAAGTGGGAGACAGGGGTCACACAAAAGCTAAAAGGATGTGGCAGGGGGAGGTGACCACATATGTTTGGGATTAATGTAAAGTTAGGGGCTCCTTAAATGTTCTGCTGGTGGAGAGTTCATGATTTGTGGTCATGTCCCTGCAAGGTGCTGATACTAATATGGAAGCTGTGCCTGTTATTGGCCCTCTTTCACCTTAGTATGGGGCTTCAATATGCTGTTACATGATGCTATTCATAGCCTTAGCATATGCTGCCTTAAAATGTATCAATTGTGATTAAACCTAGGAAAATAACATATCAAATAAAGTGTTACCAACATTACAATGTTTGAACCGCTGAGATAGATTTAGGGAGCACATATAGGTAACCGCCCTCCCCCGCTTTCCCCTCCCTCAATAGAAAGTGGACAACCTACAGTAATAAAATATAGACCTGCCAATAAGATACACGAAACACTAAACCAGAGAATGAACAAGTAAGTGTATTATGCTGGGAATACACGATTCGTTTTTGCCTTCGTTTAAACCTTCGTTTCGATTGTGCCTTTTGTCCTTCTCGATCCCGAAATAATCGAACATACGGTTAATATCACCACCCACGGTTTCGTTTTTTTTTCGATTCTGATGGTTTCGTTTTTCCAATGATCGAAGGCTGCAAAGAAACGAAACGAAAAGCGTAAGGTCAAACAAGGTTTATCATAAATCTGTAGTAAATAAACCCGCTTGCTTTGTACATGGATATGATACTCATTTGGAGAATACTGTAAATCCGCTATAACTGTTATAAGACTCAACAAATTTCTTGATCAGGGTTCACTTTTTCAGGAGTCTAATCATGAAAATATATGGTGCTATTAGAGTTAGAGATGAGGAAATACTTGATAATCACGTGTGTGTGTGTGTGTGTGTGTGTGTGTGTGTGTGTGTGTCAGTGTGTGTGTGTGTGTCAGTGTGTGTGTGTCAGTCATCATGCCCAGATAAAAAAAATTTGACAATACTAGTTCTTGCATACAATGAATATTACTTTGTCCAATAAAACCCCTGTAGGCCTGTATATAAATATCCAAAAAGAACCTACTGATACGTTACCTGCTTTATCAGTGTAACTGCTGTTTGACATTAGTCTACAGTTATATTTAAAATGATGTTAAATCTTTTTTTTGTTGCCTGCAGTGGTATATAATGATTGCGCCACCCTGGTGCACAGCAGGAAAAATGGGCGCATGCGGCAAGTGGACTAAATGGGCGCCGCCATAGGCGCCAATGCAAATTAGCGGTCTTTGGGCACGAGAGCGGAAATTTGGTCACCCGATATATATAGGGCATCGCGGGCTCCCAAATACTGCTATTTTGCATTGGGACCTATAGCAGCGTCTATTAAGTCCACTTGCCGCATGCAAATATTTTTCCTGCTTCGTTCCCCTGTGCCTCCCTCCCTGTGCCGGAGCTCCCCTCTACCCCGCGCAGAGTTCTGTCCCCGCAGCACAGCTCAGACAGGTGCCTCCATCCGTTCCTACAACAGGTCTGCCGGCTCTGCTGTCACTGCAGGCTGACAGACAGGAAGAGTAAAGGAGGCGGGAGGGTGGATGAGACAGGCTGAGACCGCCTGACTCCCGCTGCTGACCCTGCCAGAGAGACTGATAGAGGCGGCTGCCTCAGCTCTGCTGAAGGGAGCTAACTGCACAGGGGGATATGAAGCACAGGGGTAGAGGCATGGGGGAGAGAAGACACCGGAGTAGGGTTACATTTGTGTATAGTAAAATATAAGTATTTAATATAGATGTTTTATAGTAAAATATCTGTATTTAATAATGTATTTTACTAACAAGTTAATGCGTGACATTTTTTGCCCGGCGCCTTTTGTGTTGTATCCTCCTGGTGGTGAAGTCAACAGGAGAAAATATTATTGGCAATTTATCCTGCTAAACACTGCTGCATTTTTTTTACTACGGTATCACTGTTAGAGGCGGGAGACATATATGTGGCTGCATAGCCTGTGTCTGACTTCCTGGTTTACAAAACTCAAGGCTGTGCACCTTTTCCTTGTCTCATTTAAGAGCTCAGTACTGAGTGGAGTGTACCCTGCCAGCCCTTCCACATGGTTTGCTGTGGTAGCTGTAACGCTTGGCTCTTTATATGGAAAAGTGGATGTGTCTTTTGGGCTTATAACCAAGATCGGCAACCTCTTGCCTGGACAGTGAGTAGTATAACTGTAATTTCATCTGTACTGTAAATTGAATTGACAAATTTCTGATAAAGCTTACTTTGTCTTATTTATGAGCAATAAGTGGCACATACAGGGCCGGTCCTAGATAAAATGGGGCACTGGCCAATAACAGCCTTTGGTATTCGCATTAGATAGCTTTTGCCCCCTACCCCCAGATAGCAGCATCTCTCCTTCTCAATAGTAGCATTAGGCGGCCTGTGCCCCTCCTCCTCCCCCCCTCCCCCATCATATGGCAGCATTAAGTGGCCTTTGTACTCCCCTCCTTCAGACAGCATCAGGGGCAGGGGGGGGGGGGGGGCATTTATACCCCCCAAGCCAGCATTAAGGTGGCCTCCCATTCATTTTAAAGGCAAAGATCATGCAGTGACGTGGTCTCACCTGTCCGGCATGCTACTTGTCTAAATTCATTGTCTTTCCATCTCCATCCTTGTCGTCTTTGTCCTTGGTCACCGGGACAGAGATGCTGCAGGGATGGAGATGGATGCTGAATAAGGAAAGAAAAGGGAAATGCGCTGGCTGGGCAGGTGAAAACGTTACGCTGTATAAACTTTGCTGTAAATCAGGGCCCTGGGCACATATTAGCTACAATATACCTACAGCATTACAGCAATAAAAGCAACATGAATAATTGTTTTCTGTTTATAGTTTTTCATCCGTCTGTGTGCATTTGTGTCTTTTGTGTGTAGATTATTGCCAGCTGGATTTTCAGCTTATCAGACAATGTAAGTGCATAGTCATATGTTGTCATACCTGTAGAGTCTGAAATGAAGTACAGTATGCCCGTAATATGACTGCATGTACTGACACTTGAGACCAGATTGCCCAACCTGACAGTAACCTTAACAGATAACAGCAGGCTGATTATCACATAATCATATAATATGTTATGATTGGGCTGCATGTGTACATGCATTAAAACAAACTACAGTGCTATGATTGAATGTATTTCTCTAAAGGTATATCATCTAAAACATTACATGATTGCTTCAGGTTGGTTCCTTCTCCCTTCCTGAGTTGTCACTCTGCCTTGGCATGAGAAGTGCCTTCAGACCCTTTTAGAGAAGGTGCTCCTCATACATGCATGCCAGTATAGGCACGACTGTGGCCAATAATAGAGATGGAACATTTCTGCAGCTATTCCATTTAGGACCGGTAACCATTTAAAACTGTACTCCAGACAAGCAGTTTAATATCCAGGTTAAATACAATATACATGAAATTAATATTTGCCAAACCACTTTTAAGCAAATGCTATTGTTCAAAACGTTAAAGACTGCACAGTCAGAGAGCACATCCACCAACATGGTCAGTTCTCCTAGACACTCCAGCAACTGGATTGAGCCAGACATTCTGACTGGACTGTGCAGGGAAGCAGCACAGTGATGAGTCATAACTGGTCTCTCTTCCCATATGGAAAATCACACTGTGAAATTGGCTGCAGAAGGTATTACAGAAAATATATCAACATTCCTATAATAGATATAGATGTTTAATATTTGGATTAATACACTAAAATTAAATTAAATGTTGTTTTTATCCTTGCCTGGAGTTCAACTATAAACCTACTTACACACTCTTTCTCACCATACATTATGTAAATCTCTGCATTTCCTATATATTTTTGAAACGTCTCTTCCTCTCTGGTTGTAGGGCTGTTGTAAAGCCTGTATCCCGTGCTGTAGTGAGTGCTGTTATCTTCTCTACTGGAGTTTGGGTCTCTGGAATCCTTTTGTATCGCCAAGTACTACGCATGCTTCTTTCATATCATGGCTGGATGTTTGAGCCACATGGGAAAAGAAGTCTAAAAACAAAGCTCTGGGGAGTAAGTTGGTGTTCCTCTTTCATGAACCACATACACTTTGCTGGGATCACATACCTGTGCCTTTCTGTCAGTCACTGTACGCTCCTCTTATTTGCTTGCTGGATTATCAAAACTTTTCTGTTCAGTTTTAGATAGCGTAGGAAAAGATTAAGACCATAGTGTCATTTCTGTGTCCTCAACAGGGACATTTCATTGATTTCCTGTCTTTTGTGACATGCATGACTGAGACAGGAAGGGAAACTGCCAACAATGGCATTAGATATTGTATTGAGCACAGGTTCTAATGCATCCTCACTCTAGAGCAGGGGTATCAAACTAGAGCAGGCACCAGGCAACCTAGGAAGGTGCTTGGGGCCTAGTGGGTATCAAGGGGCCCACCTGCTTTCTTCTTTGACCTCTCTCCACTTCACCTTACCAAAAGGACCACAAAGGGGCCCCAAACCTACTACCTTGCCTAGAGTCCCATTACATCTTAATCCATGTCTGTGCCAAACTCAATCACATAAAGGACCAACATCTGAAACACTTACTTATTCGGGAGTCACATCGATTATTAAAATGTAAAAGGCATGGGGTCGCCGGTGTGCATGCAGGCTGACAGCACCAGCAGCAATATACTCCGATTTAGGAGAGTCACTGAAAGAAATTACTGTTAGTGCAATGTGTTTTGTAACATTGCACGAAGTTCATTGCAAACATCCAACTTCTTTGGACATCTCTGCACTTTTTTTTCATATCTCCTCCTTTAGTTTATAATGCTCAGTCTATATAGGGGTACTTGTTTAACAGAAGAGTGCTGAAATGTTGAAAAATCTCCCACGAGAAAACAAAGGTGAAAAAGTGAATAGCATATGGCCCTCTGTGTCTTATTGTCTACCAATGTTAATGCTTCATCCTTATTGTCCTAATAACATCATTTTATAAATGTGCTAGGGCTGCATGAAGATCATGGCCAGGCGGCAGCCTATGCTCTACAGCTTCCAGATGTCTCTGCCAAAATTGCCAGTGCCACGTCTTGAGGACACGATAGACAGGGTAAGAATACTGCTCCTTCAGTCTCAATAAAAGTGCTTATAATTATTTCGCTGTGAATCTGAAAAGCTTGAACTATGTACTTATTGAGCTGTATATCTCCATACTGTTGTAAGCTGGAACTGTTTCAACGACTACAATAATATCCCATGAAATGTTGAAATAAAATGTTGACTCAAAGGCAAAACCACATGAGTTGTACGCATGAACAGTAATTTATTTAAAATTAACTTTGTAATGCTAATACTTTTGTTTACGCCTTAAACTTTCTCATAATGGATTAGTTTATTAAAATCCCAAGATGCTTTATATACTTACCTTCAAAGCTAAAAGTTGACAATTTTCTTAAAAGTATCCTCCACCATACATGGACTCACCAGAAACAAACACTACATACAAGCACTAGATGTCTTCTATTAAACACTGACTGCTGTCATTGCAGTATTTGCAATCAGTGGAGCCACTGATGGATGAAGAAAAGTTCAGTAAGATGAAGAGCCTAGCTTTAGACTTCCAGAAAGACCTTGGACGCAAGTTACAGAAATATCTGCATCTCAAGTCTTGGTGGGCAGCAAATTATGTAAGTCCTGTGTATGTTTGGTTAGTTTTTTTTTCATCTAATATTTGTAAAAAATGAGCACTAATGGTGAGGGATCTAAAACTTAAAGAGAAACTCCAACCAAGAATTGAACTTTTTCCCAATCAGTAGCTGATACCCCATTTTACATGAGAAAGACAATGATTTTCACAAACAGACCATCAGGGGGCGCTGTGTGACTGATTTTGTGCTGAAACCCCTCCCACAAGAGGCTCTGAATACCGCGGTACTGCTGGCAAACTGCCACAATGTAACAATGTTCAGAGACAGGAAATAGCTGTTATTAGCTGTCTAACAGACAGAGCAGCTAGAAACAGCTAAATAACCTGCCCACAGTAACAATGTCACCATGTAATAAATGTCAGAATGTGAATCTGGGAGAGGAAAGATTTTACAATGAGAAAACACTGACTAAATCATTTATACATAATTATGGTAAAAAATGAAGCACTTTTTTTACTACATTATTTTCACTGGAGTTCCTCTTTAAATAGAACAGTTTATCAAAAAGAGGAATGTAACAGAATAACTGCATCTCATGGGTCAGATGTGGCAATGTGGTCAATGCTGTGAAACATTAGCACAGTTTACAAAGAGTCTACATACATCCCGGTAACTACTGAGAGGAAGCTGTTCTTGTGTGACTTTTTGTGTACTTAAGTGTTATAAATTCATAGACACAATTGCAGTAGTATGAAAAGGAAGTAGTATGAAAATTATTCAATTGTTTAATATTGCTCTATTTTCAGGTCAGTGACTGGTGGGAAGAATATATTTACCTGCGTGGCCGAGGACCGATAATGGTGAACAGCAATTATTATGCAATGGTGAGGGCAACCTTTTAATGGTTTAGAACAGGTGACCAACTGGGCTCTGTGCAATTTATTATTTTTTGTTATTTATGTTACTGCAACTTTGTTGCAGGGGTAGGTCAATGTGTGTTTATTTTTACCCCTTAACATTGGGTGTTAAAATAGTGGTGCTGGCTTTTAAAAGATTATTAAAGAAGGACTCAGAGAAGTACCTTAAGGCTAGTTACACACCAGGACGTTGCGTTTAGTGGACGTTATAGGGCACATGACGTGCCCCTAACACAACGCCTGGTGCTCTCTGATGTGGACGTCAGAGTAAGCCGCGTTGTGCAGCTCACTCTGGCGTCCGTGATGCATACTCTTGGACGCATGCAGCATCACGTGGCCCCGCCCGGCCAATCGCCGCACAGAGCGGCCGCTCCAAGAAGTAAACACTGCACGTCACTGAGTGCAGTGAATATTAATTAGCCATGTGCCCGGCCGCACTCCCCTCCTCCCCAACATGACTGAGCATGTGCAAACAGTCTAACGCGGCTTAGCCGCACATAACGCACAGCATGCAGCACTTTGCTGCGTTACAATGTAATGCAACGTGGGCAGTGTGAACAAGCCCATTGATTACTGTGCGGTGGGGCTGCGTTTAAGGCTGCACTAACGTGCGCCTGTAACGTCCCACTGTGAAAGCAGTCTAAGACATTGCAGATATTTTTCTTGGTATTTAAGACTAAATAATATTTTTAATACCTCTTCATATTACAGCAACTGCATTATTATCCTGTTACCCAAACACTTTTATACATATAGTACTAGCATCTAGAGGTCGGAATGGTGTTCTCAGCTTTCCTTCAGTGTACTTTAAGAGCCTCAAAACACAGAGCACTATATTAGGGATACAGGCAGAATTTCAAGAATCGGGGCAAAGGAAAAAAGAGTTGTTTCAAATGCCAACAGCAAACACGGGTTTTGAATGGTTGCTCTGGAGGCTTTTTCATTTTTGGTCCTGTAATTTTTGCACTGTTTATGATTTTGAGATCAGAGATTTCTTAAGCAAAGGCACCTTAAGTCGCACCTCTGTTTGCCTCCTGAACCATATGATTGATTAGTGAGGACTCCTTTCACAGCTGTAGGAAAATGGTAATGCTGGGAGGGATATGGCACAACACAAATTTGCTCAGATCACTATTTGCTTGTCATTAGAGTTTCAGGTCTCTCAGGGTGCTGTTCATGGGATACTGACAGTGTATACATTACTAGAAGAGTTGATTATTACAAAGGCCTAAAATGAACCCAAACGGTGTGTTTAGGATAAACTTCACTTGCTTTCATCATTCTAAAAAATAAAAAAGTGCTACTTGTCTGGCTGTTAAACTGATTTTTAGGGTTCAGTAGTTTAAAGTTACAAAGTCTAGTTTTGCTCAGGGTGTTGTGAAACATGAATGGGAGCTATTCATTTTTTCATTGTATTTTCTGTTACTGCTTGTTATCAGAAATATTAATCGCTAGTGTCTTCCTATTCAAAATGTAAATGATGATTTTTCTTACCGCAGGATTTTTTAACTGTAACTCCAACCACTAACCAAGCAGCAAGGGCAGGAAATTGCATCCATGCAATGCTCATGTACCGAAGAAAGCTTGAAAGGGGTCTGATACCTCCAGTGAGTATACCCTGCGTTTGCACAAATGCACTGGTTAGTAAACATGCTGACCCCTATCTACCACTGAAAGCACCTACAATGGGCACATGATTGTCAGCTGCACCATGGAACACCATGGTAGTTTGGTTTAATGAATTCTGGTATAACTTTCTTGTTGCAGACCATGTACTCACCTTCATGGCAGTGGTAGTATTTGATGGCAGAGGCCTTAAAGTATCTGCTGCTAAAGTTTCAGAGTTAAATACAACAGACATCTATGCCTTGAAGAAGTGGGCTGTGCCAGCGAAACGCGTTGCATCTTTGGGGTATTTTCAATAAATGTGTATATCTATATATTTATAGTCCTTGGTGTCTGCTCTAACGGAGGCGAGTCCACCACTTCCTCCCAGCAATTTTTTAAAAATTGTATGTACTTTTATCCTTCTGGCGCCTCTGTTCACCTACCAATAAATAATTTGTGAAGCATTTTTAAAGTGTAAACAAAAAATTGTGAGATCAAAATGTGCCCAATTCATCACAAACTCACTTAAATATATTTCAAAATATCAAAAACTTTATTAATCCATCAATAAGTGTTTCTAAAGTGTACCTGAAGGGAAAAAAGTGCCCCTAGAGGGGTACTTACCTCAGAAGGGGGGATCCTGCGGTGGCTTCCCTGTCCTCCTCAGGAAAGGCAATCCAATGCTGGGACCCTCAAAAACCAGACAACAAGGGCTTTTGGCAGTAGTGGCTTTGGGTCTGCTCTACTGCACAGGCGGGTTCGCACCTGTGCAGTAGAGCGGACTCGATTGGGCTTGAGCTGGAAGCCGCTAGTGCACCACCGAATGTAATATTATTGTCCGTGTTGCTGTGAGGGAGCCAGCGCTGGAACGAGCTAACTGAGGATGGAAAAGCCTCATTAGGATCCAGATGCTTCCCCATTCTGAAGGGGACAGTTTTATAGACAGTATTCCAACTGTCTATAAAATTATCAGGAGGCATTTTAGCATGCTTGTATGCATTACAAATAGCAGGTATTTTAGGCTTGTTAACACCAAGGACTTTTAAAGTGCTTCAGAATGCCTCCTGCCATTATTTGTAAACATTTTTTAACTTTTTTTTAGTGCTTCCATTTTCTCCTTTGAACCCTTCCACCTCTTGCAAATGCTTCGGATATTTTCAAATGATTATTTAGTATTTAGTTAGCACCGACTTCTTCCACAGTGCTTTACCGAGTACATAGTCTTGTCACTAATTGTCCATCAGAGAAGCTCACAATCTTGATGAGGATTGCATGTGTACAATTATTGATCCTATTTACAGTGTGCGGAACCTCATCTTTACCTCTTGAAATATAACTAACAGGTTCCAGTACCTGGCCAATTTGCCAAGGTGTGCATGCTTTTTGACTTGTTTTGTCTGTGGGAACCCCCCCTTCACCCACAACACAACTAGTGGAAATGGGCCCTTTGGGCCCTTTTAGACTATTTGCATTGCGTTGTGCATCCTGAGAAATAGGATTGCAACTCAACGGTGATGAAAAGTGTTGTACGTTACGAGTGCAATGCAACGCATACAGTACATGAAAAGTATTCTGATGGTGCATAGATGTGAACATACGATTGAAGTATAGTAGTTGCATTGTGTTTGGATGCAACTTTGTCTGTTGCAATGGAATAGAACAGATCCATTTTGAAAGGACCCTTAATGCCTATGTGGGAACAGGTTCTCTATGTGACCAAGCCTAAATTTACATACATTTTTTTTTTATTTTTATTTTTTATTTTTTTAATGAATGAGTGCACAGGCTCTAAGGTGATAAGAGCTTGTCTGTACATAGGCATTAATGCTTCAGGCCGGTTTCAGATACTGGCTGGTGTTTAGCGGTGCGGTGCAGCTTTGGGGATTACCGCGTTAGTATGCAGTAATCCCCTTCTGGCTGATGGCCAAACAGGAAGTGACGCTCGCTTGCACTCACTTCCTGTTTCAGAAATACGGAAGTGCACAGAAGCATATTGTAAAAATACGATTTTGCGCATGCAAACCACAATGCCGCATTTTTTAAAAAACCTGTATCGTCATATAACTACATGACTTCTGGTCCACCGCAGGTCTCCGCAGAACCGCGCGGTAATGTAGATCTGTACTGTCGTTGGGGATGCGGCGAAAATGTCACTTCTGTTGCATCGTGCTGCACCGCATCAGTATGAACGGCCCCATAGACTTTCATTGGGCTGCGGTGGGGTGCGGCCCAGTGTGAAAGCACCCTCAGGGTGCTGCTATTGGCTTTCCCACTGCTCTGAATGATTTCACAATGCTCATCATTTTTTGAATGCCTATCTATTAACAGAACATTTGTGTGATGCAAATTGGATTACTTCTTAAATGGAACGGATCTCGATTTTAATATGACTGTCTCGAAACTTTACATCAGCCACTGCCATCCATGTGTAAAAGAATAATATCTGCATTTGTTTTTATGTTTGTGTAAATGTATGCATTAAAGTGAACCTTAAGCCAGAAAAAAAAAAAAAGAGTTTTACTCACCTGGGGCTTCTACCAGCCCCCTGCAGCAGTCCTGTGCCCTTCCAGCCACTCACTAATCCTCTGGTCCCCCACTGCCAGCTAGTTTAGTTTTTGCCGTCAGGACTTGCCACGCATAGCTTTTTCCGCATTCCCGACTGTAATTAGCGCTATTGCGGGTTGCAACGCGTACAAAAATACGCGTTGCCGCATATCTATGCGTTCGTAATGTGGCAACGCGTGTTTTTGTACGCGTTGCGGCCCGCAATAGCGCTAATTACAGTTGGGAATGCGGAAAAAGCTACGTGTGGCCAGTCCTGATGGGCCTATTGGCAAAAACGAAACTAGCTGGCAGCGGGGGACCAGAGGATTAGTGAGTGGCTGCGTTGGCACAGGACTGCTGAAGGGGGCTGGTAGAAGCCCCAGGTGAGTAAAACTCCTTTTTTTTTCCTGGCTCAAGTGTCCCTTTAAGATAGAGAAACCAAATGAGTTTAAAAAGTTTGCATTGTAATCTGTTGAATTAATCATACAATGGTATCATCTTCACTCCAGCATTAAAAAATGAAGGTGGCCATAAATCTGTAGACGTGGTGGCTGATCAACCATCAGAATTGATAATTATAGATTTTGATAAAAAAAATCTGTGCCACCAAAAGCATGCCCTATCGACTATAAGATGACCAATTTCGGACCGAAATTGGTGCATGTACCGCTCGGACATTCTGGAAAATCTAGGGCCAACATGCTTGATCAGGTGCACGGAGATTACGGCGTACGATGATTGTGAACAACGAGCGCGATGGAAACCTGTGACGTCAGCGTGGACTGTGGACAGGTAAAGTATGACTGCATGGGGGAGATGCACATAATATAAAGGCCAGAGGCCAGAGGGGGCATGGTGACGTCACAAGGCCAACTGCATGCTGATCAGGAATCAGCCTCCAATTTATGGCAGCCAACAGATCTCTCCGCCAAAATCGCTAGATACATAGCCACCTTAAAGAGACACTGAAGCGAAAAAAAAACTATGATATTATGATTTGTATGTGTAGTACAGCTAAGAAATAAAACATTAAGATCAGATACATCAGTCTAATTTTTTCCAGTACAGGAAGAGTTAAGAAACTCCAGTTTTCTCTATACAAAAAAGCCATTATCTCTACGACTTTCAAAGTCGTGGAGAGGGCTGTTTTCTGACTTTTATTATCTCAACTGTTAGTTAACTATTTACTGTTTCTCTGCCAGAGGAGAGGTCATTAGTTCACAGACTGCTCTGAAAGAATCATTTTGAATGCTGAGTGTTGTGTAATCTGCACATATTATAGAATGATGCAATGTTAGAAAACACACTATATACCTGAAAATAAAAATATGAGAATATTTTCTTTGCTGCTAATCTTCTAGTAATTATTCATAGTACACAACCAATTCATTATATCATATATTTTTTTTCACTTCAGTGTCTCTTTAAGAGTGCTTATTCTTGTACTTAGCAGCCTGTATACTGTGTAAACTGTACACCAGCTATGATACTAATACATCCTTGTGTTAAAGCATTAGTCACATGACTGAGGATCAAATCTGATAATGTGCTCTGTGTGGTCCATCTTGTATATCTGAAGGCCCCAACTGCTTCCCGAGAACAGACAGCAACTGGATATGATAGACAGAGAGCAATGGCCAGCCCTGATTAAAGATCACAGATATTTGGGTGCAGCTGTGGGAGGTTTGTAGGGAGAAGCTTCCATAGATCACACAGTAGAGTTCTGCAGGGTACATAGCATGCAGGCTGCTGGCAACAAGGAAGTGTATGACTACAAGAAGCACTCCGTTCATTCTCATACCTATTAAATGGAGTAAAAACAGTAATGGATTGTAATTGCATTATTAGCCAGGGAAACGGCACTATAACTGTACATACATAGATATATAGCTGATGGAAGTAATCTACATAAGTACTCCTCTTTTATGACTAGGTCATGGCTCTTGGCATTGTTCCCATGTGTTCCTATCAGATGGAGAGGATGTTTAATACTACGCGAATTCCAGGAGTGGAGAGCGGTGGGTGCATTAAACAATGTTTACTCATTAAGTTAGATTTGTTTTTCTTTTATAGAGAATGTTAAACCATTTATGGAACCATTCAACCTCAGTCCCTAATAAGCTTAAAGTTTAATCACCTTTCCACAATGATACCCATGTGCACACATCAGTCAGTTATGGTGGAAGCTTGTTAATGGTTCAGTATGTTTGGAAATTCTGGGAAGAAATTAAATCATTACATGAAGGTTATTAAAAAAAAGGTTATTTTCTGGAGAACGCTCTCTGGGTCCTCTTCTCTTTCAATTATATCCTCACAGGGAATGCATACAAATAAATGGAGAGGAAACAGAAAAAAAACCACCATAGCATAGCCTGTCTTGCTAGACATATTCAGGGTCCTTCACCAAGGAGAGCATGTTCCTCATGGAGACTGAATGGGGCCACCAGCCAGCACCATGTGTCTTATGATCTGATAGGTGGCATGCTCACCTGGTTAATACGCTGCCCCGGCCTACAGACTGCACGCTTAGCATATGGTTGAATCCACTGGCAATTCACCATCCACACACAGCCTCTGCTGGTATCCAATACTTAACTTACCTTAACTATCTCATCCCCCCTAGACACCTAACCTTATCCATCTCCCGATGCCTAACCTTAATCCCCCCACCATGCCTAACCTTAACCAACCCCCTGATTGCCTAAACTTAAACCCCACCGCAAAAAACCCTCAAAATATCAAGCCTGGCGGGAGTTTGGGCACCGCCATAGCCGCCCATATTAATATCAGCTATGGGCAGAAAGTTGGTTGCCAGAGGCACACAATGAATGCAAAATGCGGCTACAAATAGCAGCGGTATTTGGCATAGCAGGAAGCCCCAGCGTCTGCTAATTAATCGGGCACCCACATTTTTTGCCCATAGTTGACATTAATATTGGCGCTTATGGGGATGCCCAAACTTCAGTGGTGCCCCAGTGCCCTAATTTCCTGCTTCCGTTTTGGGGGGATATGGACCACTTTACATGCCATTAGATGTTTATTTTTTCTGCAGACCAGCTCCAGCATTTGATTGAAAGTCGACATGTATGTGTATATCACAAAGGGCGCTACTACAGACTGTGTCTATATGATGACAGGACTCTGCTTAGCCCACGCCAGCTGCAGATGCAAATTCAACGTATTCTTGATGATCCAAGTCCACCACAGCCAGGGGAGGAGAAGCTGGCAGCACTCACTGCTGGGGACCGGTAAGACCAGGGAAGAGGGAGATGAAGCAGATTCATAGTTATGGATATAAGAACAAAATAATTCCTTATGCTTTATTACCTCTCTTTCCCCTTATATAATTATCACTTTGTTATAATGTGACAGAGTCTCCTGGGCCAAGGCTCGCACTCAGTTCTTTGGTCATGGTGTGAATCGAGTTTCACTGAGCAGCATTGAGAGAGGAGTCTTCTTTGTCTGTTTGGATCCTGAAGCTTTGGGTTATCAGGAAGGCGAAAAAAACTCTCTAAGTGTCTATGCTAAATCCTTGCTTCATGGGAATTGCTACAACAGGTACATTTAGCATATTATCATATAAATGCAGCCACCTATTTTTTAACATTATTCATCAGTATCTTTTGTGATATCATTCTGTTGTTAGTGTGTGGCAATCGTCCTCTCAGCCTCACCCTGCACATATATTTTCCAGTGCTCTGAACAGCAGTCTGAGCACCAGCTGGCTGAAAGAGGACACCACTCATTGCTGTCAATCAATGTTAACCTTTGCCTTCTCATTCACAAATATCTGCCACCAGATACCATTCTCAAATGCAGGACATTTCTAGGTGGATCATTTATTATACAAATAGACTAAAAGCATTTGTCACGCTTTTCTCCTGGCGGACTCAAAGCACCAGAGCTGCAGCCACTAGGACTCGCTCTATAGGCAGTATCAGTGTTAGAGAGACTTGCCCAAGGTCTCCTTACTGAATATGTGCTGGCTTACTGAACAGGAAGAGCCGAGATTTGAACCCAGGTCTCCTGTGCCAGAGGCAGAGCCCCTAACTAGTGCACTATCCAGCCATTTATTAAAGAAGGAACACTGATTCCAAATCACTTAATTAAAGGTAAAAATACACTGCATACATTGTTTACAGAAATAGAAAAAAAAGGAACAAATAAACAAATCAAACACAGTATAAAATAAAGCAACAGCTCATGTCATTCCACACTAAATTTAGTATTGGGCCCTCTCCTTTGATCTAAACTCCCAGTGTGGCTGATAAAAACACACACTCCTACACGCTCCACCGACCTCCCCCACATTGCAGAGTAGCACAGTGCTAAAGTGTAACATTTACCTGCTCCAGTGCTTCGTTGGATCTCTTCTGTTCTTCCTGGTAGCTGCACGTGATATGCCTTCAGAGCCAGAGGTATGCTCTGCAGCATAGAGTGTGTGGCTGTCTGGATGAACAGGAGAGGATTGAAGCAGCACTGGTACAGCGAAATATTAACTTCCTCCTGACCGCCTCACACCGAAGGGGGGTCCCATCCCCAGAACCACTTAACGCCAATTGGCGTCAAGTCCTCGAGGTGGGGATTAGCAGGGAATGTGCGCACTTTCCCTGCCAAGATGCAGAGCGGTTATCCATTAACAGCCTGCCGGCCGCAATCGGATATATTTATATGCAAATAAACATTTGTACAGCGCTGCCCCGTCACTTAGCTGTCCCTCTGATTGGCTCACAATCGAATCCCTCTCCTAGGCTGATGCCTATGAGAGTGGAATGTAGAGTAGTGTACAGTCTAGGGCCAATTTAAGGGGGAAGGGGGAGAATAAAAGAAATAGTGCTTTTTAAAAAATAAATCAGGTCTTTCTTCATTAACTTAAAATAATAATAAAAAAAAGGTCAAATCAAGTCCCACCAAAAGAAAGCTGTGTGCTAAGTTGTGTGAACGAGCAATAAAGCATTAAAGTTGCGAAGTGCTGAATTCTGAATTGTAAAAAAAATGTGCCTGGTCACTAGGGGGTGTAAACCTGTGGTTAAACTGCTCCATTGCAATACTCTGCTGAAGGGGGAGCAACATGCACCCATATCACCCAGACAACCCCGATGCTCATTATTGTTACTCCACTTAGTTTGAGACTGTTGTTCAATAAATGTTTAACAATCTGGCCTATGAATTATGTTTTAGAATTTGGCCCTTTACGTAATTGAGTTTGACACCTTTAATTGGACAAAAAAAAAATGTACAGTGTATGTCCAGCTTTACTCCTTCAGTAACACATTGAAATAAGATGACAAGTGAGAACTGATGATCAAAAACCTGCTCACACTTTTTTTTTATTTATTTTTTTAGGGTGAGTTAACTGGGAGGGGGGCATCCAAGCAGCATAAAATGGAGGGCTGGAGGTGTGTGCACACAATTTACGGGATATGCAGACACGCCATATGCTAGTATTCTTTGGTTCATATTTCAGTTAGGAAATGGGATACATCCAGGAAAGCAGTGGGTTATTGTTTAGCATGAGATAATGAATCCACACAAATCTCACAAGGGCTTGCTGAGATGTATGATGCGACAGAACAGTCTGGCGCAGGGGTTATTCTGCAGTATTAAGTTGCATTTTTTGATACAATATTAGAAAACAGGGCTACATGGGGATTCTGAAAACATGACCTGTTAATCTATAATTTTTTTTTAATCGGAATTAAAATATATATATATTTTTGTCCTTATTCAGAGGTGGAGTATGAGTAGAATGGCAAAGTGCAACTCCTAAATATTGCAGGGCACTGTCATGTCTGCTAGATTATGATGATTGTTTTGATACTACTTAGCTCACCTTTTGGCCCTATAAGGGCTGGTTCACACAGACGCTTGGCGGCATTTACTACCAATCGTTTGGGACTCATCGGCAAAATGCTCCCATTCATATGAATGGGAGCGTTTAGCATCCCGCGGTTACTGGCGATTGGGCAAACGCGGCATTCCGATCCTGATTTACCGCGTCGTTTCAGCATGCCCTAGAAGCCGCATGCGGCGTCCAGGGTCGCCAAGCTGTCGCGGCTTCATGTCCCTTTGCATCAAAACGCCGATTGAGACGGGAAGCAGACAATCGCCGTACCGTGGCCTCCCCAAACAAGACATCACAGGACGACGCTGCTTCCGGCCACCCAAAGCCGCCTTCTGTCCGCGTGAACCGGCCCTAAGGGTTAGGGTTTAGCCCCCTACTTGAAAGAGGTCTTTTCTCTAGAGAATCTAGCTAAATCAAAGAAAAGTAGAAAAATAAAAAAGCTCATTTAAAGCAGTGCTTTAACTTTCATCTGATTATCTTCCTAGAGGGGACCTTCAGAGCTCTTTTACACTTAATGCCATCCCTCGACCCCCACTACCCTCTAACTACTGCCCTATATCCCTGCTCCCCTTTCCCTCAAAACGCCTTGAGCATCTGATTCACAAATGCCTGTCCCTGTACCTAATGCCAACTCCCTACAAGAAACACTGCAATCTGGATTTCGGCCTGCCCACTCTACCAAAACAGCTCTCACCAAAGGGGTCAATGACATGGC
This sequence comes from Hyperolius riggenbachi, assembly GCF_040937935.1. NCBI lineage: Eukaryota > Metazoa > Chordata > Amphibia > Anura > Hyperoliidae > Hyperolius > Hyperolius riggenbachi. The sequence continues at coordinate 226,393,887 of NC_090648.1, forward strand.
CTTAGCTAAAGCTGAAGGCAAATACTCCATTCTCCTTCTCCTTGACCTTTCAGCAGCTTTTGACACAGTGGACCATCCCCTACTCCTCCAGTCCTTCCAGTCCATGGACATTCATGACCGTGCCCTGGCCTGGCTCTCATTCTACCTCTCTAACCGCTTCTTCACAACCTCCTTTGATGAGTCCTCATCTACCCCAACCACCTCTCGGTGGGAGGTCCCCCAAGGCTCGGTCCTTGGCCCCCTACTGTTCTCCCTATACACATCCTCCATTGGCAATGTTATCACCTCCATGGGTTTTAACATCTGTATGCAGAAGACACCCAGATCTACCTCCACACCCCTGATCTATCCACCACTACCATGGACATGGCCTATCAGCCATCTCCTCCTGGATGTCCGCTAGGTTCCTGAAGCTAAACCTGGACAAAATGGAATTTATGATCTTCCCACCGCCGCAATCCCTGAACCTGCCAGATATGCATGTCACTGTTAACAACACTACCATTTGCCCTACCTCTTAAGCCTGCTGTCTGGGTGTCACCCTAGACTCTGCACTCTCCTTCAGCCCCCACATCCAAAACTTCACAAAGTCCTGCAACTTCCACCTCTGTAAGGCCTAGTGCACACCAAAACCGCTAGCAGATCCACAAAACGCTAGCGGTTTTGGGTGCGGATGACAGAGTTTAGTCCCAGTGCACACCGGGCGGATCTTGATGCGATCTGCCGGGTGTTCACCGGCCGCATCCGCATCAGCATCCGCATGGCTAATGTATCTCTATGGGCTAGTGCACACCGGCGGTTTGAGGTTTTTAGCAAACCGCAAATGTGCAGCAAGAGGCACGTTTGCGGCTTGCTAAAATCCTCAAACCACCGGTATGCACCAGCCCATAGAGATACATTAGCCATGCGGATTTTCAGGTGGATTCGGCCGGCGGATCAGCCCGGTGTGCGCTGGGCCTGACATCTGCAACATCCGCCCTTTCCTGACCTCTGCCACCACCAAACTCCTCATCCATGCCCTTCATAATTTCCCACCTTGACTACTGCCAGGGGCGTAACTAGTCCCCACCGGGCCCCTTCCGGAAGTGACATCAGCCGCTAGAGCGAGGAGTCTGCGGTGGATCGCACGGAAGAAGGTATGTATCTACCCGCCGCTGCCCACACACTGTAACTAGCTTGAGGGGAGCGCAGAGGGGAGAGCCCCGAGGTGAGGGAGAAGGGGGGAACTTCCCCTCTCCCCGCCGACTGTGGCCAAGGCTTTCCCCTCATGCTGCCACCCCTCCAGCCCCCACAAAACGGCCCCAAGCGGGCCCCAGGGGGGGCCCGGGCCCCCCACGGTAGCATGGGCTGCAGGGCCTATTGTTACGCCACTGACTACTGCAATGCCCCTCTGGTGTCCCTATGACCCGAATTGCCCTGCTGCAGTCCATCAAAAATGCTGCAGCCAGAATTAGCCACTCCTCCCATCGCTCCTCCACAGCGGCTCCCCTCTGTGAATCCCTCCACTGGCTTCTTATCCAGTCCAGAATCAGATTCAAGATACTGTGTCTGGCCTACAAAAAATGTCCGATCTTATTTAGAGGTACACACCTAGCCGCTCACTCCGTTCCTCCAACAAACTTCGCCTGACCGCTCCCCCGCATCACCCTGTCCCATGCATGCCTCCAAGACTTCTCAAGAGCTGCTCCAACACTATGGAACTCCTTATCTCCCTCCATTAAGGTTGCCCCTTCCTTCAACATCGTCAAGAAGGTCCTGAAAACGCACCTTTTCACTCTGGCCTATCCCCCCTCACTGGTGCTCTAAACCCGCAGCTGAACTCTGTTCCCCTACCTTTCATTTCCCTACCTCTCCCTCTAGATTGTAAGCCTTTGGGCAGGGTCCTCCTCCCTATGTCTCCTACCTGTTCATGCCCCTCCATTACTGTACACCCATCATATGGATCTGAGTGAACCTAACTTGCCTGATCTCCAAGTTCCCATCCAGTGACTGACTATGCATTACCTTGCACTCATACTGTGCTGCGTGATCTGGTTTGCATGTATTCCTGTATTGTCTTATTGCTCTATGTCACCCCTAAATATTGTCTGCAACCGTAACTAATGTACAGCGCTGCGTAATATGTTGGCGCTTTATAAATACAATAAATAAATAAAATAATGCGTTTTAATGCATTGCGTTGAGTTGCAATGCGTTGTGTTGCAGCATGTTTTTTTACAGATGCCAAAATCAGATGCAACTCAACGCAGCGCATGAAGTATAAAAGTGCCCTCAATTGTCAGTGCTTCTACAATCCCCAAACTCAGAGCGTTATCATCATTTTGTTGTTACAACTTTATAGTAGTTATTATTTTTACTAAATTTACTAGATGCAACAACATTCAAGCCTTGTATTAGAATGCCCTCCATTCCACGTACATATATTTTTTACTGCTGCTACAGAAATGTATGATACATTGGCATTGAACACTATGATTTTTACAAATGGACATTGGCTCCAAATATTAATCCCTGATATGCCGTAGTTGCCACTCTCCCCCTTCTATCTCTATATTTCCACCTTCCCACCATGATTTTGAGATCATGTGACATGGAGAAACATTGCAGCAGAAATGTTTCCCCTATAAAAAGGCACTACATTGCTTAACTCAAAATGTTTTGAAAAAGTACATGTATACTGGTGCCATTTATTTAATGATGCAAACTACAATTTCTGCTGTATGATTTATCAAACAGCTGTTTTTTTTTAGAAAGAGAAAATGTCATTTAAGCTATTAGGCTTTTGGCTGTAAACTGAATGTGTGTTGGATGGCCATACTTGCCTCTCTGCTTAGGCTTTTTCCCATTGTATTTCTGCAGATGGTTTGATAAATCCTTTAGCTTGGTTGTGTTCAGTAACGGACGGCTGGGTCTCAATGCTGAGCATTCCTGGGCTGATGCACCAATCATTGGACACCTGTGGGAGGTAGGCATATCCTCTAATAATATTTTCATGAAAGTCTGTATGATCATACTTAGCAGTATATTTAAACAAATAATGAACTTCTATGCTGTATGCTAACTTTGTGTTTGCTTTCTGTAAGGTATGGCGTTTTAATAACTAGCGGACCCGCGGCGTAGCATACGCCGCATAAGAGGGTAGCGGGCAGGAAGGGGGTATTGGGCACATCGGCGAAGAGGGGGATCGGACCCTCCCCCCTCCCTCACTTGGGTCCCCCATCTGCGCTCCAGCTTAAGCTCAGCAGCAGCCGCCGCCGCTATTAGTAAGAGGCAGCGGGCGGGAATGACTCACCTCTTCCGCGTTCCAGCATACGTTCCACTGTCGTCACTTCCTGCAATGCCGCACACTGTATTGTAAGTGGACGGCATTGCATAAGTGACAGTGGAACGCACGCTGGAACGCGGAAGAGGTGAGTCATCCCCGCCCACTGCCCCTTACTAATAGCGGCGACTGCTGCTGAACTTAATCTAGAGGGGGAGCGCAGATGGGGGACCCAAGGTGAGGGGGGGGGGGGGGGGGCTGACCCTCCTTCCTGCCTGCTACCCCCTCCAGCTCGGCGGCAAGTGTAGGACCGCCCCTGGGGGCAGGGCGCTACTTCTTCTTCTTTCTTGGACCGGCCCCTTCTTCTTGCTTGGACCGGCCCCCTTCTTTTTGCTTGAAGGTTGAGGCACTTAGCATAATATACATATATATATATATGAGTATTTGGCCTTTACATATGTGAAGTTTGTTTTTCATGTTGATGTATCCTTCCCTTCCTCTAAGTATCTGGGATCTTTTACACTACATGTGATTAATATTTTGATGCGATTGCATTTCGATTTTTGATGGTATTAAAAGAAAGTCCAGCATGCTGCTTTTTTTCTGCATATTTCTTTTGCTTGCAACCAGTGAAAATCGTAATTGCGATTTGCAGTGTAAAAGAAGCATTATGTGAACTAAAGCAGTGATGCAGAAGGACCTAAAGTAAAAGCACATGTGAATAGTTTATTGTGTATGTTTAGCTCTAGGGCAACATGGAAATCCATGGGAATTGACAGCTTGTATCTTTAAAATGGTTGCACAGAATTGCGTTCTGATGTGCTGCACTATGATTGTAGTATGAACTGGCATGGAAGGACTATACTAGCTCTCGTCAAAGGTGGCTGATTGAGGGCCAAATTATGATGTTATAACATTGAAACGCCACTTCCTGATCAGAATTGTGCAGTTTTCACGTGGATTCTACACTAAATACCCCAGAACCAAATATAGATCATACCATGTGTATACATACTCTACGTGTTGTTACAATGCTTGATATGCTTTTATATATTTGTGTGCAGATAGTGGTCACTATGTATTGCTATTATTTTATGTCAGTTTATTTAATAAAGAAACTTTAGATTTTTATTTGATACTAATACAACCCCTACTAATGAATTACCTGAAAAAAAACCTGTTGAACCATTCAGTCCAAGATCAGACTTGTAGAGAGGCACAGTATAACTTCTTACTCTATCTATGTATACTTTGAAACATGTTTCTGCACATTCACAGGGAATGACTGTGAAACTCTAGTGGTGCCACCCTACATGCCATAGATATTGCACTATGATCACTAAGTTTACATTAGTGTACCTGCCCTGGCCAATGCTTGCCATATACTGTAGCTGTAAACCTATGTTTCTCCATTTACAGTATGTGTTGCAACTGCAGGTAATATACTTCATTGTCTGAACTGGCACACTATGCCATAATACTGAAGAGGAGAATGCGGTACCATGAAAGAGAGAGAAAAGTAATGGTGGCATTGACACGTGAAACACTGTTGATATTGAGTATCATACTGTGTTGAATTATTTCCCTTTTTCATATAGGAGGTATTAAAGCTATAATTAGGTCCAATATGTGCTGTATATCTCAATTTTCAAATATGATCAATGTTTTTAAAAATAGGTTTGGTTCTAAGTTCAAGGGTATTTTTGTCATTTCTAATAAAATTTAAACTCTTTATATAATATTTATACATATGTGTATACATAAGTTTAAGAGTGCATTCCAACTGTATCAGTTGGGTTGAGACTAATTCTGCATGTCATCTCACTGCTAGTACAATTCTATGTGCCTGTTCACAGTACTGTGTTGTAACAGATCTTGTTATTCTAACTTGCTGTATGCAGGCTTTGAATAAGGTGTATGGTATAGTGTGCACAAAATGCGTGCGTTATGCAATGCGCTCAATGTGAATCTAGCCTAAAATCTAGGCATTATAGGCTCACTATGGACAGGGCCGGATTTGTACTTTCCAGCACCCAAGGCCAGGTGTCACCGACCGACCCCCCCCCCCCCGCCCACCCCTTCCCCAACTCCATTCTGTCTGAAAATCTTACTAATAATCACTGGCTTGAATGGGCTCCTTTCCCTTGTGATTCTCTGTCCTCTATTCAACAAACAAGCAGCGCATTCTCTGTCCACTCGGGCTCCCTGTAATTCCACGCTTCTGCCCAAATGTGCACAGCAGCCTATACTGTTCTGGGCATGTATACTTCAGAAATGAAGCTAGTGTATGAGCAGTATCTGTCAAGTATGCATACCCATAACACTCCCGGCCTGAGCTGCTGTGCACATCCGCAAAGGAACACAAAATTACAAGGAGCGCAAGTGGTCAGAGTATGCACTGCTCCTTTGTCCTTTGGGGGACTAGCTGCAGTCAGAGCCACAAACAGGGACAGGGTAGCGCAATGAAGAGGAGCCCATCCAAAACAGAGAACAGGTAAGTAACAAATAACCTCTTGTTAGTATACAGGAAGAAGGCGGGTTAGTAACAGAAAGCTTTTTCTTTTAAGTTAGCTAATAAATTATATGATCCTTATTAAAAATGTTCTGCCTTCACTGATGGCTAACATGGTACAATACGCTACTGCTACAGGTAATTAGAAGGATCCTAAACTACATACAATGGCATAGATATAGGTGTCCATTAAACAATGACAATTTAGTGCTTAAAAAAGAAAGACATCTTAAAATGTGTCAGGAAAGAGTTAACTGAAGCAGAGATCACCACTGCCATAAACATCCCTGGCTAACAAGAAAAAAAAAGTCATACATTTAGGGTTAGATAAGAGTCATTCTGACAGCTTAGGAGAGAGGGAGAAGTAACTAGCAGAGCTGAAATTCCTCTGTAGCAGTAGAGTATTGTACTGTGTATTATTTTGATTCAAAACTTCTTGAAATTCATCTATTAATGTGTGCATTAAAACTGAATGCAGTTCTGTCTGCTTTACTGTAAACTGGCACTTTTCACACAACAGCATGTATGTCCATCATACAGAGGATGGGATAATCATCAGATATGCAGGGAGTACAGGAACTCTGGAATTTATACATCAGTGCTGAGCAGGGCGCTGTGAACCAGAAGAGATGATTTACTGTAACATGACCTCTTCTCTCTCCTGCCGCCCTTCTGATCTTATCTGATTTTATCTCCCTAGGCCATGGCCTTTGTGGCCTTCCCAGAAATCCGGCCCTGACTATGGAGTACATATATTTGATGACATTTTCCTTTTAAGGTTCTGGACTCTATCATTTCTTATATGTAAACATGGTGAACAAAAATAAATATATAATAAAGTGCACTAATTCCATCTATTGTCCTTGTTTCTTTTCATCTGCAGTTTATGCTGGCCACTGACTGCTTTGAACTGGGATACACAGAAGATGGGAACTGCAATGGAGCTGATGATCTTTCACTGCCTCCACCATACAGACTACAGTGGGATATCCCACCAGTGGTGGGTGTCTATAAGCAGGGTGGAAGATTTCTGGATGTTCTGGTGCTATAACATATGTGAGACATAACATATGCACTCAAAAATTCAGTCTACTGGATACATTTCCTGCCCTGAGACTAAAATGTTGTAAATGTTTAAAAAGATTACCCAGGTTATAGATTACTAGTCATTATGCCCGTTCCATTAAGAGGCGCTAGGTGTGCAGTGCGGCTGTGCCCATGGTCCTGATGCGCACACACAGCTACAGCTGTAGCCTTGCACATGTACTCTACAATTCCAGGTGATACATGCAGTTTGCTTATATAGGATGAAACATCCTATATAAGCAAAACATCCTATATAGTTTGCTTATAAATGATGAAACTAAAAATCAGAATATTTATTAGAGGAGCCAATCAAAGGGGTTGATTCATTAAGCTGCTCTGCTAAAGCAGTCCAGCTTAATGTGAGGAGCGTGAGTTGTGCGGACGCTACACATGGTAGTGCAGTGTAACGTGCGCTGGTAACTTATGTGCGCTCCATTCACATAATGGCCGCTTCACTCATCCCGCCCTGAGCCCCAGCGGGTCCAGTGGCTTTAATGGACATGATCCCCGCACATTGATTGGCCCAATAGACTACCTTTCATTTGACAGGCAGCCTGTTGGGCCAATCACAGTGGAGGGATCACGTCCTATGAAGCCACTGGATCCAATGGGGCTCAGGGCGGGATGAGTGGAGCGGCCGTGAAAAAACTGGGAATTGCAATTTATATTCTAAAGTACATTTATTTATTGTATTTATAAAGCGCCAACATATTACACAGCGCTGGGCATTAGTTAAGGTTACAGACCATATTTAGGGGTGACATACAGCAATAAGACTATACAGGAATACATGCAAACCACATCACGCTGCACAGTATAAGTGAAGGTAATGGTTAGTCAGCCACTGGATGGGAGCATGGAGATTAGGCATATATAGTATACTGATGTGGGTGTTTTTGCTTTTATAGTATAGCTTCTTTGCACTTTATAGTAATTAAAGCAACTGTAATGCTACCTCCAGACCTGATACAATAAATGGAATTTTGTTTTAAAGGACTACTGTAGGGGCATAAAGAGTTGAACTTACCCGGAGCTTCTAATGGTCCCCCACAGACGTCCTGTGCCTGCGCAGCCACTCACCGATGCTCCTGTCCCCGCCTCCGGTTCACTTCTGGAATTTCCGACTTTAAAGTCGGAAAAACCACTGCGCCTGCGTGGCCGTGTCTTCACTCTCACTAACGTCACCAGGAGTGTACCGTGCAGGTGCAGACCGTACTGGGCCTGCTTACTACACTCCTGGTGACGTCAGTGGGAGCGAGTGCACGGACGCGCAGGTGCAGTAGTTTTCCGAGTTTAAAGTTGGAAATTTCAGAAGTGAATCAGAGGCGGGGACCGGAGCATCGGTGAGTGGCTGTGCGGGCACAGGACGTCTGTGGGGGACCATTAGAAGCCCTAGCTAAGTTAAACTCTCCCCCCCCCCTCCCTACCCCCGATACAGTACTCCTTTAAAGGCACTGAGCTCCATGATGTATTTTGACCACCTTTTACTCATAGTCTCTCTGCATATAACTCTTTTTCTGTTACACAAATCAATAGGGAAATGCACTTTTTTAAGCAAATTTGGGTTCTAATAAAAAAAAAAAATGACTTTTCTACAGTGCCGTGATGTCATTGAACAATCCTACTTTACAGCGAAGACGCTAGCAGATGATGTGGACTTTCACTGCCTTCGATTCACTGACTTTGGGAAAGGACTGATCAAAAAGTGCCGAAGCAGCCCTGATGCATTCCTGCAAATTTCACTGCAGCTGGCTCACTTCCGGGTAATCCTTGGACAAAACTGTGTTACTGGGAAATGTCTCTAGATATTATCTTTGTACATTAGATATTATACAAGCCTTTCCGAAGCCACTGCAGTGCTCAGTGATGGTTGCTTCTCCAACACAGCTCAATCTAAATGCTGAAGGCCACCAAGAGGTGACATTTTCAATTTTGTTTTTGATTATTAAAATTAATTAATGAGCACAGCAGTATTATTAAAACAGCTTGTACTCACATGTCTACATACTTGTTTGTCTGTATGTTAGAAAGTTATACTTTTTGGTGTTTAATATTACCTGACATTTTATTGACTTTCTATGAGAGTGTGAAAAAAATCAACATATTAGCAAGTTGCATAGGCACTTATTGTGTGAGTCTGAAAAATGGAAAGCCAAATCATCTCTGACTTTTTATAATGAGATTTTCTTACTCTTTGAATTTACCCATGACCCCTGCCTGCCTACCACATAGTAATGCAGTTGCCAAGTCCCCCACATAGACAGTTGTAGGTTAATTGTCTAAACCCCCAAATTGGCCTTAGTCTATTGTAGGTGTATCAGACTATGATTATGGTAAGAATATTAACTTGTGGCCTTCTTTTAATTTATTAGTGCTCTCCTTTATTAAAGCACACAGGAAAATGGTGTGCTATATAAATGCATCATAATAGTAATTAAATTGTGCATTATATACTATTATAGATCAGTATACATGGAAATCCATGGGAATTGGCAGCTTGTATCTTTAAAATGGTTGCACAGAATTGCATTGTGATGTGCTGCGCTATGATTGTAGTATGAACTGACATGGAAAGACTGTACTAGCCCTCTTCAAAGTTGGCTGATTGAGGGTCAAATGATAACATTGAGACACCATACATCATTCTCCACTTCCAGGTCAGAATAATGTAATCAAGGGATCCAAAGAGCAATACTCTTCACTGAGTACAGTAAATTAAAATGTCAGTGTATATGTGTCAAACAATGCTAAGTACATGTATATCTTACTAACATACTGGAGACTATAGACATTCATGTCACAAGTTGATGATACAAAAATATTTTACTCGTTTTGCTTTTTACCTACCATTGTATCACAGGATAAAGGACACTTCTGTCTAACATATGAAGCCTCTATGACTCGATTGTTTCGTGAGGGTCGAACAGAAACTGTGAGAGCCTGCACCAAAGAAAGCTGTGAATATGTCAAGGCTATGGAGGACCCCAACCAAACCGTATGCTCCACATGCTATTTCCTTTCTCTAATTTGCTCCCTCTTTTCTTAGAAGGTTCTAGTTTCACTTCGGTTTCTCTCTTTTGTTATACAGAAAGAAACTCGTCTGGCACTGTACCGGGCAGCTGCTGAGCGGCACCAGCTTATGTATCGTCTAGCAATGACTGGGAAGGGCATCGACCGCCACCTCTTTTGCCTTTATCTTGTGTCTAAGTATCTGGGAACTGACTCCCCATTTCTTCAGCAAGTGAGAGTCTTATGTTTGCTGTGTCTTACTGAAAACTACCATATTAGACCTTATGTTTTAGACCCAGAGGCATGTTAACTACAGCAACCAATTAGAATGTGCTTCTATTGTGGCCCTCACCTTTTCTTTATTTCTATTGTTTTGTAAAGCAATCTTAATTTTTAAATGTTTCAAAACTACTATTAAATGTTTCAAATAAAGTTAGACCTTTTTAATAGTGGTATTAAGCCTTAGGTTTTCTGCTTTGTGGCCTTATATAATCTATGTCTCAAAAAAGGTCACTATTTTGACTAGAGAACACTGACAAGTGCTAAAGCTGCTGGGCGTGGCAGAGCTTCATCACGTGATTATTAATATCCATAATAACTGATCATTGGTTCCTGGTGAAAGCTCCTCTATTTCTTTCACTTGTGTCACTTCATATATTTTAGAGAATTGGATGACTAGTAGTAAAATTATCCTATGAGGCCTATAGCTTTAGTTGTAGCTTGTTGCCATGACTTTTTCTTAATGTTTGTGGTTTATGTCTGTGTTGAGATGGAGCTTGCATTTTACAGGTGCTCTCTGAACCCTGGCGCCTCTCCACATCTCAGACTCCACAACAGCAACTGAAAATGTTCGATATGGAGAAATTCCCAGACCACATATCTGCTGGCGGAGGATTTGGACCGGTAAATGAGGGGAATAGATTTGACTGCATTGCTAATGTTCCAACGCATCTGCATTTTCGCAGGAGGAAGAAGCACTTACTGCCTATGCTTTTCACTCCAAAAATTGCAGAGGTCCTGCAGGCTACACAAATAGGAACTTATACAGTGTGGGAGCACCAGGGTCCCTCATAGTAGTCCACCACCCCTGTTCAGAACCATAGAAGATAATGATCTAAACTCAACCAACCAACAATTCGAAAAGATTTTCTCTGATTATGCAGAAAACATTGTGTGGAAAAGCATGACGTTTCGAGAGGTAGCCCTTTCTCAAGTGCCTGTTCTGCTGTTTTTTACTTCTGGGAAAGTTGAGATGCTGACTCTTGTGTTTAAACACAGCCCTCAGATCTGAGATGCTATTTCTGAGATGGATCATTTTTACTAAGCAGGTCAATGTAAAGCTTGTAAAGTAACACATACAGTATTATTCACTTTCCATTCTTTACACTGTGACAGAGGCTTCAAGTATAATTCCATACTTCCTAGAAACCTTCATGGACATATGATACAGTATTTCAGCATTCTCAGAAGCTCACTGACCCCTACTGGCAGGAAATCAGAAAGCGGTTAATGTTTTTTCCAACTTTGTTCCGATATTCTTTTGTAAATGAAGCTTACACTGAAAAGTATGTAGCATTATGCTTCTAACGTTTACATCACTTACTGAAAATTCTATTAGAAATAGGCAGGAGTCAAATTACTTCTTTCACCTATTAACCTCGTAGATGGCTGACATCTAGGAGGTACCCTTATTATTAAAAGGAGCTCCTAAATTCCCCCTCCCCTCCTCCTTTTATCACCTAGGGCAAGCCGCAGGAATGTCCAACTCCAGTCCTCAAGGGCGGAGGTCCTCACACATTTTTGGCACTTCTTTTTTCCTCCCAAAATATCACAGGCTATAAAATGGCTTCTTCTGCTTAACTTTCCAACTAATAAGGATTCTTTTCTTGTTTGCACCTGTCTACCTTATCTGTGCTAAGTGTTCCAGAACTTGAGAGAACTCCAAACCAACTGCCTGCTTCTGTTGTCTTACAGGTGGCTGATGATGGTTATGGTGTGTCCTACATCTTTGCCGGTGAAAATGTCATTACTCTCCACATTTCCAGTAAATTCTCCAGTCCTGAAACGGTAGGGCATAAATGCTTGGTTTGTTTGTTTTTTAGCCAAAAAAAGTTGTTTTGCAGTGTAAAAGATGTGTACAAAATGTACTAATTAGTCCTTGGTGGTTACTGACTTAAAGGATAACTGACGTGGAGGCTGCCATATTTATTTCCTTTTAAGCAATACTAGTTGCCTGGGTGTCCTGCTGATCCTCTGCCTCCAATACTTTTAGCTATAGAGCCTGAACAAGCATGCAGCAAATCAGGAAATTCTGACATTATTGTCAGGTCTGACTGGATTAGCTGCATGCTTGTTTTTGGTGTTATGCAGGAGAACAGAGGCGCCAAAAGGATAAAAGGAAGCTAAATGAGCTTAAAAACCAAATTCTTGGTAAATAGAGGAGGTAGTGTTGGACTTACCTCCTCCAAGTAGACACACAACGGCTGTAGTAAAGACAGTCAATATATTTTATTTATGAACTCCAAATATGGAACGCGTTTCGCAGGTTTGATCCCGCTTCATCAGTCAATGGTGGTCAGTAGAAGAGCCAGGCACCTCTGTCTTGTTTTTGGTGTGCTTCAGACACAACTGCAGCCAAATAGATCAGCAGGAGTGACAGCCAACTGGTATTGTTTAATGGGAAATAAATATGGCAGCCTCCATATTCTCACTTCATTTGTCCTTTAAAGCAGTGTTCCCCAACCCTGTCCTCAAGGCCTACCAATAGTGCATGTTTTGTGGAAATCAACACAGGCAGTTAATTTGCTCTGCTGCAACACAAATTACCTCACCTGTGCATGTTTGTGGTTTCTTGCAAAACATGCACTGTTGGTGGGCCTTGAGGACAGGGTTGGGGAGCTTTGCTTTAAAGGATAACTGTACTGACAAGCCTAAATGCAGTTATGCATCCTATTCTGTCCATATCCTGTACAGGGTAGTGCAGCCTCATCTTCACCTCCCCCTCTCCCACCCCCTGTAGAGGTTGTAGAAAGTTGAGGAGAGGTAGGAACTTTCCAAGATGTGATCATATTTGTTAGCCACCATAATGGCAGTATGCACACATCTCACCTTAACCCCTCAGCAAGCCTGTAAATGAGGTGTGTTGCTTCAATGAACAGGCCTCACTGCGTGGCATCAGGCTGCTTTACACCATTCAGAATCTGGACAAAATGAGGTGGGTAAAGGTAGCGATCATTAAGGAAAAGACATGATCAATGATATTCTAATACTATACATTAAATTTAAAGGCAAGCTGACATTTTTGAGCATTTCACTGATGATCTCTGTTAAGCTGAACTATGTTACACTTTACAGTAAATGAATCACTATAGCAGTATGAGAGCTTTGATGTATGGGATGTGTAAGATGCAGATTCCTAGACTACAACTCCTTATAACCAGGGCCACCACCAGAAATTTTGGGGCCCCTCACCCATCATCAGGCCTGGAGCCCCCCTCCCAGGGCCCACCCACTAGCTACCCCACCCCCATGTCCGTGCGCTGCGGCGAAACATGTGCATGGCTCCGACACTGAAGAAAGTGCCATGCACAGAGTGATGCGGCAAAAAGTGGCATATTATGGGTGGAGCCAAAATACAGGTAGTCCCTGGTTAACAAATGAGATAGGGACTTTTAGGTCCATTTTTATCCTTTCTCCGTTCTCTTTTGTCCCCCTCTTTTCTTCCTGTGCCTCTTTTGTCCTCCTCTGTCTCACCTCAGTCTGTGCCTCTTTTGTGCCCCTCTGTGTGACCTCATGTTCCCGTCTCATCTCTTTTCTCCCTGTACCTCTTTTGTCCACCTCTGTTCCCCCTGTGCCTCTTTTATCCTCGTGTTACCTCTTGTCCCCTTCTGTCTCAGCTCGTCCCCCTGCCCTAGCCAGGTATAGGTGCCCCCCAGTATAGGTATCCAGGCATAGGTGCCCCCAGTATCAGTAGCCAGGTATAGATTCCCCCAGTATAAGTAGCCAGCTATAGGTAGTGCCCCAGTATAGGTAGCCTGGTTATAGCTGGTGCCCCAGTATAGGCCAGCAAGATACAGGTGCCCCAGTATAGGCCAGCAAGATACAGGTGCTCCAGTAGAGGTATTCAACTATAGGTGGTGCCCTGGTATAGGTAGCCTGGTATAGTTGCCCCCAGTATAGGTAGCCAGGTATGGGTGGTGCACCAGTATAGGTTAGCCAGGTACAGGTGCCCCCTAGTATAGGTAGCAAGCTATAGCCGCCCCAGTATAAGTAGCTAAGTATAGGTGGTGTCCGAGTATAGGTAGCCAGGTACAGGTGGTGCCCTTAGTAAAGGTAACCAAGTATAGGTGGTGCCCTCAGTAAAGGTAACCAAGTATAGGTGGTGCCCCAGTATAGGTAGCTAGGTATAGGTGGTCCCACACCAGTGTAGGTAGCCAGGTATAGGTGGTGGCCCAGTATAGGCATCCTGTAGCCAGATATAGGTGGTGCCCCAGTATAGAAAGTCCGCTGTAGCTGGCTCACTCATCTGCTCCCCCACGTGCTGGAACGCAGTGTGCTGGTTAGTGAACCACAGGCCTGCAGCCTGCACATGCGGCCCTTCCAGCACTTTGTGGGGAGCCCAGGGTCCCCAGAAGCCCTGGGCCCCTCACTGCAGTGTCAGTGTCTTTCCCCTCCCCCCCCTCCCGATGGCTGCCCTGCTTATAACCCAGCTTTAGCAGTGAGCCAGTAATTGAAGCAGATAAGACATGCAGTATGTCAGCAGTGCTATTGCTGGAATTACTGCATATGCAGCTGGCACTCAGCCGGAAAGTGAACTCTTGTATGCAGGGCAGCGGGCATGAACATAAAATGTAGTTATTTCCATTTACTGGCAAGTTAATATGAAATGGAGATAGTCTGAGAAGCAGTAACACTGCAGTAAGTTGTCTGTCCTGTTTTGAAGCTTTCCCTTAGCTGTTGTATGGAACTGCATAATCCGATCTCCCTCAGGACATGCTGTGTGAGGACACCTCCACAAATGGGAATGCTTGGCAGGGTCTGCATGTTCTATGGAGAGGGAAGGTACTATATATAGCTCTCTACCTGGAGCTGAGACCTAAACACCTCCTACAGCCTAAGGCTTTAAAATACAAGCCCCTAACTATTTAGTAACTGATCGATAAAAGAAGCGGTACAAAGTAATGTTTTTTATTTTTTTTTATTATTCCGTTCTGATATCTCTTTAGCCTAAAAAAGTGCATAAAAATTAAGTGTATGAATCCTATTACAGACAGCATTTAGCTTTACATAATTACAACTAGTGCAGTAAATAATCAAGTATGTCCACTCATATTGCACCTTTATTTGTTCACATTGCAGAAGTCATGCTCATGCAGCTTGAGCTAAGCGTCTTTTTTTCCCCTTTGCTGTGTTTAATGTGCTCCCAACCATGGATTGGTTTCAGGCATATAGTGCAGGCAGAGATTGGGTGTGGATTACAGAATTGCAGGAGGTCTTACACAAAGCATCTTCATGCTATGTATCTAGAGTGTCCAGGAAGGAGAGGTGAGCTGCAATAAACATGTGAAAACTGTTCTCAAAAGGTGGTTCACTGAAATATTGCTAATTATAGGTATATAGTCTATTCTTGCTAAAGTTTTAAACATAAGCATCTAATTTGAAGGACTATGCTAGGCATACTAACAGGAGAAAAAAACATGCTTATTGGTTCTTGTGGGTTGATCAGAGAGAAAGTTATTACAGACGTGGATTGGGAATAGTATATATATCAGTGTTGAGTTATTAGGCAAACAGTATTAAGCACCAAGTGAGGTATAATAGGTTTGGAGGGAGTGTAGAGTATTTATGACTTGGAAGGAGGGGGGGGGGGGGGGGGAAATCGGGCTGTGCTAAATTTTCAATTCAACAAATGATGGATGAGGTACCATTGATTTTCTCAGCTATATGCAGTCCAAGCTCTGCATTAATGACGCCCAAAGCTGTCTGTAACAGTTGTCTACAAGTTTAATTATATTTGATTCTGCAAATTAATAAGCAAAAAGCTGCTATAAAGCAGCTGTACTGAATGCATGCCTGTATTAGAAGGGCATCAAATTATGATGTGCGTGTACAGTACACCCATCTTTCACAATGATGCATTATGGGTGTTGCTTTCATTCATGTTTAGTCAAAACTTTCAAATACCTTCTATTTTAACAATGCAATATTGAACTCTAATACACAGTTTAACTGCTCCAGGACAGAAATTCCCATGTAGAAGGGAGCCACCCTTGTGTCAAATTAGCTCTTGTGCAGTTAGTAATGGGGATACACTATCTGCAGTAATGTATTGCATTTATGGTTACTGTAGGCAGATAAGTAAAGTATTGCCTGACAGGAAAGGATGCCCTCATTTTCCTGGATTTACCAACAGGGTTGATTATTTGCTCCATCAACCTTTGTATATTTTGTTTCAGTTTTCTCAGCTGATAGTTTATTGCCTGGCATGTCTGTCAGTATTGCTGTATTCATAGCCTACAATAACTGAAGGGAATACAGGGCTTATGCCGAGGGAAGGCTTTTGTAATTTTTCTGGGGTGAAGAAACCAAGGATATGAAGAGAAATACCACTTTGTATGAAAACTACATCTCAATACATTAGTAGTTCCAGAGCTCTCGACTAACCAAGAAAGGTCAAGGTGAAAGTAAAATGAATGGAGTTTCCCTAGCTGGCCAGTGGGATTCAATTATGCCATTAAAGATGAAGAGATTGGGAGTTGAACAGGACAGAGGTACACTTTAAGCCCCATCTACATTATACAATTTTTGGTTCGATTTGATTAATTGAATCGATTCAATCTGACATGTCCGATTGGGATTCGATTCAATTTGCCATTGCAAAACAATGGCAGATTGAATCTAATCAAATCCCAATCGGACATGTCGGATTGAATTGAATCGGACAAAAATTATATGGTGTAGATGGGGCTTTAGACTTTAAAATAAATCAAAATCTGCATGTAGGGTTAATCTCTGGAATTTGTACCTCACGATAGTTTTGACCAGGGGTGCCCAATAGGTCGATTGCGATCTACCGGTAGATCGCGACCTCCCTCTGAGTAGATCGCGGCCACGTTCTGTCAAATTTAGCTGCCACGTGGTTGCGGCTGTGACATTATGTGTAGCTGTGGCTGTCATTTTCTCCTACCAGGATCTGCAGCTGAACGGGAGAGGCGAGGCTTAAGGGAGAGGCGTGGCTGAGGGAGAGGAGCAATGGGCTCTGCAATGCAAGCTGTGTGGCCACACCTCCCCAAGTTCCGCAGGTCTCCAGTGGTTAAGTCGTCTTCCCTCTAGTGAGGCGAGCAGAGGCGACTGATGGAGGATTTGCTGCGCACAGAAAGGGGGCTGAAGAGACTACTCTGCTAGGTGTGCATAGGGAATTTTAGATTTGATGAAGATGGGGATTCCTTGATTGAGCCTAATTGAGCCTAATTCTTTATGGTGGTTGGAAGGGGGTGTTTATAGATGTTGATTATGTGATTATAGGAGCCATGTGCTGTGGGGGGAGAACGATTGTGAAAGGGGGGGGTTGTTGAAGAGAAGGGTTCTGTGACCATTTTTTGACAACTATGCTGTGATGTGGAGGGGGGGGGGGGTTATGACACTGTGTGGGGGAGGGGGGGGAAGGATTCTGTGACCAACCATGTGCTGCCTAACTATGCTGGGTTTTATTGGGGGGGGGGGGAGGCTGCGTGCGTATGTTGGTAGATCTAGACTGTAATTTTAAAAGTAGCTTGCGACCTGAAAGAGTGTGGGCACCCTGGTTTTGACAATCTAAATTAACTGAAGGTAAACCCTGCTGATATATTTTTTCTTCATATGCTCAGTTTATGATGCCCAGATTCCTGACAGATTTGTCTAGGGTGCATTCCTACCAGGGCCCATATGCAAATCACTTTTTTCTCCTCAGTTTTCTCCTAGGAGATAACTTTTCATCTTCAATTTAAATGGACTTTTTAGCACGTTTTAATGGAAAAATTCCTGTCAAAATTATTTTGAGTATTTGTTTGCTTGCTGGTGGTGTATAGGGCATTTTATTTCCAAGTTGTGAAAATATCACCTAGTAGAAGACTGAGGTGAAAATGTGAATTACATGTGGCCCCAGGGCCCATATGCAATTCACTTTTTCACCTGTGTTTTCTCCTAGGTAAAATTCTAAAACTTGTCAATAAAAGGCTTTTTAAGCCACCAGCAAACAAACAAATTCTGAAAATTTTGATAGCACTTTTTCACGTACTTTTTGGTACTTTTTCCATTGCAGAGCGCTAAAAAGTTATTATTAATTGAAATTGAAAAATTATCTCCTAGGAGAAAAAGTGAATTGCATATGGCCCTGGTGTTATGTAACATGAATACAGCAAGTGTACTCATTCCTCATACAATGGTATGGGCATGTTCACATTTCCAGCGCTGCGTAATATGTTGGCGCTTTATAAATACAATAATTAAATAAATAAATAATACATTTCTGTATTGTAATAGACTGCGTCATTCTAACTTACAGGTTTCTCGTCAACACATATACCGTAAATGTGTGCCTATAGCATAGACATTGACCAGGCTTTGAAATAATGTGTATAGTGTGTATTACAGTACACACACGCATATTATAACATGCCTGTTACACAATGCACACAGTGCAAGTGTAGCCTTAAAGTCTGACTAAACACAAAATTGAACAAGGCACATTCCAACTTAGGCTGCAAAGTAAATAGAAACAGAATGCAAAAGCAAAGTGAGGACAATTGCTGGCAGCCAAATTTCAATTTTCCCATGAGTCCATGGCTGCCTGGAGGGGGAATAGTAAATAACGACGCCGGTGTTGTGTCTGATTACGCTGCCTGTGGATTTGCGCTGCCCCGCATGTGCAGTAGGAGACTGTGCGGCCACATTTCCTATAGAATGATGCTGCTGGAGGTAAAATACTAAATATCTCCGCTTCCACACCTCTTACACTCCCCAAATTTTCAGGGTAGAGAGGGGACCCCCCAAACGACCTCTATGCCAAATTGCAGCCCCCGAGACCCGTTGGTTCCCGAGATAGATTTCTCTAATCTATCTCCTGAACCAGCGGGTCTCGGGGGCTGCAATTTGGCATAGAGGTCGTTTGGGGGGTCCCCTCCCTACCCTGAAAATTTGGGGAGTGTAAGAGGTGTGGGAGCGGAGATATTTCGTATTTTATCTCCAGCAGCATCATTAACTTCACACTGAGCATGCGTGCTACTCAGTGTGGAAGGGAGCTTCCAGGCAGCGCAATCAGACATTACACCGGGACTTTTGCAGAATAATCTTCACCCTGCGCCCAAATTTCCTGGAGCCAATTTGCATGTATGCTGATTTTTAACCTCTTGAAAGACCGGAAGGAGAACAAGTGGTGAGGGTATAGAACGTTTTGACTAGGTGTACGGGGTAAACATATTAGTGATACAGATTGCTAAATTAGAACATGGAAGTAGCAAAAGTAACACTTATAAGTGTGCTTACAGAATTCAACTTTGTTTCCAAATTTCTGCTTTGTTAGACTTCTTAAGTCTCTTAAAAAAGCTGCCCACTTTTCTGAGGATGAAACTATATGCAATTTTTATGTCGATTTTTTTTTGGGATGCACTGGGCGTATCACAGTCCATTCTTGTTCATTCTTAACATTTATTTTTTTTTTTTTTAACAAATAACTATTTTCTTAAGAGCCTGAATAAGGGCTGGTTCACATGGGCTGCAGCTGGCATGTCAGTCAAATGCTATTCAGCAAAGTAGTAGCAGTAGAGTATTGTACCATAAAGCTTGCTCACTCTTATTCTTTTAAGCCAATAAATGGTATCGTCCTGATTCAAAACTTCATACTATTCAGAAAGCGTGCAGAAAAGCATTTGACATCATCTTCCGTTTTTCACCCCCACAGGGGATAGGGAGACATGGCAGTAAGCGACCCTGGAAAGAGCATGTTGTTTCCAGGATCAGCTGAAACAACTGCAAAGATCAGGATCGGAACGCGGCGTTCATGCAAACATCGGTTAACTATGGTACAGGTGCTGCCCCTTCACTTGAATGGGCAGCATTTTAATGATGAGTCCTGCAGCTGGCGGGAAATGTTGAGCAGCTGCCCGTGTGAACTGCCCCTAAGACTACAGCATGGCTTTTATAGTACTGAAGAAGTGTCCACTACCTGTATTAAATCCAGTTCCATTTACCATTGTAATAGACTTGTGTATGTGGCTGTGTGGTAAATTACAGGAAACGGAAAATCCCTCTCTCATTCCTGCTTATCTTATCTACTTGCTTCTCCCCAGAATTCTCACCGTTTTGGGCAAAGGATCTGTCAGGCTATGCGGGATCTTGCTCAGCTTCTGACTGTCCCTCCTCGTGGTGAACGCTGATACCCAGCCTCTGTTGCAAGATCACATGATTTGTGTTACTTTCTACACACTTGAAGACTTATCTGCTATAATTAAGCTAGCGGTTATTTGTATGCTTGTTTTTGACAGTGTAGATGCAATCCTTACAGCCTTTATGACAATACAAAGACAAAAATCGAATGTATGTAAATAATGCCATACCAGCCCATATTAATACACAACCCACCAGCTCCACTTTCCAGATTCTTTCTGTTTATTTCTGTCAATTCATAAAAAAGACATATTTGGCAACAATTTTCTTTTCATGTCACTGACCACTGATTTAGAGATAAAGATATTTATTCATGGTTGCAGAGCGTAGTATAAAGTATGTGATGAACCCCACCTCCAAACGCATCCCTGAGTAGGACCATTTCTTACGGTTTGAATTTGCACACAAAGTGACTTTCTTTATTACAAGGAGCGTCGTTCCACTGCTGGTATTCTGATGAAAGACAGAGAACAGCAATCATTACAGTACAGTGGCTTAGTTTTGTTTTACAAGAATGTCTGCACTGCAGTAAACTTTGAAGTACTTTACACCATTTGTCACCAACTTTGGCTGAGACACAGTATGTCATTATAAAGGACACAACTGAAGTGGTCCCTGCAAACACTGTTTCAGGAAAATGCTGCTAAACAAAATATAAAATTATGGGATTAGCTTCAGATAGTATTTCTGTGTATTAAAGCAGAAGGGGCACTCTTCAAATGTTGTGCAAACAATTCTAAATCAAACCATTCCCTTCACTTACATAATCTGCTAAGTAAGGCTTCTTTTTCCATGAGGAGTTTATAGGCAGTGAAAAGCCTCTCAAACTCTCACAAGTGCTTGCTGCTGCCTGGTAACTGCTTGCTGAGCACACAGTTCAACTGCCCTTGGAAATGAGCCACCAACACACCTTTCCAGTCACTGATTTAGGCCTCTTTTCCACGGGCAGTTGAACTGTGTGCTCAGCAAGCAGTTGCCAGGCAGCAGCAAGCAGTTGTGAGAGTTTGAGAGGCATTTCACTGCCTATCAACTGCCCATGGAAAAGAGGCCTGAGGGCCACTTTTCCACGAGCAATTGATACACAGTTAAAAGCCTCTGAAACTCTCACAACTGCTTGTTGCTGCCTGGTAACTGCTCACTGAGCGCAGTTCAGCCGCCTCTGGAAAAGGGGCCTTATATACAACTACTGTATCAATCAAGGCAGTGCAAAACAATTACAAGGTAATGCTTATCCAAGTGGAACCTTTTCAGCAGGGATGGTCAATGAGATGTAAATATTTAAGATAACTTTATGCAGTTTGAAAATGGACTAAAGGCTCATACACACGCTTAACAAAAGTATTTTAAATGCACAATTATCAAACAACTTTTGTTGTTGAAACAAACCAAAAAAGTTGTTTGCTGTTGTTCAAACAACTGATAAGACGCAGCTCAAGTCAATCCAACAGTTGAATTGACTTGAGCTGCGTCTTAGCAGTTGTTTGAACATTAGCAAACAACTTTTTTGGTTTGTTTCAACAACAAAAGTTGTTTGATAATTGTGCATTTAAGACTTTTGTGGAGTGTGTGTATGAGCCTTGCGCCTCTTTTCCATGGGCAGTTGATAAGCAGTGAAATGCCTCTCAAACTCTCCCAACTTCTTGCTGCTGCCTGGTAGCTGTTAGCTGCTGCCTGGCAACTGCTTACTGAGCACACAGAAGAAACACACCTGATTTGCAATACGAAAAAACGCTAGATAAACCTTATTCAGAGATTGGTTATAGTTAATAAAACGTAGCTTTTAATAAATTCGGGTTAAAATAAATAGTTTGAACAGATTATACTACCCCTTAGTGCAAAAAGTGATGCATTGGGTTGGCGATAAAGGTCATTTGTCTGTCAGACTCTCCTCCAAACTCACAATGCATGTATATTAACAACCCCATGCATTGTGAGTTTGGAGGAGAGTCTGACAGACAAATGACCTTTATCCCCAACCCAATGTATCACTTTTTGCACTAAGGGGTAGTATAATCTGTTCAAACTATTTATTTTAACCCGAATTTATTAAAAGCTACGTTTTATTAACTATAAACAATCTCTGAATAAGGTTTATCTAGTGTTTTTACTGCACACAGTTCAACTGTCCGTGGAAAAGAGGCCTAATGAAATGCTGCTGCTACTGGGGCATGTGACTGGTCCATTTTCAAGCTGTCTAAATTTGTCTAAATTTGCACTAAATTACTAGAAGCTCCGCCTTAGTCTGCCTTTGCACAAGCGGAGCAAAATCAGCACTCTGACACTCAGGACCTGTAGCCTTAGCATAGTCCCGAGGATGTCTTGTTGTTAAGGCCTCTTTCCCATGGGTAGTTGATAGGCAGTGAAATTCCTCTCAAACTCTCACAACTGCTTGCTGCTGCCTGGTAACTGCTTGCTGAGCACACAGTTCAGTTGCCTGTGGAAAAGAGACCTAACTGAGCTAGGCACACATTGTGTTCTGAATTGCCGCTTTTATGATTGTATAGGTTCCTCAGTTGTATGTTATTATGTGTTAATTACTAGTGCACTTGTGCATAGTCATATCATAGGGGTGTACATCTGGTTACTCACTTGTCTCTATAGTCAGCTCTCCACAGTATTCTATGTTCTGCAGATTGTTTGGTTCCCCACTCTTCCAGGAACGGTAGTTGTACATGGAACCATCATTCCATTTCCAGCGGCGGTTCTGGTAAACACAGGTAGTACAATAATTACAGCAAGTGATACTGCAAGGAAAGTGCATGAGCCTACTATTGATTTTAAGGGCTAGTAAACACACTGTTTCAGTTTGGGTAAATTCCTGACTTCAGCCTCAGTTTAATTGATCCTGTCACACGCAATTTAAATCTAAATCCTTTTTGGAGACTCTTATCTCTGCTAAGGCGTAGATTTCAATATCTTGGCTCTGTGCTTCCACCGTCATTACAGTAAGCTGTCTGATGACAGCTGAGCTGCATGCACTTGCCACTGTGAGCCAATCACAGTGATCACCAACAAAGGTTTTAAAAAAGGCTCTGGCCTTCAAGGGACCAGAGTCAGAAAATCCAGAATTGGTTAAATTTTACAAAAAAGAAAAATAAAACTGTGTACACCTGGAAAAAGTGAGCAAATTTCTCCAAATCTACATTGAAACTAATGTTAAAATGACTAGCTAAATTGTCAGAAGTACTGTATCTACACAACCCCTAATTATCCTGCCCTTGCAAACTTATAATCTAAAGGAGTAGGGAGGAAATGAAAGCTGGGACATATTGCACATACATGATTCAGCCTGCATGTTATTGGATATAGCAGCCAATCACTAAGTACACAATTCATGAAAGGGATTTATCACGTGCCAACACAGAACTGCATGCATCCTCTCATATGGAGAGGTGAGAGAAACAGCACATCTTCCTCTGCTGAAAAATACAAAATTACCCCCCCCCCCAACCCTATGCAGCCAATCAGTGTTCTGAGCAGACAATGGTGTTATATGTATATAGAAAGAGAGAAGGTAGAAAAAGTTTTCAACAGTGCTGCTCCTAGAGTCGGATCATCCACAAGTTGCCTAGGACCTGGAGAGAGTCTAGGGCCCTGGCGTATACTAGCCCCGCCAAATCGTACTAAAAAAAAAAAACAGGTAATCATCAGTGGTGGGAAAAATCTATCTTGCCTAGGGCGCTATTTCATCTTAATCCTTTTTTTGTGTTCATCTGGGTATGCATGTTTAACTTGAATCTGTAGAATGGTGTTAATATTGCTTTATGTATTCCAGATTAGGGATGTGTAACTACATGGTGTCCAATTTGCTTTTTCTCTTAAGTTTTCCCCAGGAGATCCTTTTTCATCTTCTGTTTAAAATAACTTTTTGGTGCTCTGCAATCGAAAAATTACCAAAAAGTAGGTGAAAAAGTACTGTTGAAAATTATTCTGAGTATTTTCTTGATTGCTGGTGGCTTAAAAGGCATTTATAATGTTAATAGATCACCTAGGAGTGTAATACTCCAAAAACATCAATTTCAAAAAGATGATGGGCCATATGCAATTCACTTTGCACAGTCACTCTCCTGCAGCGTGGGGGTTGAGTCATCAAATGCCGGTAATGCTCCTAGCCAAGGAGCATGGGAGGCCAGACTCTGCTTGCGCCAACTGGATCTGACTGGTGGATTTACTGGGCCGCCTAGCGGAGGATCCAGACAGCCTGGGAGAATGGCGAGAGAGCAATCAGCCTGAAGGGGGCTGGTGGAAACCCCCCACCCCTTATGTATAATTTTCTTTTTTTTTTAATCTTCTCAGGTGCACTTTAGGGAAAGCCAATGATGACTTTTCTTGATTTAAAAAATGAATTAGAAAACCCTTTTGTGACTTCTATAAGTGTCCTTGACAAACAGAACGAGCCATGTTGTAGGATTGTAGTACATATCCTTATATAAAGTTTGTAAATCTGGTATATATATTTTTTAAGTATGATGAGATTCGCTTTGACACAAATTTTATCTGGTTTGCTAAAATTAACCTGCATAAAAAATTGCATTATATTCATGTGTATCAAATTGTAGAGATTTATGTCATATTTATTTTTACTTTGTGATTTGTCCTATTTTATTTTGTGATGTTTATTGTAACTATTTAAAACCTTTAATAAAAGACATAAAACGTTTATAACCGTGTTTGCTCTTATGCTGTGCCATGACAGCAGCGCTTGCTGATCGCCGGTGATTAGCAAAGCACGAATCGTGGGCAAAAAGTGTCCGAGTGTGAATGGGCTTTTAGGCAGGGTTCACATTTGGCATTTAAGGATGGGCTTTCCCGAATACAAATTCACGTTAGAATTTACTGTCAATGGGATTGTTCCCACTTCAATGGGGTTTTGCATGTGGGACAAAAGGTACATCCTGCAGCATATGGTCACACAGTGTGTGTGGTTTCTTATTAGCAATCATAAGGTTCTCTGGTAAAATTATTTGTTAAGCAAACGTGCATAGTGTGAAAATTTGCATGCAAAAATATGTAAACTTTGTCTTTTAGCGCTTATTTCCACTTATTTCCAATTTCTCTAGCCGTCATACGGGACACTGGAGATGTGGCTCCGCCCATCCAATCAGTGGAAACCACCTGAAAGAGTAAAAAGAGTATTAATAGCCCCCACCCTCCCCTGGCTCCTCAGTTTAATTTGGTTTCCGTCCCGGAAACACCGAAGAGGAGTAGCTCCCTTAGTTTTTATTATTTTTTAGCTTCACTAGGTGGTGAGGCCAAGAGAGACCGGGTGTTGGGTGATCGTTGTGAGCGCTAAGTGGCGTCTCTTTATGCACCCGGTTTTCTGCCGAACGCGGTGTTCGGATGTCGATCCCTCTGCCCTCCGTATGCATTTGTGCGGGCAAGGATCGTGGGACTCTCCCCCAGCTGCTTGGCATGGCAGCACTGCGCATGCAGGAAATCCCTGGGCCACAAGCGATGGTTGGGAAGCTGGCGCTGGTGGGGGAGTCTAATATAGGAGAACTAGGCAGCATAAGAAATGGAACTGCTCCTGTTGTTCTCCCCCATGCTGGAAAGATGGGATCACAGGCAAGAGGCTTCCCAGTCTGTTCCAGCAGCAGAGGTGACTGCATTGACCATACTGGAGAGATGGGATCACAGGCAAGAGGCTTCCCAGTCTTTTCCAGCAGCAGAGGTAAGTGCATTAACCAGGCTGGAAAGATGGGATCACAGGCAAGAGGCTTCCCAGTCTGTTCCAGCAGCAGAGGTGAGTGCATTGACCATGCTGGAGAGATGGGATAACAGGCATGAGGCTTCCTTGTCTGTTCCAGCAGATGAGGTGTGTGCACTGATAGCGCTTTTTTGCAGGGATATACACTCATATTATGCAGTTTAGAGTGTGATTTCACCTGTGTTTTATCCTTTCCCGCTATCTATATCATAGCAAGCTGAAAGTAAAAGCGGGGGAGGTATAGGATAATGTTTGGAGAAGCCAAAAACGAAAATTTGCTATTGCAACATTAAGCTTCCCCAGTATTATAACGAGATGAGTAAGGAAAGCCCTGAGCAGTTTTAAGGAATCATTTGTTTCCTATGCTAGATGCAGAAACTAACATTTTACAGGGATGTGCACTCATATGTTTAGTATTAGAGAGTGATTTTCCCTGTATATATTTTTTTCTTTTCACCTATCCTCTGTGTCCATGTGATCTAACTGTGAATGTTAAGCAGCAGGTGGGGCAGCAATTGGCTTCCCCAATATTAGAACATGATGATTTGTCAAACCTGCACTGAAGCGATGGTGATTGACAATTAAGGAGTAATGGAAACTTTCAAGAAATGAATCTCTGGTTAGTTGTCAGGGAGTCCCTTCTTTCGATTATGACTTTCAGTCTTTCGATTTTGACTTTCAGTCTGTTTCGATTTTGACTTTCAGTCTGTTTCGATTTTGACTTTCAGTCTGTTTCGATTTTGACTTTCAGTCTGTTTCGATTTTGACTTCTAGTCTGTTTCGATTATGACTTTCAGTCTTTCGATTTTGACTTTCAGTCTTTCGATTTTGACTTTCAGTCTTTCGATTATGACTTCGAGTCTTTCGATTATGACTTCGAGTCTTTCGATTATGACTTCGAGTCTTTCGATTATGACTTTCAGTCTTTCGATTATGACTTTCAGTCTTTCGATTTTGACTTTCAGTCTGTTTCGATTTTGACTTTCAGTCTGTTTCGATTTTGACTTTCAGTCTGTTTCGATTTTGACTTTGTCTGTTTCGATTTTGACTTCTAGTCTGTTTCGGTTATGACTTTCAGTCTTTCGATTTTGACTTTCAGTCTTTCGATTTTGACTTTCAGTCTTTCGATTATGACTTCGAGTCTTTCGATTATGACTTCGAGTCTTTCGATTATGACTTCGAGTCTTTCGATTATGACTTCGAGTCTTTTCGATTATGACTTCGAGTCTTTTCGATTATGACTTCGAGTCTTTCGATTATGACTTCGAGTCTTTCGATTATGACTTCGAGTCTTTCGATTATGACTTCGAGTCTTTCGATTATGACTTCGAGTCTTTCGATTATGACTTCGAGTCTTTCGATTATGACTTCGAGTCTTTCGATTATGACTTCGAGTCTTTCGATTATGACTTCGAGTCTTTCGATTATGACTTCGAGTCTAGTTTCGATTTTGACTTACAGTCTTTCGATTATGACTTCAAGTCTTTCGATTATGACTTCGAGTCTTTCGATTATGACTTCGAGTCTGTTTCGATTTTGACTTTCAGTCTTTCGATTATGACTTTCAGTCTTTCGTTTTTGACTTACAGTCTTTCGATTATGACTTCGAGTCTTTCGATTATGACTTCGAGTCTTTCGATTATGACTTCGAGTCTTTCGATTATGACTTCGAGTCTTTCGATTATGACTTCGAGTCTTTCGATTATGACTTCGAGTCTTTCGATTCTGACTTCGAGTCTTTCGATTCTGACTTCGAGTCTTTCGATTCTGACTTCGAGTCTTTCGATTCTGACTTCGAGTCTTTCGATTCTGACTTCGAGTCTAGTTTCGATTATGACTTCGAGTCTAGTTTCGATTATGACTTCGAGTCTTTCGATTATGACTTCGAGTCTTTCGATTATGACTTCGAGTCTTTCGATTATGACTTCGAGTCTTTCGATTATGACTTCGAGTCTTTCGATTATGACTTCGAGTCTTTCGATTATGACTTCGAGTCTTTCGATTATGACTTCGAGTCTTTCGATTATGACTTCGAGTCTAGTTTCGATTTTGACTTACAGTCTTTCGATTATGACTTCGAGTCTTTCGATTATGACTTCGAGTCTTTCGATTATGACTTCGAGTCTTTCGATTATGACTTCGAGTCTTTCGATTATGACTTCGAGTCTGTTTCGATTTTGACTTTCAGTCTTTCGATTATGACTTTCAGTCTTTCGTTTTTGACTTACAGTCTTTCGATTATGACTTTCAGTCTGTTTCGATTTTAACTTCTAGTCTGTTTCGATTATGACTTTCAGTCTTTCGATTATGACTTTCAGTCTTTCGATTATGACTTTCAGTCTTTCGATTATGACTTCGAGTCTAGTTTCGATTATGACTTCGAGTCTAGTTTCGATTATGACTTCGAGTCTTTCGATTATGACTTCGAGTCTAGTTTCGATTATGACTTCGAGTCTTTCGATTATGACTTCGAGTCTTTCGATTATGACTTCGAGTCTTTCGATTATGACTTCGAGTCTTTCGATTATGACTTCGAGTCTTTCGATTATGACTTCGAGTCTTTCGATTATGACTTCGAGTCTTTCGATTATGACTTCGAGTCTTTCGATTATGACTTCGAGTCTTTCGATTATGACTTCGAGTCTAGTTTCGATTTTGACTTACAGTCTTTCGATTATGACTTCGAGTCTTTCGATTATGACTTCGAGTCTTTCGATTATGACTTCGAGTCTTTCGATTATGACTTCGAGTCTTTCGATTATGACTTCGAGTCTGTTTCGATTTTGACTTTCAGTCTTTCGATTATGACTTTCAGTCTTTCGTTTTTGACTTACAGTCTTTCGATTATGACTTTCAGTCTGTTTCGATTTTAACTTCTAGTCTGTTTCGATTATGACTTTCAGTCTTTCGATTATGACTTTCAGTCTTTCGATTATGACTTTCAGTCTTTCGATTATGACTTTCAGTCTTTCGATTTTGACTTTCAGTCTTTCGATTATGACTTTCAGTCTTTCGATTTTGACTTCGAGTCTTTCGATTGTGACTTCGAGTCTGTTTCGATTTTGACTTTCAGTCTTTCGATTTTGACTTCTAGTCTGTTTCGATTTTGACTTCTAGTCTGTTTCGATTTTGACTTTCAGTCTTTCGATTTTGACTTTCAGTCTTTCGATTATGACTTCGAGTCTTTCGATTGTGACTTCGAGTCTGTTTCGATTTTGACTTTCAGGCTTTCGATTTTGACTTTCAGTCTTTCGATTATGACTTCGAGTCTTTCGATTGTGACTTCGAGTCTGTTTCGATTTTGACTTACAGTCTTTCGATTATGACTTCGAGTCTTTCGATTATGACTTCGAGTCTTTCGATTATGACTTCGAGTCTTTCGATTATGACTTCGAGTCTTTCGATTATGACTTCGAGTCTTTCGATTATGACTTCGAGTCTTTCGATTATGACTTCGAGTCTAGTTTCGATTTTGACTTACAGTCTTTCGATTATGACTTCGAGTCTTTCGATTATGACTTCGAGTCTTTCGATTATGACTTCGAGTCTGTTTCGATTTTGACTTTCAGTCTTTCGATTATGACTTTCAGTCTTTCGTTTTTGACTTACAGTCTTTCGATTATGACTTTCAGTCTGTTTCGATTTTAACTTCTAGTCTGTTTCGATTATGACTTTCAGTCTTTCGATTATGACTTTCAGTCTTTCGATTTTGACTTTCAGTCTTTCGATTATGACTTTCAGTCTTTCGATTTTGACTTCTAGTCTGTTTCGATTTTGACTTTCAGTCTTTCGATTGTGACTTCGAGTCTGTTTCGATTTTGACTTTCAGTCTTTCGATTATGACTTTCAGTCTGTTTCGATTTTGACTTCTAGTCTGTTTCGATTTTGACTTTCAGTCTTTCGATTTTGACTTTCAGTCTTTCGATTATGACTTCGAGTCTTTCGATTGTGACTTCGAGTCTGTTTCGATTTTGACTTCTAGTCTGTTTCGATTTTGACTTTCAGTCTTTCGATTGTGACTTCGAGTCTGTTTCGATTTTGACTTTCAGTCTTTCGATTATGACTTTCAGTCTGTTTCGATTTTGACTTCTAGTCTGTTTCGATTTTGACTTTCAGTCTTTCGATTTTGACTTTCAGTCTTTCGATTATGACTTCGAGTCTTTCGATTGTGACTTCGAGTCTGTTTCGATTTTGACTTTCAGTCTTTCGATTATGACTTTCAATCTGTTTCGATTTTGACTTCTAGTCTGTTTCGATTTTGACTTTCAGTCTTTCGATTTTGACTTTCAGTCTTTCGATTTTGACTTTCAGTCTTTCGATTTTGACTTTCAGTCTTTCGATTATGACTTTCAGTCTTTCGATTATGACTTTCAGTCTTTTGATTATGACTTTCAGTCTTTTGATTATGACTTTCAGTCTTTTGATTATGACTTTCAGTCTTTCGATTATGACTTTCAGTCTTTCGATTATGACTTTCAGTCTTTCGATTATGACTTTCAGTCTTTCGATTATGATTTTAACTTTGAGCCTCTTTCGAATTGGTCTGCAAACCTGTTTCGAATTGGTCTGATATACAGGCCGGCACTTTATCTATGCTGGCTGTGGAGATTGAAAATCTTGTAGAGAGGGAGAGCAGAGTTGACAATCCTGCTCTGAGGGCCAGTGCGGTTGTGTGGCAGAACTGTTCTGCATGGGAATTTACTGCCCATAAGGTTCTGTGGACCTATGCATAGTACGGTGTTGTTTTGGCAGAGTAGTGCTCCAGGGTTGTGGCCCTCCCTAGTTATGTCTTTTCAGACTACTTGTTTATCATCTCCAGTGTCCCGTATGACGGCTAGAGAATATTACAGTTAGACTTACCGGTAACTGTATTTCTAGACGTCATACGGGACACCAACCCACCTCTATTCCTGTCGCACTCTCTTACGGCTATTGGATTGGGGGTTTATGGGTTACACTTCTTTTGAGGTGTCTTATTTCCTCTCCTCTTCTCTGTGTTTTAGTTGGAAGTTACTTGCATTACACTGAGGAGCCAGGGGAGGGTGGGGGCTATTAATACTCTTTTTACTCTTTCAGGTGGTTTCCACTGATTGGATGGGCGGAGCCACATCTCCAGTGTCCCGTATGACGTCTAGAAATACAGTTACCGGTAAGTCTAACTGTAATATTGGCCGCATCTCCCATTCTGCTGCGTAGCCGCAGCCAGTATTGCTAAGCCATGTCATGTATGGCTATAGTGATTTGGCTGCTGCAGCATGCCATTCAGATTCACAGTGCAGAATCTGGACAGCACTGCATTGAATAGGTAGGCAGTGTTTCCCCGTGCAGCTCGCATGCAGGGAAACGCTGCAGATCCGGCCCAGATTCAGGTTATGTGGAAATAGGCCTTTAGACTAATCCAGATTTAGTCATTCCCATGGTATTCTTAAAAAAAAGAAATTGTATGATTTAACTTTCTACTCAAAGCTGAACATGACTATGCCCAATCACACTAAATAGACTCTCCACTCACCTGTTAGGCCTAGTGCACACCGGAACGTTTCCGCTGCGGTTTGCGATCTGCTTGCGGGTGCGGATCTGCTTGGGTAATGTATTTCAATGGGCTGGAGCACACCAGAGCGGGAGGCGTTTTGCAGAAACGCATACTCCCGGGCTGCTGCAGATTTTGGATTGCGGATGCGTTTCTGCCTCAATGTTAAGTATAGGAAAACCGCAAACCGCTCTGAAAAACGGCACTTCAGAGCGGTTTGCAAGGCGTTTTTTGTTACAGTAGCTGTTCAGTAACAGCTTTACTGTAACAATACATGAAATCTACTATACCAAAACCGCTACACAAAACCGCAAAACGCTAGCTGAAACGCTGCAGAAAAAGAAGAAAAAGCGTTTCAAAATCTGCTAGCATTTTGCGGATCTGCTAGCGGTTTTTGGTGTGCACCAGCCCTTTGGCTGGATTTACCCTGTGCTCACTGCATAATGCATGTGTCCTAGCATGTGTGTGTAATGCAATGGACACTGCTGGCTGACTGATGGAGTTGGCCTACACCACTATGCTATGGAGCAAAGTGTACTGGAATGTAGAGACAGCTAGGGCAGTGCTGCCCAATTTAAATTTTTGACTATAAATGGGCTTTGAAGTTCACACTGCACAAGCATGCATACACTTGCAACCACAGACCATAATCATTAGTTCACTAACCCTCAGGCTATTCTATTAAGACTTATATGAGTACTGCAACCATCTGCCACAAAGCAGAACATATTTAATAAACAGAGGCCGGGTTTGCAAGATGAGCTGTGTTTTCCAGTCATTGGAGATGCCCAGGAGAATCTTAGTAAATTGAGCCCTGTGTTTGTCAATGCTCCAAACACAAGTTAAGGCATTCATATTATACATGGCTTATTGTTGCATTATTTACAGCTGATTTGGAGGGAGATGCCACTTTTTTCCTTTAGTAAGGTGGAATTTCACTTTACATATATTAAGTGTACCTGTTCAGGGTCATGAAGTCCAATCCAAACTTGTCTATTCTGTGAGTAGGCTGCCACATGGCTCGCAATAATGGAGGCTTCTGAGTCATCTAAGATAGAGGCTAAATGTGCACCATGACCATAACTGACACATTCAAACTGCAAAAAGACAAAAAAGGGAATTATTGAACCACTGATACAATGGTTAGCAGTTTGCCTCTGCACACCTCGTATTGCCCCAATTATGTACGTATCTCTCACCTCAGCTTCAGACCATGGCAGACGGAATCTGAAGTATCCATAGCAGTGAGCCTTGTAGAAGAACCATCCTGGAGGACAGGAGGCGCGTGGGGCTGCTGCTTGTGACAAACGTGTGATTCATACATGTGGCAAATTCATATAACATTGCATGCATGAAAATGAGTCCTAACCACACCCTAGCATAGTCAGATTATCAGGATATTGTATGAATATAACTACATTCAGAATCCAAAGTCGCACAGTTGCTCATAGTGCTCGGATATGATTGCTATGTAACAATTCATCACCTGATGCTGCAGATGTAAACAGTCTTTCTGTGCAATGCAATTGTACTCCAACGGCAATTCCACAGTGGTGTGTTTGCAGTGCAATATTTTCCATTGGAAAGTTGTAGTGTGTTATAAGCCGACATGCATGGTAATGGTTATGGCAGTCTTGGCTTTTGGCTTTTTTTCCTCCTTACTCTCACCTTCCCACCCCCCCCCCCCCCCTCCATCAAGACCCTGTATGAGCCAAAACCAGTTCCGAGTACAACTCCCCCCCACCTTGTACTTGGCAAAATAAATGATTCTGGTTGCGCTGTAAGCTTGCGTCTGATTTGTATGCACCACTGTATGTGTTGCATTGCACCGATAATGTGCATTGTGACTTTTCAACACCGTTGTGTTGTGATCAGAATGTGAACATATATAATATGCAACTACCCAAAATTATTCTACTGGATGCACTGAGTTACAAGTCCTTTGGCAGATATATTCATTTAAAGGATTACAAAAAGGGTATACTTACCGTTGGACTGAGACACGCCAATGATTAAGCAACCCAGAAGGGCCAAACAGAAAGAAGGCGACATCCTGCTAAGGACAAGATATTGTTTAATAGCTGTTTAGTAAAGAAAAAAAAGGTAAGGTACCTATTTGGTGTCATGCAGCTAAAGTTGAAAACCAGCATAATGCATAGAAATGTCTCATGGTATCTCGTACACATACCACACAATTAGACTGAAGGTGGTGTTAAACACGCTGCCATTCTTTGCATGTAATTGCTCCTGAATGGCCCTCATGGCTGGTAACCGGAAAGCTGAACTGCCCGACAAACATGCAATTCAGCCTCCTGCGTGAAAGAGGCCTAAGCAGTGGAGTAGCTAAGGGTGCAAGGGGGGGGGGGGGGAGATATCTGTCCCTCGGGCCCTGCATCTGGCACTGTTCCATAATTAAAGTGAACTTGAATCCGCTTTGGTTCAACGGTAGTTACGCACTTTTCGACACACGTTCTGTGATGCCTCCTGGTCCCCAGGGCGCCTGTGAAAGAAGCAGGTAGGGGTAGATCTTCTCCCTTGCTTCAAGCTGCTCTCTGCCCTCAAGTCCACCCCTCCTTCCAGTTCACCTCTCCTCATCATTGAAGGGAGGAAGGCTATAAGGAGGGGGAGAGTGGGTGGAGAGCAGGAGGGAGCAAGGGACGAGATCTGCTCCTTCCCGATTCTCCAAATTGTACAATATTGTGGAATTTTGAGAGCCACCACAGGAGCGGGAAGGAGCGGGGGACGGCACAGACAGGGCAGCAGGTAGCTGTGTACATAACTAACCTCATCTTGTAATGGGATCCGATCTCTCTATGTAGCATGTAGAAAACACTGCATAATACATGGCATTCCTCTTCCACCAACTCTGACCGTTGCTCTTATCTGAGCTATCTGTGATCCTCCCAGTCCCCTCTGCAGGGCGGAATAATCCACAGATTTGGAGTTTGAATTTTATTGTTCTGGAGCAGTGACAAGAAACATGTAGGTAGAGAAGATCAGTGAGATGCAGATAAGGCTCCATACACACATCCAATTTTAATCTGCAAATGAATGGCGAATTTTACCACTACCAGGTAGTATGATGGCCAACAGATTTTGAATACTAAGAGCAGTATCTATAGGTAAGCTCATAAGCCGCATCTACACACGTAGATGCGGCCGCGATGCTCCTTATCAATCGAGCCGCTGATGCGGCTCGATTGATAAGATCCAACAGGACGGATCTTGCTTCCGCCGACTCCCTGCTCGCTCCCCGCGAGGGGACAATGGCAGGGAATCGAGTGGAAGATAAGCGGCGCCGGCGGGGACGAGCGGAGAATCGAATGCGGCACGGCGAGCGGGGACGCGGCGGGCACGCGGAAGAGGCGATCCGGCGGATAATCTAGCCGCCGGATCGCAGCCTCATCTACGCGTGTAGATGAGGCTTTATACTACATGGAAGTAGTAAAATTGGACAGTCATCTGCAGATAAAAAGTGGATGCTTGTACGGACCTTTATTCCGACTTGCATGCATTTTGTATGCAGCTTGATACTGGGCCAATAAAAATTGACAGGAAATGCATTTGATTGAAACAGTTCCAAACTGTACACAATTTGGTTTGCATGCAAGTCGGATTTATTAGTAACTCACTGACCATCTCTAATCATAAGCAAAGGTCCATCATTATGGTGAGGCAGCTATCATTAAGAAGGAAGCCTAGATTTGAGCTCCCTTTTTTGTTCTCAGATTCTGACTGACGGTTAGGCCTGTCACTCCTAAGCAACATCTCTAACAGAATTTAAAAAAAACAAAAACCCATGCCCTCAAATATAGCCAGGCTGCCTTTACAGTGGGGTGTTGTGTTGCACAATAGAATTGCATTTTATGCTTCACTCTGTGTTGCACAGTACTCCTAACACGCAATGCGACTTTTGCCCTCTGTTGCGTTGTAATCCTGCTTTTTTTAGGATGTACAACACAACGCTCCAGTGTGAGCGTAATCTTAGTTTTAAAAATGAAGAGCAGACACATTCCATTAGCATAATCATGTGTTTAGTGTATATACTTCTCCTTCTTATTACATTCACATCTACTGTATGTCACAGACTTCCCAATACTAGGGATGGTCAACAAGATCCTAATGATTCTGAGTTGACGCAGGGCAATGCACCTATTGTATACAAATGTATGCAGCTTGAAAATGGACCAATTGAATTCTGCCAAAGTGGAATGGAATTTGATTGGTGCATTTTCAAGCTGTATATATTATTTGCTTCTCACTTACCATCCCTACTCCCTGAAAAATGAACTGCTTTGATGTTAGTTGCCTTGCTGTGAGGCCTGGAACCCACTACAAATTGCAAATCGCTAACGTTTATAATTAGCGTAAGCGATTTCATGAGCATTTTTGGTGATTTTGGTAACGTTTTTAAAAAGTGTGAGCTTTTAGCCTGCGATTTTGATAGCGATTTGCGATTAGCGATTTTAGCCACTTGCCGACCGTGCACCCATAACACGCGTCGGCAAAGTGGTAGCTGCAGGACCAGCGACGCACATCTGCGTCGCTGGCTGCAGGCTAATTAATCAGGAGCGGCTGCTTCCTGTCAATTCACGGCGGGGGGCTCCGTGAATAGCCTGCGGGCCGCCGATCGCGGCTCGCAGGCTAAATGTAAACACAAGCGGAAATAATCCGCTTTGTTTACATTTTTACAACGCTGCTAACAGTAGCAGCATTGTACTAGATCAGCGATCCCCGGCCAATCAGCGGCCGGGGATCGCTGTCACATGACAGGCAGGAGCCTGTTAGAAGCTGCACAGGACAGATTCGTTCCTGTGCAGCTTCCAATCTCCGGGGCAGGGAGGGAGAAGAGGGAGAGGGGGAATCCTGTGGTGGATGGGGCTTTGAGGTGCCCCCCCCGCCACCCACACGCAGGCAGGAGCAATCAGATCCCCCCAGCACATCATCCCCCTAGTGGGAAAAAAGGGGGGCGATCTGATCGCTCTGCCTGTTGTTTGATCTCTGCTGGGGGCTGTAGAGCCCACCCAGCACAGATCTTCTAAATCAGCGCTGGTCCTTAACCACTTGCCGACCGCGCACTCATACCGCGCGTCGGCAAAGTGGCAGCTGCAGGACCAGCGATGCAGTTCTGCGTCGCCGGCTGCAGGCTAATTAATCAGGAAGCAGGAAGGAATTAATCAGGAAGGGAATAATCCGCTTTGTTTACATTCGTACAACGCTGCTAACAGTAGCAGCGTTGTACCAGATCAGCGATCCTCGGCCAATCAGCGGCCGGGGATCGCTGTCACATGACAGGCAGGAGCCTGTTAGAGGCTGCACAGGACAGATCCGTTCCTATGCAGCCTCGGATCTCCGTGGAAAGGGAGGGAGGAGAGGGAGGGGGGCTTTGAGGTGCCCCCCCCCGCTACACCCAGGCAAGCAGGAGCGATCAGACCCCCCCAGCACATCATCCCCCTAGTGGGGAAAAAAGGGGGGCGATCTGGTCGCTCTGCCTGCACCCTGATCTGTGCTGGGAGCTGCACAGCCCACCCAGCACAGATCAGCTAAAACAGCGCTGGTCCTTAAGGGGGGGTAAAGGGTGGGTCCTCAAGTGGTAAAGGGGGGGGGGGGGGGGTAAAGGCTGAGTCCTGAGATGGTTAATTCTGATCGGTCCTTTCAAATTATTTTTTTTTACAGTTTGCAGTCACTTTAAATTGTACACAAATTGCTATGTGTAGAAATTTATGAGCGATTTGCCAGTGCTTCAAAACTTTACATTGAAGCGCAATCACTCCCAAAATGCTGCATGTCCTACGATTGTGATTTTGCTAATCACAATCGCTACTGTGGAATTTGTTACATTTATTTACATTGGCAGAGCGTTTAGAGAAATCACTAGCAATTTAAAGTGCTCCCTCAGACCTCGTTCACATCGCGTTCTGATTGCGGTTGCGTTTGGCTTTTTTTTTAGGCTTTTTTTTCCCTTTCCGTCGATTTCCGTGAGTTGTGCGGTTTTGGTAAGCGGTTTTGTAAACGCTTTTGCAGAGCGATTCAGTTTTCTCACTTCCTGACGTCAGTCAGTCAGTCAGCACAAAGCAATTTTGTGAGCGTTTTGCCTGTACCTTCCATTGCGGTGGAATCGCCTCAAAAATGGTCCATGCAGCGCTTCTCTGAGCGGATCGGAAACAAACCGCCCTGATGCGAACTCTCTGATAGAGAATCATTGCACACGTGTTTTCAGGGCATTTTTGAAAAATCGCCAGCGCCTCCAGTGTGAACGAGCCCTAAATGCTCAACATGGTGCTCTAGTGGGAACTTCCAGGCCCAATGCTGCTGATCCTCTGGCATTTATTATCTCAGTCCTTCACCTGAAACTCCTGTGCAGAATAGAAGTATCAGGTGAGAGATTTGGAAATATTATAGCTAGAAGATCAGCATTACACAGAGGGAAATAACATCTTTAGGAGAGGTCTGCAGTAGTTCCTCTTGTAAAATATACACACAGAAAGACAAAGGCAGTATAGCTATATCACATTGACATATTTCCCTGTACTATACAAGCAAACAGAAGGACATTCAGACTGTTGTGTCCTTACCTGCTACAGTGAGTTGAACAGACGGTATGGCTGGTCAGCATCTTCAATGCAGTCCTATATACCCTTTTATTACACACATATAAGGTGTGCCTGGTCAGAGGAGGGAATGTATTCACTGCCATATGGTGAGCAGAAAGGGATACAGGAACAAGCAATAAGGATATGGTCACTTCCACCAATTACAGGGCAATCCCGATACACCCAAACAATAAATGCATGCTGATACAGATTTATCACCATCACTGCTGTAAAGCAATTGCAAAATATCATGCTGCCAAGACTGTCTATAGCAACTGTGGCAAATGTACGGTCCTGGGAGGTGGACAAGAATTCGGACAATGTGTAATCACATGACGCTCAGTGGCCCAAATGCACTAAACGTTTCTTATTAGCGTTTACGTCTTATCAGTTTCTTATTTAATATCTTTTGAGCTACCGTCAAAGAAAAAAAAAAGATAAAATAATCATATCCAACTTTAGTTAGTTTGAAACATTGCATCAGGGCCATGGCCATATTCAACATTAGGCACAAATCAGGGTAAGGAAAGGAAGCATAGCAATGGCAATAGCTGTTTACAGCACACTGGATCTGAGAGGGAGATGGAGGCTGACATATGTATTACCTTTTAAACAATGCAGATTGCCTGGCATCCTGTTTTGCCCGTCTGTAATACCTTTAGCCATAGACCCTGAACAAGCATGCAATTCAGGAGCTCTGACTTAAAGAGAACCCGAGGTGTGTTTAAAAAATGTTATCTGCATACAGAGTCTGGATCTGCCTATCCAGCCCAGCCTCTGTTGCTATCCCAAACCCCACTAAGGTCCCCCTGCACTCTGAATCCCTCATAAATCACAGCCGTGCTGTGAGGCTGTGTTTACATCTGTAGTGTCAGTCTCAGCTGCTCTCCCGCCTCCTGCATAGCTCCGGTCCCTGCCCCCGTCCCTTCCCTCCAATCAGCAGGGAGGGAAGGGATGCAGCCGGGGACTGGAGTTCTGCAGGAGGCAGGGAGAGCAGCAGACTGACACTAGAGATAAACACAGCCAGCTCTGACAAGCTGTTTGTCAGCGGCGTGACTGTGATTTATGAGGGATTGCAGAGTGCAGGGGGACCTTAGTGGGGTTTGGGATAGCAACAGAGGCTAAGCTGTATAGGCAGATCCAGCCTCTGTATGCAGATAATATTCTTCAAACCCACCTCGGGTTCTCTTTAAGTCTGACTGGATTAGCTGCATGCTTGTTTCAGGTGTGTGATTCAGAAACTACTGCAGACAAATAGATCAGTAGAACACCAGGCAACTGGTATTGTTAAGAGGTATTAACTATGGCAGTCCAGGTATTGTGAGACACTGTGCTGTGTCTCAGTCCATGTATGTGCAGAGTGCCAGTCGGTCTTTGCCATCCAACCCTTTGCACTAAGAGATTTAGCACCCTCCTCACATACTCATTGTTGTTAGGCGGGATAGGTTGGGTGCCTGGGTGTATACCTGACATGTGACTTGTGGCTGGTGCTTCTAACTTGGACATTTCTTGTTTGACTGCTGGCTCATGGCTTTTGGCCATTGCCCACCCTTTGTCAGATAGACAGTTTCAGTCTCACTATTATGTACTCAACATTGCAAAAGGCAGTAGTCAATTTGGCAGCCGCCCACTGCCAGATCAGACTGGATTAAAAGACACAAAAAAAAAAGTGAGCTGCAGAAGTGGTTTATTCCCCTGTGACCCTTTAGCCTGGCAGAACAAGAATGGATGTAATAGGGTGTGTAGGACAGGGCAGCTACCCAGGCAGAATAAGATACTCCATGTGCCACCTGGACACACACCCTGTGCAGCCCTTTCCCTCATGTCTTGGGCTCTCGCTGCCATTACTCAACAGACCTTGGCCTCAATTCACTAAGATCATGCTGGAGATAATAAGGCAAGAGAAAACTTACCAGCACACAGTGAGAGAGTTATCATATCTCTTCATTCCTTAAGTTACCTCCTCTGTAGTTAATTTACCTCCGCTGTAGTTAATTTACCTCCTCTGTAGTTATTTTCACACACAGTTAATAAACAGCCTGTCTTTAACTCTGGAGTTATTTTAAGGTTTGAAGAGTTAACTTAAAGAGAACCCGAGGTGTGTTTAAAGAATGTTATCTGCATACAGAGGCTGGATCTGACTATACAGCCTAGCCTCTGTTGCTATCCCAAACCCTCCTAAGGTCCCCCTGCACTCTGCAATCCCCCATAAATCACAGCCGTGCTGTGAGGCTGTGTTTACATCTGTAGTGTCAGTCTCAGCTGCTCCCCCGCCTCTTGCATAGCTCCGGTCCCTGCCCCCCGTCCCTTCCCTCCAATCAGCAGGGAGGGAAGGGATGCAGGCAGGGACTGGAGTTCTGCAGGAGGCAGGGAGAGCAGCAAACTGACACTATAGAGATAAACACAGCCAGCTCTGACAAGCTGTTTGTCAGCAGCGTGGCTGTGATTTATGAGGGATTGCAGAGTGCAGGGGGACCTTAGGGGGGTTTGGGATGGCAACAGAGGCTGGGCTGTATAGGCAGATCCAGCCTCTGTATGCAGATAATATTCTTCAAACCCACCTCGGGTTCTCTTTAACCACTTGAGGACCCCCCCTTTACCCCCCCTTAAGGACCAGCGCTGTTTGATGGGATCTGTGCTGGGTGGGCTCTGCAGCCCCCAGCACAGATCAGAGGGCACGCAGAGCGATCAGATCGCCCCCCTTTTTTCCCCCCTATGGGGATGATGTGCAGGGGGGGTCTGATCGCTCCTGCTGGTGGCATGTTGCGGGGGGGCACCTCAAAGCCCCCCTCCGCGGCGACATTCCCTCCCCCTCCCTCTCCTACCTGTCCCCCCAGTGATCCGGGCTGCACAGGACGCTATCCGTCCTGTGCAACCAGTGACAGGACGTCCTCTGTCACATGGCGGCGATCCCCGGCCGCTGATTGGCCGGGGATCGCCGATCTGCCTTACGGCGCTGCTGCGCAGCAGCGCCGTACAATGTAAACAAAGCGGATTATTTCCGCTTGTGTTTACATTTAGCCTGCGAGCCGCCATCGGCGGCCCGTAGGCTATTCACGGACCCCCCCGCCGTGATTTGA
The DNA here is from genome assembly GCF_040937935.1 of Hyperolius riggenbachi. Lineage (NCBI taxonomy): Eukaryota > Metazoa > Chordata > Amphibia > Anura > Hyperoliidae > Hyperolius > Hyperolius riggenbachi. Next base: position 226,435,088 of record NC_090648.1, read on the forward strand.
CAGGAAGCAGCCGCTCGCGCGAGCGGCTGCTTTCTGATTAATCAGCCTGCAGCTGGCGACGCAGTACTGCGTCGCTGGTCCTGCAGCTGCCACTTTGCCGACGCACGGTATAAGCGTGCGGTCGGCAAGTGGTTAAAGACAGAAGAGTTAACTTTAGGTTTGCCTGAGGTAAAATGTTTCCTGAATACGACATGCCTCATCACCATGGTGACCACTCTAGAAACGTTATTAAAGACAGGAGATAAGCTTAGTGAATTGAGGCCCTTGTCTTTGTATTCTGCTCTCCACACTTCCATTTACAATTCTCTGCTGTCTGTCCATTGGGCTCCCCATTCATCTTTGGGAAAACCTCAGGAGTAAACACAGAGGACAAGCCAAGTTGCTTATGGGGAAATATGGTATGCATATGTGGTACATAACATGTGACCACCAACACATCTTCTGTTTCCCTATGTATTGCAATTGCCAAAAGCCAACCTGTTTCTTTATTACTGAAACATGCGTGCAGCAAATCTTGTCAAACTTCAGTAATGCTGGGCATACACGGGTCGATCCGGCGGCCGATTAGCCGCCGGATCGACTCCCGCCGTTTTCCTGCGGATCAATTCACGGTTGTCCCCACCGGCGCTCCTTATCAGCCGCTCGATTCCCCGCCGGCGGGGATCGAGCGGGGAATCTATCCAGCAGGTCATCGGACCTGTCAAATATTATCAATCGAGCCATCATCGGCTCGATTGATAACAGCGCACCTCGCCGTGTATGCCCAGCATTAGACATTTGATCAACATGCTTGTTCAGGGTCTATGGCTAAAAGTATTAGAGGAATCAAATGGACAGCCAGGCAGATTGCATTGTTTTAAAGTGGTGTAAAACCCAGCATTTCTTCTTTGCTCTAAAAGATTATTTACAGCATATAATATACTACCACATTTTTTTTTAGCAGAACAGCATTCAAAGGGTTAAAACATAGGACTTACATTTTCAATAGCAAGCTCCCTGCAGGGAGATCCGCATCCAAACTGATGACAACATTGTTTTACTTAATTGTAGCAGGGAGTAAATGTAAATATTCCCTGATTGTGCAGAAACTTGTCCAGAACTGATACACTGCTCAGAAATCATTACTGGGTTCATTACAACATAAATACACCAGTTATGAATAAAATGCAATGGCAGCTTTCAGAGCAAATAAAACTGTACTTTGGGAACTTGTAATTTCTAAATGAATAATAATACTTATGCACAAAAGCAAATATGATAACTGTATAGGATATAAAAAGTAGGAACACACGTTTTTATTGAATATTTTGTCAGAGTTTAACCACTTGAGGACCCACCCTTTACCCCCCCTTAAGGACCAGCGCTGTTTGTTGTGATCTGTGCTGGGTGGGCTCTGCAGCCCCCAGCACAGATCAGGGTGCACGCAGAGCGATCAGATCGCCCCCCTTTTTTCCCCCCTATGGGGATGATGTGCAGGGGGGGTCCGATCGCTCCTGCGTGCAGGCTAGTTGCGGGGGGGGCACCTCAAAGCCCCCCTCCGCGGCGACATTCACCCCCCTCCCTCTCCTACCTCTCCCTCCCGGTGATCCGGGCTGCACAGTACGCTATCCGTCCTGTGCAGCCAGTGACAGGACGTCCCCTGTCACATGGAGGCGATCCCCGGCCGCTGATTGGCCGGGGATCGCCGATCTGCCTTACGGCGCTGCTGCGCAGCAGCGCCGTACAATGTAAACAAAGCGGATTATTTCCGCTTGTGTTTACATTTAGCCTGCGAGCCGCCATCGGCGGCCCGCAGGCTATTCACGGAGCCCCCCGCCGTGAATTGACAGGAAGCAGCCGCTCGCGCGAGCGGCTGCTTCCTGATTAATCAGCCTGCAGCTGGCGATGCAGTACTGCGTCGCTGGTCCTGCAGCTGCCACTTTGCCGACGCACGGTATAAGCGTGCGGTCGGCAAGTGGTTAATACCACTTTAAGGCTCCCTGCACACTGCGATTCCGATTTCCCTGGATGCTATCAAAAGAACAATGCAGAAAAAAACGCAGCATGCAGTACCGATTAAACATCAGAATCGCATGTGAAAAATGATTCAAAATCAGAATCGCATGTAGCGTGCAAGAGGCCTACAGGAGATAAATACGGCAGCCTTCGTAGTCTTATCACCTCAGGAGTCCCCTAACCACTTGAGGACCCACCCTTTACCCCCCCTTAAGGACCAGCGTTATTTTTTGTGATCTGTGCTGGGTGGGCTCTGCAGCCCCCAGCACAGATCAGCTGGCACACAGAGTGATCAGATCGCCCCCCTTTTTTCCCCCCTATGGGGATGATGTGCAGGGGGGGGGTCTGATCGCTCCTCCTGTCTGGCATGTTGCGGGAGGGGCACCTCAAAGCCCCCCTCCACGGCGAAATTCCCCCCTCCCTCTCCTATCTGCTCATCCCCGGTGATCGGGGCTGCACAGGACGCTATCCGTCCTGTGCAGCCAGTGACAGGACATCCCCTGTCACATGGAGGCGATCCCCGGCCGCTGATTGGCCGGGGATCGCCGATCTGCCTTACGGCGCTGCTGCGCAGCAGTGCAGTACAATGTATACAAAGCGGATTATTTCCGCTTGTGTCTACATTTAGCCTGCGAGCCGCGATCGGCGGCCCGCAGGCTATTCACGGAGCCCCCCGCCGTGAATTGACAGGAAGCAGCCGCTCGCGCGAGCGGCTGCTTCCTGATTAATCAGCCTGCAGCTGGCGACACAATACTGCGTCGCTGGTCCTGCAGCTGCCACTTTGCCGACGCGCGGTATGAGTGCGCGGTCGGCAAGTGGTTAAAGGTCATTTACTCACTAAGCAGTTAGAATAAACATTTGGAATAGAACCTAATAAACATAGTTAACACATTGAAGGAGTTGATGTATCTTGGAGATGGCTTTGTGGAAGTGGCATACCTAGGGCGTGCGACACCCGGTGCTGGTTATTATAAGACACCCCCACCACCGCCACCACCACCACATCCCCCCTCCCAACTCCCCCCACAAAAAAGGTAGCGAGTGTGGCATACTAAGTGCGCCACGGTGGGTAATGCCAGGTATAGGTGCTCCCTGTATAGTAAAGTGGGCAGCATTTCACCAGAAATCATAAAGTGAGCAGCATTTCACCAGAAATTAATCGTAAAGTGGGCAGCATTTCACCAGAAATTAACATACAGAGAGCAGCATTTCACCAGAAAATAATCGTAAAGAGAGCAGCATTTCGCCATAAAATAATCGTAAAGAGAGCAGCATTTCACCAGAAGTCGTAAAGTGGGCAGCATTTCACCATAAAATAATCGTAAAGTGGGCAGCATTTCACCATAAAATAATCGTAAAGTGGGCAGCATTTCACCATAAAATAATCGTAAAGTGGGCAGCATTTCACCATAAAATAATCGTAAAGAGAGCAGCATTTCACCATAAAATAATCGTAAAGAGAGCAGCATTTCACCAGAAAATAATCGTAAAGAGGGCAGCATTTCACCAGAAAATAATCATAAAGAGGGCAGCATTTCACCATAAAATAATCGTAAAGTGGGCAGCATTTCACCATAAAATAATCGTGAAGTGGGCAGCATTTCACCATAAAATAATCATAAAGAGAGCAGCATTTCACCATAAAATAATCGTAAAGAGAGCAGCATTTCACCAGAAATCGTGAAGTGGGCAGCATTTCACCATAAAATAATCATAAAGAGAGCAGCATTTCACCATAAAATAATCGTAAAGAGAGCAGCATTTCACCAGAAATCGTAAAGTGGGCAGCATTTCACCATAAAATAATCGTAAAGAGAGCAGCATTTCACCATAACATAATCGTAAAGAGAGCTGCATTTCACCAGAAATCGTAAAGTGGGCAGCAATTCACCAGCAAATAATCGCTATGTGGTGAGCAATTCACCAGAAAATAATCGCTATGTGCACAGCATTCACCAGAAAATAATCGTTATGTTGGCAGCATTCACCAGAAAATAATCGTTATGTGCGCAGCATTCGCCAGAAAATAATTGCTATGTGCACAGCATTCACCAGAAAATAATCGTTATGTGCGCAGCCTTCTCCAGAAAAAAATCGCTACGTGCGCAGCATTCACCAGAAAATCGTTATGTGTGCAGCATTCACCAGAAAATTATCGCTATGTGCGCAGCATTCACCAGAAAATAATCGTTATGTGTGCAGCATTCACTAGAAAATAATCGCTATGTGCGCAGCATTCACCAGAAAATAATCATTATGTGCGCAGCATTCACCAGAAAATAATCACTATGTGCGCAGTATTCACCAGAAAATAATCGTTATGTGCGCAGCATTCACCAGAAAATAATCGTTATGCAGGGAGCATTCACCAGAAAATAATTGTAAAGAAAGCAGCATTTCGCCATAAAATAATCGTAAAGAGAGCAGCATTTCACCAGAAGTCGTAAAGTGGGCAGCATTTCACCAGAAAATAATCGTAAAGTGGGCAGCATTTCACCATAAAATAATCGTAAAGTGGGCAGCATTTCACCATAAAATAATCGTAAAGAAAGCAGCATTTCACCATAAAATAATCGTAAAGAGAGCAGCATTTCACCATAAAATAATCGTAAAGAGGGCAGCATTTCACCATAAAATAATCGTAAAGTGGGCAGCATTTCACCATAAAATAATCGTAAAGTGGGCAGCATTTCACCATAAAATTATCATAAAGAGAGCAGCATTTCACCATAAAATAGTCGTAAAGAGAGCTGCATTTCACCAGAAATCGTGAAGTGGGCAGCAATTCAACAGCAAATAATCGCTATGTGGTGAGCAATTCACCAGAAAATAATCGCTATGTGCGCAGCATTCACCAGAAAATAATCGTTATGTTGGCAGCATTCACCAGAAAATAATCGTTATGTGCGCAGCGTTCGCCAGAAAATAATTGCTATGTGCACAGTATTCACCAGAAAATAATCGTTATGTGCGCAGCATTCACCAGAAAAAAATCGCTGCGTGCGCTGCATTCACCAGAAAATCGTTATGTGCGCAGCATTCACCAGAAAATTATCGCTATGTGCGCACCATTCACCAGAAAATAATCGTTATGTGCGCAGCATTCACTAGAAAATAATCGCTATGTGCGCAGCATTCACCAGAAAATAATCGTTATGTGCGCGGCATTCACCAGAAAATAATCACTATGTGCGCAGCATTCACCAGAAAATAATCGTTATGTGCGCAGCATTCACCAGAAAATAATCGTTATGCAGGGAGCATTCACCAGAAAATAATCCTGTAAAAAAAAAAATTCACTCACCTGGCTGGCCTCTGACGCGCAGCTCCCAGACGATCCTCCAGCGACGATCCTCCTGCAACCAGTGTAAATCTCCCATGCTGACAGGCAGAGTGCAGGGCTACGGGAAGATGGCGCCCGAAGCCCTGTACTGGAGACACAAATAGTCTCTAGTGCAGGGCTTCGGCAGCCATCTTCCCGCTACGGGAGGCAGTCCACGCAGTGGGCTGCGGGGATTTCAACACCTGGGGGGTTCCGGGCGGGCAGCGGGGAAGAGAGGCAGAAGGAGGGGACCCAGGTGAAGGGAGGGGGGGATCTCTCCCCCCTCCCCGCCGCTGTCCCCCACCCCTCCTAGCGCTGCTCTTCCCTTTCCGTGGGGGTCGTGGACCAATGGTAGGGACGCCACTGCTTTGTGGTACTGTATAACATAATTGAATTGAACTAATTTATGGTCATGTCTATAAATGGTAAAAATACCACTGATATAGCCTCAGCACGTGTATAAATAAGGCGACTGGGATTACCATCAGTTTGGAGACAGATATACTATCTGCTCTCCACAATGCCTGTAGGCAGGACTGGTTTTCATATGTCAATGTCATACAGGTAAACAAATCTGAGAGAAGCAGTGCTTCTCCACCATACCAAAAGCACAGGTTAGCTATTTGATAACAGCACATGCTAACTGCAAGTTTAACGTTATTCCTTAGATGGAAGCTCCATTGTGTGGACAAAATAAGAGTACATTCCTTTAAGGAATGTTCTAGGCATTCTAAACTGATCAAAAATATACCCTTATAACCTTTTTGGTGTACCTCCGATGGGTCTTTAAGGCCTGCTTGAATGAGTTGAGGATGAGCCTGATTGAGGGAGCTCCACTGAGCAGGGGCTGCTTCCTGTCAATTCACGGCGGGGGGCTCCGTGAATAGCCTGCGGGTCGCCGATCGCGGCTCGCAGGCTAAATGTAAATGTAAATAATCCGCTTTGTTTACATTGTACGGCGCTGCTGCGCAGCAGCGCCGTAAGGCAGATCGGCGATCCTCGGCCAATCAGCGGCCGGGGATCGCCGCCATGTGACAGGGGACAGCCTGTCACTGGCTGCACAGGACGGATAGCGTCCCGTGCAGCCCAGATCACCAGGGGGGACAGGGAGGAGAGGGAGGGGGGGAATCTCGCCGCGGAGGGGGGCTTTGAGGTGCCCCCCTCGCAACACCCATCAGGCAGGAGCGATCAGACCCCCCAGCACATCATCCCCCTAGTGGGGAAAAAAGGGGGGCGATCTGGTCGCTCTGCCTGCACCCTGATCTGTGCTGGGGGCTGCACAGCCCACCCAGCACAGATCAGCTAAAACAGCGCTGGTCCTTAAAGAGGAGCTGTTAGGTATAAGGTCTCAGAGAAAATAAACACATATATCAGTAGCTAAAGATTGGCTGTACTTACAATACATACACGTTTGTACTTCACATAATTTTTATATAGTATTTGCAGAGAATGATGCTCCTGACAGCTCATGGCAGGTTCCATGTTTGTCTGTCTCCTATGAAGCCAAATGTGTCGTCATGTCCTGCCTGCTTCCTGATGATTCCACTCTCACAAACGCTGGTAATGAATAACACTACTGTGCAGTGAATTTTAATTAGCCATGTGGCTAGGAACAATAGCGGACTCCTGCAGTGTACTCTGCCCGAGATTTATTATATTTACACTCAGCCGATTTTCTGGCCGACCGATCGATCCCGATCGATCGATCGATTGATCGTTTGCAAATCGGTTGGCCAATCGACCGATCGATGGCCGATTTCGATCGATTTCGATGGATTTCCATCGACCAGGCAGGATGGAAAATTTAGGTCGATCTGATGAGATTGCTTATCAGTTTGCATTGGCCTTAATGGAAATCTGATGGCAAAAAATGCCATCAGATCGAATTTCAATAGATTTCAAACTGAAATCTATTGGAATTCTATCCTGGTAAAAAATGTTCTAAAAACGCATCAGATAGATCAGCAGATGCATTTCTTATCTATCTGCTGCCAATCTGATGAGTGTATGGGCACCTTTAGTGCTGTGAGCTAGACTGTTACATGCTGTTGAAACTTGAGCCTCACTAGCAGCCAGGGGAGGGCCCCAGAATGCTTTGCAGTATCTGTTATTCGGCTTGCGTCCTCCTTAGGAGCCTGGGAATACGGAGCCTTGCTGTCAGCAAACATCTAAAGTAAGAGAGATTTTTAACTGCAGTATTGCCTTTTTGGCTTCCTTCTAAACTGTTTAACACAGGAGAATAGAGGTTTAAATTAGCTTTTGCAGCCTGACAGTTACTCTTTAAGGGGGGGTAAAGGGTGGGTCCTCAAGAGGTTAAATTCTGAGAGGAGCAGGGAACCAGTGAAGGGACTTGAGAGGGGGAGCTGAAGAAGAGCAGCGAGAGGAGTGACTGAACCTAGCAGCTGCGTACATAACAGATTGCAGGAGCAGGGGTCACATGCCAGGAAGTCCAGAAAGGGAGGTGACTAGAGCATGGACCAGGAGGGTGGCAGTGTTGGGGGCTAGGTACAGTAGTCGGAGTGTATTTTGACAATGTTGCAGAGACAGAAGTGACAGGACCTGGAGACGTTCTGGATGTGAGGGTGAAAGAGATTTTAATAACATTAAATTACAGTATTATGACTTTTTAATGGAAATGGCGATACACTTTAAATCTTGCATGAGTCTGGAGCAGCAGAAAGCTGTTCCTAATCAGTCTTCAGTATCACATGAGAAATGTTTTGCACTAAATTGTGCAGTTTTATGCATTAAAAGTTTTACAACTGTAGTGCAAAACTCCTCATGTTTCTTGGTGTTAGCTAAAATCACAATACAATTTTACATCTATGATTATCAGATAAAATACATGCCAAAGCCCTAAAGACTTTTAATAAAACAACCCTCAGATGATCTCTAAAAACTTGCAATATAACAACGTTTGTTATTACTCTACCCATAGTGCAGCAGTTACAATGAACTGCACATTAATGTACTCATGCCAGCAGCTAATAATGAATTATCACTGAATGCCAGTTCTCATAATCCTCAGTATGAAGATTTTTGTTGAGTTTTTATTAAACCCTTTATTGTAATGTGTTTTCTCTTTTGTGCATTTCATTTGCACTTATTAATTCATTGACCTTGTCTGCATTTACATCTCTCTGTGTTTATTCATTGGAACAATGAAAGGATCTGTACTGAGTGTAATTATAACTCAATTTACTAAAGACACGCCAAACAATCGTCTCTTTCTTATATCAAATTGCTTTCTCTGGCTTATCATGCTTTCCAATTCATCACACCTTCCCACAGACATAAATCTGCTTATTTCTTTACTTTTCAGTATAACCTAAATCTTTCTTCATACACAACAAAACATACAACATCCATTATCAGCATGAAGTAGTGCAATAACTCACAACTGAGCTATAGTCTTCTACTATTTTATTAGGCTTGCAAGGACAGAATTAAAGTGTATAAAGACATTTCAAGGCTTAAATTTACAGACATAGTTTTTGCGTCCTCCACATCCAACATCGTTCCATTTCTTATATTCTGAAAAGGAACAGAAGAGCAAAAAATAAGGCCTGCAGTACAGTGTGGCATTATTACAACAGACATTATTAGCAGGCTATCACGTTCACGTAAACAAGAAACATCACCCATAATGCACCACTTCAGTGTACATCTATGAAAATTATCCTTCTATATCAGAGGCTGTTAGCTACTTAAAAAATTACGACCCTACATAGACTGCCGCTAAGCATGTGCTGAAGTTGTGACTAGCATCTGTAGGTAGTTTCTGCCTTCTCATTTATGTACTTATATTGATCTGGATTTTCTAATATTTTTAATGATGTTATATACTGTAAATGATTGAATCCCTAAATTATTTACATTTTTTCATTGCATTTTATTTCTGAATTTTTGTACGGTTTGCCTGTGCAGTGTTTACCATAGGTCCTCTCCCCATCTTTACTTCTCTGGGATGCTTATTTATACCCAATCATGTTATTGAATCTCAGCTCTCCCTATTCAGTAAGCCAGCACCTATTCAGTAGGAGACCTTGGGCAAGTCTCCCTAACACTGCTACTGCCTATATTGCACGTCCTTGTGGCTGCAGCTCTGGCGCTTTGAGTCCGCCAGGAGAAAAGCGCGATATAAATGTTCTGTGTTTGTTTGTTTATTGTATTGGCCAGTTGCTAATTAACCTAATGAGTTGTGAGATGTGCCATCATTTTTTTTAAAGCATTATACAACTTTCCCATTCTTTTGTTGCACCTGTCCCAACTTTTTTGAAATATGTTGCTGGCATCCGATTAAAAATTAACATATATTTTTCATAAAGCAATAGCATTTCTCAGTTTCAACGTTTCATATGTTGGCATTGTAGTGATTTAAATTAAATATAGAATGTAAATCATAAGCACATTTTCACATCCTGCTTTTACTTACATTTCACACAGCCTCTCAACTTACTTGGAAATTGAACTATAATATTAATATAATATTTTCTTCTCTTCCTTCCCTTTTGGAAATTATTTTTAAGACCTCTATCTGCAAACATTACTGTAAGTGCAATTAACAGTTTTTATAGTAAAAGAAAACATAAAAATATATAACTAAATGATTCACTTACTGCTTCCACTGCCAAGAACAGCACAAAATTCTTTCCCCTTGGCATTATCTGGAACACCATTTTTCCAAGCATGATAATTAAACATGGATCCATCTGTCCACTTCCAACGGCCATTCTGCATTTGACAAAATTTATAGATTATTGCAAATGTTCTGCTGACTATTATGCTGGGCATACACGGGTTGCTGATTAGCCGCTGGATCGACTCCCGCCGCGTCCCCGCTCGTCCGCGCTCGTCGAGCGCGGAATTGATCCCCACGGCGATCGGACACGTCGGATATTATCAATCGAACCATCAGCGGCTTGATTGATAAGGGGGCATCGAGCCGTGTATGCCCAGCATTAGAGATTTACCCCCAAAAGTTCCTACATCTGAGTGACTATACACAGCTCAGTTGTCCCCTGGGCATAACAGGCCTAGGTATTGGACCTCTCTGTGCTAGTGTCCATACCTTACATTTATATCGACCTTTAGATGCTACACACCTTGTCAGGATCATGCAGTCCTATCCACACTCCTTCTGAATCCTGGCTTGCTGACACATGACTTGCAATGATTGCGGCTTCTGCATCATCCATGATGGAGGCAAGGTGAGCACCATGTCCATAACTGGTACATTCATACTACAAATAAGAAAATAAATAATGGATACTATTTTACAACATGTAAGCCATAATATTCAGCAGGAAAAGTGAATCCATATAAACATATACAGTTACAATAACTTTAGAACACATTTCATAATACAAGCCAAGTTTCTAGGTACTGAGATACACAGTAAAATACTCAGTGATACGTCCTTAGAAGCTGCTACAAAATCTGTGCACCATAAAATTTTATACACATTGGCTATCATTCACAAAGCATTTCCGCATGCGGAAATGCTTAAAACAGCTGACTTTACCGAACACTCAGCAAGTTCGGCATTCATAAAGCCTCTTTCCGCATGAAAAGCTGACACTACCGAGCAGAGCGATAAATCACCCCCTTGTGCGGTGATTTTCGTAACAAAATGTTAATTCATAAAGATTACTGCAAGCGGTGTGAGGTCGCGAAATACCGCTCCCTCTGATGTGACGATAACAATGTAAGTGAATGGAGACACACAGACCTCCCAGGCAGCTGCAGCAGAGCAGAACACGGAGAAATGTATCAACTCCGCAGCTTCCTGTGCTTCCGCAAGCCTACCGCCTGCCTACCGCCAGCCTAGTTCGGGGAATCTCTGCACTGCTATCGCAACTGGATACATTTTTATGAATGCCCACCCAGAAGTCTAAAATACCGCCAGCAGGGTTTTCTCGTAGATTTACTTTACCGACAACAGTTTTATGAATGATAGCAATAGTCCAGGATCGGTAATTACACAGGTAAAATTCACAGTAATTACTCCTGTAACATCTACCTGTGTTTGTATATTATTAATCTCTTCTTGACTTCACCAGAACACAGCTAGTATTCTTGGCTTTCCCACTTCCAACCCTCTGCAAAATGTCAATTTTTCTATTCCCTTCTTCCTCAAACATTAACCATTTGGAACCCTGCGTCAGTTGTCCGATATGGTCCTCAGCCATACACCTCAGTTGGGTTTCAAAGTTCAGTTAATTGGCAGACTTATTTGTCAGCGGCCCAGTTAAATTTTGTTGCTGACTTTGGTCTCTTGTGATTTGTCTTTAGTTGTCTTTTGAAAATCAGTCATTTTTTGTCCTTCACGTTGAGTATTCCTGCTTGTTTGTATTGTTCATTACGCCACTCCTATTATCCTGCATTGCCCCCCACTCCCTCCAGTTCCAGCATATCATGTTCTCATCTTACAATTACAATTTGTCAACATCTTGGTGATGGTTATCCTCCTTATTCACCAGCTCATCATTGTACTTTATTGTTTTACTTGCCATGCTTGCTTGTTGTCTATCTTGATCTATTGATTTTACTTATTATACTAGCTTTCCTTTTTCATTTGCACATCGCGATTTTTATTTTCCCCAGTTATGCGTTCATTAATCCGCTTCCTGATCATTCCCGTTCATAGCAGTGCATAATTGTGGCAATATTTAAAGGTTGTGAAATGTAATATTATTGGGGAGGACAGAGGTTATCATGTAGTGCACAGTAAGATACATACAGAGCCGGATTTGTACTCTTTACTGCCCAAGGCCAATGTCACCAGCCGCCCCCCTTCAGTATAGGTAGCAAGATGACCCCTATCCCATTCCCTACAGTAAAGGTAGCCAGATTAACTCTCCCCCTTCCCTCTAGTATAAGCAGCCTGATGACCCCCACCCCTCCAGTATAGGTAGCCAGATGACCCCCCCCCCTCCAGTATAGGTAGCCAGATGATCCCTCCCCTCTTTCCTTCTAGCATAGGTAGCCTGATGACCCCTTCCCCTCCCCCTCCAGTATAGGTAGCCTGATGACTCCCTTAATCCCTCCCTTTCCCACTTCCCCTTTTTCAGTACAGCTTACCTCCACACCGCAGCAGTCATCAGTGTCACTCACTTCTCTGCTTGTCTCCAGTGCAGAAACTTCTTCTTCCCCTCCATCTCTAATGTTGCCTAAGTCTGTAGCTACATGCCACAACGCCAACGTGCACAGAGAGCAAGGTGGCCGCTGCACAGGTGGCTGCCAGCAGGGAGATCAGGTGCTCGCCTGACCTTCCTGCACTGTAGCATTTGCAAGCTTGCAAATGCTGCACCAGTTTAGCCTGCTGCTTTGGTGCCCTTGCTCCTGTGGTGCCCTAGGCCATGGCCTAGGTGGCCTTGGCCTAAATCCGGCCCTGGATACATAAGCATCTGATGCTTTATTTTCAGTTTTGGATTTTACCATAGTAATATGTTAATGTAGAGAAATACTTATTTGATAGCTTTAGATGTAATAATTTGTTAGCTTAGGAGTGCTTTGTTGGCAATTTACTGAAACAAAATGTATGCTGTTGACATTTTTTATTTAAATAAAAAGCAGAGTTATGTCCTTCAGTGTCTTAACCACTTCAGGCCCAGAGCAATTTTTTCTGCCCATTGATTTCTCATTAGCTTGCATAAATGACTATCTATGCCCCTGGAGCAAGAAGTTAATCTCCGAAGAGAAGAAAAAATGACTCCCATTGCTACAGGAAAAGAACTTCAGAATCAAATTCATATCTATTTCACCAAGTATTTGCACTATCGGAAAACAGTAGTGGAGATGACCCTCCCTAGAAAATATCATAAATTAGTTAAAATATACAATTTTATTAGTAAGATATAAAATATAAATCTGAACATCACAGGATGATCTAGATATATATGTACATCTAAATGCGCTATAACCCTGGATATCAAACACTGGTCCTACTGCATAATCTACATGGACCAATATGGCCCAAGTGCATAAAAACAAATAAACTAAACACCCAAAAGTGACTCTGCATGTTTCGCCTGAATGTGGGGCTTCATCTGAAGTATAAAGTGCAAAAAAGTGCTCAGTGCATAAATAAACAAATCAGAATTTAAATGTACAACATTGCCAGTCAAGCAGCATAGCCCCTAATCTGCAAATCAAAACGACTACAACTACTGTAAACAAAAAAGGTGACAAGTAAAGATGATAAATAGAGATGATGTTTGAAAACATTCAACAAGGACAGCAAGAAGCAAGGATGGTAGGTGAGGACAGTGACTGCAGACAACTAGAGAAGAGGATGAGTGAGGCTGATACTGTTGATTATGAACAAAGATGATAAAATATTGAGTTCCAGAGGAAGGCAACTGATCAAAGAAGGAAAAGTGACAGGGAGAGTGTAGAGGCATAACTATGACAAAAAGTGGCTCAGTCTTCAAAAAGAGCACACATGGGTAATGAGAAATGTTTTAAGCAATGGCAGAGGAGGTTGTGTAAGGGGTCAACTAACGGCTTACAGAAGCTTGGGACAGAGAAGCTGATGTTTGGAGGAGAATTGAGGAAGATAACTGACAGAAAGTTGGAGAAGGATGTTCAGAGGAGGATGTGTGAAGAGGACATCCAACGATTTAGAGACAACTACAAGAGAAGGGAGTCATGTTTGGAGTACAAATTATCAGGCTGTAGAAGGGTGGAGGAGGATTAACTTGTTTAGTAGGGGATACATGACTGAGATTTAAGATACGCTGGCCCATTTGCAATTCACTTTTTCACCTGAGTTTTCTCCTAGGAGATAATTTTTCAACTTCAATTTAAAATAACTTTTTAGCACTTTACAATGGAAAAAGTACCAAAAGTAGGTGAAAAGTACCATCAAGATTATTTTGAGTATTTGTTTGCGTGTTGGTGGTTTAAAAGGCATTTCATGTACAAGTTGTAAAAATATCACACTGGGGAAAACTTCAGTGAAAAAGTGAATTGCATATGGGCCCATTGACTAAACTTCAGAGGAGGAATGAGAGAGAAGCTGATAGACACTAAAATACTGAAGTCATTATGACGAGTGCTCTAGTCTATATAACTCAGAACCTCCCCCTCAGTGTCTTGTGAAAAGTGAATTTCTATACAATTCAGTTACAGTACAGGTACTACTCTTAGGCTACACACCATCTGCTATGGCTGCTGTGAAACATAGCCTGAGTATTATTCATGTATTATTCCAGCAGTACAAACACTCACCTCTGAATCAGCCCATGTTGCAGGATTCTTACTGACTGCATAGCAATGTGATCTATAGAAGAACCAGCCAGGGGGACAAGATATGCGGACAGATGCAGCTTGGAAAAGAAACAGATTTCTTCATAAGTACAAAATCATATGGGGTTGTCATCACTTCTTTAAGACCTGTCTATATTGAGGTCCAGTCTCCCAATGTACATAAAGATAACGATAATAACTATTTGGTTATAAAACCACTCTTAAAATTGAAGCTATGTGTTTACAAAAAAAAACCCCCAAAAAAACTTTAGTATTGTGCATAAAATCCAATTCACAATACACATTTAGCAAGTATGGAGACATTCCATGCATAAAAAACCTTCTTATATAAACTTTTTCTACATTATATATATTTCCCATCCTTTTCTTTATTGCTCCTAGCTGAAGACCGGCGTTGCTCAGATATGTATTTGGTTGTTGTTGGATCTGGCCACTTTTTATAACCTTGATACACAGACAGTCAATAATCAAGTTGGGGTCGTTGGCATCAATAATGTGTGAATTGAAGCAGTTTAAATGTTATTGAAATCAATCAAACAAATCTGATTGTCTGTTTGTGGCACCACCCCGTATTCTGAATTCAAACCCCAGCCACTCAATGACCGACTGTACCAGGTTTGATGCCTCTGCCATTAAAGGATACCTGAAGTGACATGTGACATGATGAGATAGACATGGGTATGTACAGTAACTAGCACACAAATAACTATGCTGTGTTCCTTTTTTTTTTTCTCTGCCTGAAATAGTTAAATATCAGATATGTAAGTGGCTGACTTAGTCCTGACTCAGACAGGAAGTGACTACAGTGTGACCCTCACTGATAAGAAATTCAAACGATAAAACACTTTCCTAGCAGAAAATGGCTTCTGAGAGCAAGAAAGAGATAAAAAGGGACATTTCTTATCAGTGTGGGTCACACTGTAGTCAGGACTGAGTCAGACACTTACATACCTGATATTTAACTCTTTCAGGCAGAGAAAGAAAAAAAGGAACACAGCATAGTTATTTGTGTGCTAGGCACTGTACATACCCATGTCTATCTCATGATGTCACATGTCACTTCGGGTATCTTTTAACATATGGCAGCAATTTAACTAATCCCCTTGAAAATCTATAGGTGTTGTAGAATGGACACAAAAAGTTTCCCTGAAACATTTGGAACAACAGCTATCTAATAAAATTCTTATTTTCCATGGGCTACATATGATCTCATAAGAGGAATCCATTGTCAAGGGGACAGGGCACTGATCTCCTTATTTGGAGGATTTTGATGACCTCCAGTGACCCCTATTATAAGGAAAAAAGTACACTCAAATAACTTCCTAATCCTTATGATCCACATTAAAACATTTTAAGTAAATCTGTAATAAAAAAAAGTCAGATACTTACCTTAAAACTTACCTGGGTAGAGAAAAGTCTATAGACCCTCCAGAGGCTTCCCAGGTTCCTCCTTGAGGTCGCTGATCTAGCGCTGGGACCCACTGGATGTTTGCAGCCGCACTCCTGTCAGTGAGCAAGCGTGGCCGCACTGTGCAGGTTTGGGACAACCTGTGACTGCGCAGAAGCACGGAGTCACACAGGCTCGGTGCAAAAAGCTAAGCCTGATCGCCTCCATGCTTTGGCACAGACATAAGGCATCCTGCACCTGTGCAGTGCGGCCACGCTTGATCACCAATGGGAGCCCGGCGAGCCCATGTCAGTGGGGCTCTGGGGTCCCAGCGCTGGAAGTTTATCTAGAGGCTTCCTTCTAATGAGGTAAGTAGACATTTGAGGCACTTTTTTCCCTTCAGGTACACTTCCAGGTATTGCATAAAAAGTACAGCTAAGGCCTGAGACACTGTGAGCGCTCTCCTGATCGTCAGCGCTGTGTCTGTATGTTTTAAAAAACACTCCCATTGACTTGCATTAAATTTGTGGTAAAATCGCTGCAATCATGAATTTTTTAAAAATCGCTATCGCTGCGATTGTAATGCATTTCACTGGGAGTGTTGTTTTTTTTTTAAACGCAGACACAGCACTAATGGTCAGAAAAACGCTTACAGTGTGTCTCAGGCCTAGCTGTATAATCAAAAAATGATGTAGTACTGACAAAAAAGTGCAGATGAAAATACATGATAATAACAGTGATGCGTGAATAAAAGGCCTGGGCTTTTTCTATACCTGTAACACATATCGTATCTAACGGTTATAGCTATACGCTTATCTAGATTTTCAGAAGACTTTGATGTACAAGTTTTTGGTTGAGATTGACTCACCCTCTGTGGTCTTCACCAAGATGATGCAGAATCCCAAAATCGGCAAGATGAAACCTGATGAATTGGTCATTGTATTTGTATAAAAAGAACCCGGTGATAGAAGTAATGTCTGATAGGCTTCAACTTTTCTCTTTACAACTTTTCAACTAATTCCTTATGTCCAAACTAGTCTTTATAGTGTACGTTTGCATGGGTGGTCATGTATACTGGGAGTGTTCCTTGAGGTGAGACAGATATTGGACACTCCAAACATTGATCTAGGTGGTGGGCAATTGTGACAGATGGACGTGTTACTGTGTGGGTTAAGGCACGCACATACTTGTCACTGTCGCCACACCTTGATAAGCACTGAGCACAGAACATCTGCTATGCAATACTACAGCAGCACAACATAGTGTTACACTGCTAAAGAAGGAAAAGTTTATAATGGATACTTAATATTTGTAAAAGTTCAAGGCAATAAATATTTTTACAAACGATGATCATTTAAATAGCTACTGTATATTCTGATAAGCTCCTTCATGAAAACTTTGACAGCAGCTCTAGCAACTATCACCAGGATTTTGAGCCCTGAGCCATATGCTATTCACTTTTTCACCTGAGTTTTCTCCTAGGTGAAATTTTGAAACTTTGTCAATAAAATGCCTTTTAAAACACCAGCAAGAAAACAAATACTCAAAATAATGATGAAAGTACTTTTTCACCTACTTTTTGGTACTTTCTCTATTGCAAAGTTATAAATTTAAGATGAAAAATTATCTCCTAGGAGAAAAAGTGAAATGCATATGGCCCCTGTTCTCTTGGATTCAACGACTACAAGGGTAAAAACTGCAGTTTTACATAGAGTAAATCCCTGTCATTTCAGTGGCAAGTATAATTAACATCAAAAGACCACTTAAAAACATATACCACAGTTTACTTGTCCACCCTTTCCTTCATAGTGACTGCATAAAGAATGCCTCAGTGAGTGTTGGGAACGTGGCACTATATTAGATTTACCTTGGTTCCCTTAAATGATTGTGCTGTCCATTATGTGAACCTCTGATTTTTGAATCCTGAACAGGATTTGTGTGAGGTCTCTTTAGTTTTTCTGTTTATCCATTGTCAGGATTTCTATATTGAGGGGACCGCTGCTGCTATGACAAACTTTTCAGAAGGATGCCCATGATTAGTTATTATTGTGAGGCTTGATGGACTTCTCTTCTAAACATCCCCATAAAATATTGTTATAACCCTGAGATCGGCAGACTCCTAATTGTACTTAGTAACACTGGCTCCACCATTTTACATCTGCCTTTTTAAAAATGGTTAATTGGGGGTAAAGGTTCAGATGAGATGGCAACCAGGCCTCTGGACTAACATGAGACGTTAGGCAATCACCTAAGAGTGCAAATGATCCAGCTCTGTTTCCACAGTTCAGATCAACAAGTCTTACGCTCTCTTTTTACAGTCCTCTTCACAGCATAAATGGATACTTAATTTAAATGCAGGAATAACTGTATTGCTTATGTCCAAATATGCCTTGGCAGTGTTTCCATTCTTCCAAGTCTTTGTAGAAGGTGGGAAAAAGGCCTTGTTTGAGAGGGAAGATACATGGCACCTCAAGTGTGAGCAGGGTCCTATTTGAACTTTTTACCATCCAAGGCCCCTATTACCAGCTACCCCCTTGCCAACCCTCCTCACATACAGGGAGTGCAGAATTATTAGGCAAGTTGTATTTTTGAGGAATAATTTTATTATTGAACAACAACCATGTTCTCAATGAACCCAAAAAAACTCATTAATATCAAAGCTAAATATTTTTGAACATAGTTTTTAGTTTGTTTTTAGTTTTAGCTATTTTAGGGGGATATCTGTGTGTGCAAGTGACTATTACTGCGCATAATTAATAGGCAACTTAACAAAAAACAAATATATACCCATTTCAATTATTTATTTTAACCAGTGAAACCAATATAACATCTCAACATTCACAAATATACATTTCTGGCATTTAAAAACAAAACAAAAACAAATCAGTGACCAATATAGCAACCTTTCTTTGCAAGGACACTCAAAAGCCTGCCATCCATGGATTCTGTCAGTGTTTTGATCTGTTCACCATCAACATTGCGTGCAGTAGCAACCACAGCCTCCCAGACACTGTTCAGAGAGGTGTACTGTTTTCCCTCCTTGTAAATCTCGCATTTTATGATGGACCACAGGTTGTCAATGAGGTTCAGATCAGGTGAACAAGGAGGCCATGTCATTAGTTTTTCTTCTTTTATACCCTTTCTTGCCAGCCACGCTGTGGAGTACTTGGACGCATGTGATTGAGCATTGTCCTGCATGAAAATCATGTTTTTCTTGAAGGATGCAGACTTCTTCCTGTACCACTGCTCGAAGAAGGTGTCTTCCAGAAACTGGCAGTTGGACTGGGAGTTGAGCTTGACTCCATCCTCAACCCGAAAAGGCCCCACAAGCTCATCTTTGATGATACCAGCCCAAACCAGTACTCCACCTCCACCTTGCTGGCGTCTAAGTCGACTGGAGCTCTCTGCCCTTTACCAATCCAGCCACGGGCCCATCCATCTGGCCCATCAAGACTCACTCTCATTTCAGCAGTCCATAAAACCTTAGAAAAATCAGTCTTGAGATATTTCTTGGCCCAGTCTTGACGTTTCAGCTTGTGTGTCTTGTTCAGTGGTGGTCGTCTTTCAGCCTTTCTTACCTTGGCCATGTCTCTGAGTATTGCACACCTTGTGCTTTTGGGCACTCGAGTGATGTTGCAGCTCTGAAATATGGCCAAACTGGTGGCAAATGGCATCTTGGCAGCTGCACGCTTGACTTTTCTCAGTTCATGGGCAGTTATTTTGCGCCTTGGTTTTTCCACACGCTGCTTGCGACCCTGTTGACTATTTTGAATGAAACGCTTGATTGTTCGATGATCACACTTCAGAAGCTTTGCAATTTTAAGAGTGCCGAATCCCTCTGCAAGATATCTCACTATTTTTGACTTTTCTGAGCCTGTCAAGTCCTTCTTTTGACCCATTTTGCCAAAGGAAAGGAAGTTGCCTAATAATTATGCACATCTGATATAGGGTGTTGAGGTCATTAGACCACACCCCTTCTCATTACAGAGATGCACATCACCTAATATGCTTAATTGGTAGTAGGCTTTCGAGCCTATACCGCTTGGAGTAAGACAACATGCATAAAGAGGATGATGTGGTCAACATACTTATTTGCCTAATAATTCTGCACTCCCTGTACACACACTTTTACTGGTTCCAAAAATCAATGTATTTAAGTTGTGCCGTCTTTAAATTACATAACACACACAATTTGCATGCATCCTTGTCTCCCTCCTCTTCTCATCTGCTGCAGCTCCAAGCCCCTGGTCTGTCTCTCATTATTGGGCATGCCCTTTTTATTTCCTCTTGCTTTGGAAGGTCACTATATTTGTGCCTACATCCTGGAGTTTCTCTGACCTGACTGTCAGCTTCAGTAGCGCCGAGACATATGACGTGAAACTTTCCTGCCTCTCCACAGCTTTGATAGGTTAGAGCTTGATGGGGGCGGAGTCGTACTCAAATAGCCGGCCAGCTGTGGCTTTGATAGCTCAGGTCACAAACTGTAACCTGCCCCCATTGGTAGCCCCTTCATCCTGTAGGTGTAGTTGCCTGCCATGATCATGTGCAGACTCTGTGGAGGTATCAGGATGGCCAAGCACCGTGTCTGGGAGAATGTTTGTAGCAGAGTGCACAGACATGCCGTCTGTGCACTCTGCTACCAACATTCTCCCAGACACGGTGCTTGGTCATCCTGATACCTCCACAGAGTCTGCACATGATCTAGGAATAGCTTGGTCAGGCGCCATGGCCATGGTCTTTGTGACCTTGCCTGAAATCCGGCCATGAGTGTAAGTCAAAGAGAGGAAACAGCTCTTTGACTTACATGGCAGTTGAAAAGATAATATCTTATTGAACGTCCACTTTAGTCACTGATTATAGATGTCAATTTTTTCTGCATAAAGTTGATTGTTAATTACTGAAATAATTTGATGGAACACACATTTTCATGAGAAAGCACAGTCTCTGTATGTTTAATCAAAGTTTAATGTACATGGTTGGAATCAAATCAAAAGAGGAATGGGAATTCAAGTTTGCAAATTCACCAGTTAACCTGAAGCTACAGGGTGAAGCACAATAACACATACAGCAGTATTTTAAGGGTTCATTATATTCGTTATGTATGCTACACTGAATTCTTTTCCTTATCTTTCTTTGTGTAAAGGCGCGTACACATGCCATACCGCCGCAAACGACGGGTCAGTCAGACCCTCCCGCTGGGCGGATGTTCAGCCAACAGTAGCGTGTGTGTACGCTCTGTCGGCATACTGATAAAGCTGTTTCTGAACGAACTGCTGAGTGGATCGTTCAGCTATTGCTAGGTATTTCTATGTAAGAAAGGCACAAATTTCACTGGAGACTAAGAATCTATGCCAAGAAGCAGAAATAAATGCAGATAACGGTTCAAACACCTTATTAAGAAAGCCTATTTCCAAAGCATTCATACTATGTTGTCCAGTCCCTGTACTTAAAAGTCCTAGATCAGGCTCTTGTGTTTATTAATGCATGTTGTGCTGAATATTTTTTATAACCTGGCTTGCAGGATTTGCAAATCTGTTTTCCTGTGCTAATATCAGATGATGCATAAATAGACTGAATAGCAGTCTGTAAGCCACCCCAATTCCTCCTTTAATCACATAATCACCCACAAGAGGGAACCAGGAAGGGGATGGGAGGGGGCAGCCAACTAATCTAGGAAGGGTTACATAGTATATAACACACTGAGGCCCAGTGCACACCCAAACCGCTAGCAGATCCACAAAACTCTAGCAGTTTTGGGTGCGGATGACAGAGTTTAGTCCCAGTGCACACCGGGCGGATCTTGATGCGATCCGCCGGCCGCATCCGCCTCAGCATCCGCGTGGCTAATGTATCTGTATGGGCTGGTGCACACCGACGGTTTGAGGATTTAAGCAAACCGCAAACGTGCAGCAAGAGGCACGTTTGCGGTTTGCTAAAAACCTCAAACCGCCGGTGTGCACCAGCCCATAGAGATACATTAGCCACGCGGATTTTCAGGCGGATCCGCCCGGTGTGCACTGGGCCGGAATCCTTGAATTGTAGCTGCAGTGCTGGCCATAAAGAAGTGATATAATTTAGCAATGGAAAAGGGTGAGGTGATCTCCAGTATGCTGGGGTAGGAACTCCAACTCTGCTGGTAATAAGAAACTATTGGATGTATTCTACCGGGTAATTTCAATATATATATTTTAAAAAGGTATAGATATGCAGTGCACAAAATCACTGCTAATTACTGCAAATTGGCTGTCATATGCATTAAAAATGGCAGGCTGAACTAAGGCTTTAAAGAGAGTCTGATGCGAAAATAAATCCTACTTCCAAATCCCAGGGGCAAAATGCGGGGAGCACTTCCTGTAAGAGGCAGAGCTTTGCACTGTAGCTCTGCCTCTACTGGAGTCAATCTCTGCTGATCGCCGCTTCTCCCTGCCCATCTCAGTCTTCCTTCACTTAGAGGGGCGGGGAGAGGCGGAGATCCGCACGCAGATAAACTTCAGTAGAGGCAGAGCTACAGCGCTAAGCTCTACCTCACCCGGCAGCAAAATCCACGACTTTGAAAGTCGTGGATGTTTGCCCCCGGATTTGGGAGGCTTAAAGCCCTCGTTTTGCCACTGTATGGGGCGTTTCACCTCTGTTCATACGCCTTAAGCTAAATAGCAGGTAAAAAGAGGAATTTATATTTGCTTCAGACTCTCTTTAAATTGAAGAAAAAAAATACAATTTTTATTGTACAATTTTAGCAGCTTTGCACAGTTGCCATCTTTCTGTGAAGTGCCTTCTCTCTGTATACACAAGTGGTTTCTAAACATTGCATATAACAAATCATCCAGTGTCACTTCATTATCTCCACATAATTAGCAGGAAAGAGCCCCCGCCGGCCGTTGCAGGACCCCGTCCACCACCCTTCATCCAATATCTCAACGTCTGTGATAATGTCCTGAGGTTCAAAGGAGATCTCATCATCACCACCTGTGAATCACAAAAACAATAGTTAAAGATTTACCAATAGCCGGAATCAGACTGCGCTCCACGGATTACAGCACCAAAGATATAGGGGATCGCAACCAAACAAGAGTACCTCACTCCAAACCATTCAGATCCAAAAACCAGTTGCGCGTCAGATCCTGCTTATAGCATACAGCATGAAGATCTCCCTATAAAAAGGACAAAGGTGCGCACATAGTGCCCAATACTGCTATTTTAACAGATTCTGACACCTCGTGCTGCACTCCTGAGGGATGTGCCACCACCTGGGGAATACAATGGGTCGGCCCCCCTCGTGAATTCACTCACCAGCTCACGACTTGCACTTCGCATATAGTATACAATTCTGCTGTCCAGGCGGTATATCCAAGTATAAATCCAGGCTTTATTAAAAGAATAAAAAGGCAGTGGGTGACAGACCTCTCCTCTCCCTGGCCGCGGTACACAGGGTAGTGCATCTCCACGATCCTGCCGATACTGTCCCGGTGACGTCAGCGCGCTCCTAAGCTCCGCCCGACGCGTTTCGTCTCAGTGACTCATTCAGGGGCTCTGAATGAGTCACTGAGACGAAACGCGTCGGGCGGAGCTTAGGAGCGCGCTGACGTCACCGGGACAGTATCGGCAGGATCGTGGAGACGCACTACCCTGTGTACCGCGGCCAGGGAGAGGAGAGGTCTGTCACCCACTGCCTTTTTATTCTTTTAATAAAGCCTGGATTTATACTTGGATATACTGCCTGGACAGCAGAATTATATACTATATGCGAAGTGCAAGTCGTGAGCTGGTGAGTGAATTCACGAGGGGGGCCGACCCATTGTATTCCCCAGGTGGTGGCACATCCCTCAGGAGTGCAGCACGAGCTGTCAGAATCTGTTAAAATAGCAGTATTGGGCACTATGTGCGCACCTTTGTCCTTTTTATAGGGAGATCTTCATGCTGTATGCTGTAACGCCCCCTACCGTGTGGACAATGAATGTCTATGAGAAGGTTCATATCAGTGTGGGTTGTGCGCTGTCCATTCAGTAAAGTGATGCGTGTACCATTTTTGAGGCGATTCCGCCTCAATGGAAAGTATAAGAGCAACACAAAACGCTCACAAAATCGCTTTGTGTAGCGATTGCGTTCACGTTTTTAAGAATAAATACATTGTATTTATTATTTTCCGGGTCAAAGAGTTCACTTCCTGACTTGCATCAGGGAGTGAATTACAAACTGCTCTGAAAAAACGCTTAGAAAACCGCTAAGCACAAAAAACAAATCGCCCACCCAAGCGCCGGGTATCTGGAAAAAAAAGATGCTTCAAAAACAGCCCAATGCGGACGGACACGCGAGCCAAACGCAATGTGAACAAGACCTAAATGTGCATATCTATATTCTGCCACGCAGAAGAGGGCTCTCTAGTTAGCATGCGTGCACATCTAAAGGGATGCCGAGGATGCACAGGACAGAAATGCAACGGCTCATGCACTCCACTTGGGGAAAGCTCACAGTTTCCAGCCAGATACAGCTGGTGAGACTAACTAAGCAGGGCTTAGTGAATTTAAAGAGACACTGAAGCGAAAAAAAAAATTATGATATAATGATTTGTATGTGTAGTACAGCTAAGAAATAAAACATTAGGAGCAGAGACATAAGTCTAATATTGTTTCCAGTACAGGAAGAGTTAAGAAACTCCAGTTATCTATGCAAAAGAGCCATTGAGCTCCACGACATTCAAAGTCGCAGAGATCTCTGTCTTCTGAAGCTTATTATCTCAACTGTCTGGCACTGTGTTGGGTTTTTTTTCCTGCAGAGGACAGTTAAAAAGTTCACTGTCCTGCTCTCTAAAATCATTTAGAATGCTGAGTATTGTGTAAACTGCAAATGTTAGAGAATGATGCAATGTTATAAAAAAACAAAGTATATAACTGAAATTAAAAATATGAGAATATTTTCGTTGCTACTAATGTTCTAGTAATTATCCGTACTACACAACCAATTCATTATATCATCATTTTTTTAATTTTTTTTTTTTGCTTCAGTGTCTCTTTAACCACTTCCCGACCGCCGTATATACAATTGGTGGCCGGGAAGTGGACCCCGCAAGGACCGCCGTATTGACAAATGGCGGCGGCCTTGTAGGGGCATGGGCGGAGCGATCGCGTCATCAGTGACGCGATCCTCCGCCTCCGCCTGGCGCCGCTCACCCGTCGCAACATCCAGCCGGCCATACGGAAGCGCCGGCGGGATGTTAACCCGACGATCGCCGCATACAAAGTGTATAATACACTTTGTAATGTTTACAAAGTGTATTATACAGGCTGCCTCCTGCCCTGGTGGCCCCAGTGTCCGAGGGACCACCAGGGCAGGCTGCAGCCACCCTAGTCTGCACCAAGCACACTGATTTCCCCCC
Source organism: Hyperolius riggenbachi (assembly GCF_040937935.1). Classification (NCBI taxonomy): domain Eukaryota; kingdom Metazoa; phylum Chordata; class Amphibia; order Anura; family Hyperoliidae; genus Hyperolius; species Hyperolius riggenbachi. The sequence continues at coordinate 226,460,438 of NC_090648.1, forward strand.
CCCCCTGCCCCAGATCGCCCACAGCACCCATCAGACCCCCCCCCTGCCCACCCTCCAGACCCCTGTTTGCACCCAATCACCCCCCTAATCACCCATCAATCACTCCCTGTCACTATCTGTCAACGCTATTTTTTTTTTATCCCCCCCCTGCCCCCTGCTCCCTCCTGATCACCCCCCCACCCCTCAGATTCTCCCCAGACCCCCCCACCCTATGTACTGTATGCATCTATCCCCCCTGATCACCTGTCAATCACCTGTCAATCACCCGTCAATCACCCCCTGTCACTGCCACCCATCAATCAGCCCCTAACCTGCCCCTTGCGGGCAATCTGATCACCCACCCACACCAATAGATCCGACATTAGATCACCACCCAAGCGCAGTGTTTACATCTATTCTCTCCTCTAAACACCCACTAATTACCCATCAATCACCCATCAATCACCCCCTATCACCACCTGTCACTGTTACCCATCAGATCAGACCCTAATCTGCCCCTTGCGGGCACCCAATCACCCGCCTACACGCTCAGATTGCCCTCAGACCCCCCCTTATCAATTCGCCAGGGCATTATTTACATCTGTCCTTCCCTGTAATAACCCACTGATCACCTGTCAATCACCCATCAATCACCCCCTGTCACTGCCACCCATCAATCATCCCCTGTCACTGCCACCCATCAATCAGCCCCTAACCTGCCCCTTGCGGGCAATCTGATCACCCACCCACACCAATAGATCGCCCGCAGATCCGACATCAGATCACCACCCAAGCGCAGCGTTTACATCTATTCTCTCCTCTAAACACCCACTAATTACCCATCAATCACTCATCAATCACCCCCTATCACCACCTGTCACTGTTACCCATCAGATCAGACCCTAATCTGCCCCTTGCGGGCACCCAATCACCCGCCTACACGCTCAGATTGCCCTCAGACCCCCCCTTATCAATTCGCCAGTGCAATATTTACATCTGTTCTCCCCTGTAATAACCCACTGATTACCTGTCAATCACCTGTCAATCACCTATCAATCACCCATCAATCACCCATCAATCACCCCCTGTCACTGCCACCCATCAATCACCCCCTGTCACTGCCACCCATCAATCACCCCCTGTCACTGCCACCCATCAATCACCCGCTGTCACTGCCACCCATCAATCAGCCCCTAACCTGCCCCTTGCGGGCAATCTGATCACCCACCCACACCAATAGATCGCCCGCAGATCCGACGTCCGATCACCTCCCAAGTGCAGTGTTTACATCCTTTCTCTACCCTAAACACCCACTAATTACCCATCAATCACCCCCTGTCACTGCTACCTATCAGATTAGACCCCTATCTGCCCCTAGGGCACTCAATCACCCGCCCACACCCTCAGAATGCTCTCAGACCCCAGCCCTGATCACCTCGCCAGTGCATTGCTTGCATCTATTCCCCCCTCTAATCACACCTTGAGACACCCATCAATCACCTCCCGTCACCCCCTAACACACCAACCCATCAGATCAGGCCCTAATTTGCCCCGTGTGGGCTCCTGATCACTCGGCCAAACCCTCAGATCCCCCTCAGACCCCCTTCCGATCACCTCCCCAGTGCATTGATTGCATCTATTTTCCCCTCTAACCACCCCCTGAGACACCCATCAATCACCTCCTGTCACCCCCCTAGCACTCCTATCCATCAGATCAGCCCCAATACAACCTGTCATCTAAAAGGCCACCCTGCTTATGACCGGTTCCACAAAATTCGCCCCCTCATAGACCACCTGTCATCAAAATTTGCAGATGCTTATACCCCTGAACAGTCATTTTGCGACATTTGGTTTCCAGACTACTCACGGTTTTGGGCCCGTAAAATGCCAGGGCGGTATAGGAACCCCACAAGTGACCCCATTTTAGAAAAAAAGACACCCCAAGGTATTCTGTTAGGTGTATGACGAGTTCATAGAAGATTTTATTTTTTGTCAAAAGTTAGCGGAAATTGATTTTTATTGGGTTTTTTTCACAAAGTGTCATTTTTCACTAACTTGTGACAAAAAATGAAATCTTCTATGAACTCGCCATACACCTAACGGAATACCTTGGGGTGTCTTCTTTCTAAAATGGGGTCACTTGTGGACTTCCTATACTGCCCTGGCATTTTAGGGGCCCTAAACCGCGAGGAGTAGTCTAGAAAACAAATGCCTCAAAATGACCTGTGAATAGGACGTTGGGCCCCTTAGCGCACCTAGGCTGCAAAAAAGTGTCACACATGTGGTACCGCCGTACTCAGGAAAAGTAGTATAATGTGTTTTGGGGTGTATTTTTACACATACCCATGCTGGGTGGGAGAAATTTCTATGTAAATGGACAATTGTGTGTAAAAAACATCAAACAATTGTCATTTACAGAGATATTTCTCCAACTTAGCATGGGTATGTGTAAAAATACACCCCAAAACACATTATACTACTTCTCCTGAGTACGGTGGTACCACATGTGTGGCACTTTTTTACACCCTAAGTACGCTAAGGGGCCCAAAGTCCAATGAGTACCTTTAGGATTTCACAGGTCATTTTGCAACATTTGGTTTCAAGACTACTCCTCACGGTTTAGGGCCCCTAAAATGCCAGGGCAGTATAGGAACCCCACAAATGACCCCATTCTAGAAAAAAGACACCCAAAGGTATTCCGTTAGGAGTATGGTGAGTTCATAGAAGATTTTATTTTTTGTTCCAAGTTAGCGGAAAATGACACTTTGTGAAAAAAAACAATTAATATCAATTTCCGCTAACTTGTGACAAAAAAATTAAAACTTCTATGAACTCACCATACTCCTAACGGAATACCTTGGGGTGTCTTATTTCTAAAATGGGATCATTAGTGGGGTTCCTATACTGCCCTGGCATTTTAGGGGCCCTAAACCGTGAGGAGTAGTCTTGAAACAAAAATGACCTGTGAAATCCTAAAGGTACTCATTGGACTTTGGGCCCCTTAGCGCAGTTAGGGTGCAAAAAAGTGCCACACATGTGGTATCGCCGTACTCGGGAGAAGTAGTACAATGTGTTTTGGGGTGTATTTTTACACATACCCATGCTGGGTGGGAGAAATACCGCTGTAAATGGACAATTGTGTGTAAAAAATTCAAAAGATTGTCATTTACAGAGGTATTTCTCCCACCCAGCATGGGTATGTGTAAAAATACACCCCAAAACACGTTGTACTACTTCTCCCGAGTATGGCGATACCACATGTGTGGCACTTTTTTGCACCCTAACTGCGCTAAAGGGCCCAAAGTCCAATGAGTACCTTTAGGATTTCACAGGTCATTTTGAGAAATTTCGTTTCAAGACTACTCCTCACGGTTTAGGGCCCCTAAAATGCCAGGGCAGTATAGGAACCCCACAAATGACCCCATTTTAGAAAGAAGACCCCCTAAGGTAGTCCGTTAGGAGTATGGCGAGTTCATAGAAGATTTTATTTTTTGTCACAAGTTAGCGGAAATTGATTTTAATTGTGTTTTTTCACAAAGTGTCATTTTCCGCTAACTTTTGACAAAAAATAAAATCTTCTATGAACTCACCATACTCCTAACGGAATACCTTGGGGTGTCTTCTTTCTAAAATGGGGTCATTTGTGGGGTTCCTATACTGCCCTGGCATTTTAGGGGCCCTAAACCGTGAGGAGTAGTCTTGAAACGAAATTTCTCAAAATGACCTGTGAAATCCTAAAGGTACTCATTGGACTTTGGGCCCTTTAGCGCAGTTAGGGTGCAAAAAAGTGCCACACATGTGGTATCGCCGTACTCAGGAGAAGGAGTATAATGTGTTTTGGGGTGTATTTTTACACATACCCATGCTGAGTGGGAGAAAGATCTCTGTAAATGGACAATTGTGTGTAAAAAAAATTAACAAATTGTCATTTACAGAGATATTTCTCCCACCCAGCATGGGTATGTGTAAAAATACACCCCAAAACACATTATACTACTTCTCCTGAGTACGGCAATACCACATGTGTGGCACTTTTTTGCAGCCTAACTGCGCTAAGGGGTTCAAAGTCCAATGAGCACCTTTAGGCTTTACAGGGGTGCTTACAATTTAGCACCCCCCAAAATGTCAGGACAGTAAACACACCCCACAAATGACCCCATTTTGGAAAGTAGACCCTTCAAGGTATTCAGAGAGGGGCATGGTGAGTCCGTGGCAGATTTCATTTTTTTTTTGTCGCAAGTTAGAAGAAATTGAAACTTTTTTTTTTCTCACAAAGTGTCATTTTCCGCTTACTTGTGACAAAAAATAATATCTTCTATGAACTCACTATGCCTCTCAGTGAATACTTTGGGATGTCTTCTTTCCAAAATGGGGTCATTTATGGGGTATTTATACTATCCTGGAATTCTAGCCCCTCATGAAACATGACAGGGGGTCAGAAAAGTCATAGATGCTTGAAAATGAGAAAATTCACTTTTTGCACCATAGTTTGTAAACGCTATAACTTTTACCCAAACCAATAAATATACACTGAATGGTTTTTTTTTTTAATCAAAAACATGTTTGTCCACATTTTTCGCGCTGCATGTATACAGAAATTTTACTTTATTTGAAAAATGTCAGCACAGAAAGTTAAAAAAATCATTTTTTTGCCAAAATTCATGTCTTTTTTGATGAATATAATAAAAAGTAAAAATCGCAGGAGCAATCAAATAGCACCAACAGAAAGCTTTATTAGTGACAAGAAAAGGAGCCAAAATTCATTTAGCTGGTAGGTTGTATGAGCGAGCAATAAACCGTGAAAGCTGCAGTGGTCTGAATGGAAAAAACGTGGCCGTTCCTTAAGGGGTAGAAAGCCCTAGGTCCTCAAGTGGTTAAGCAGCGGTTTTCGATATATTACTGATTTTTTTTACTACATGTGATGAAAACTTAGTGAATTTGGGAAAAAAGTGTAAAATACAGAATGGATTTTACCTATTTTTTTTTTATTTTTTTTTTGTACCGGACTGCCCTGAGTGAATTGAAGCCATCAAACCATTGAGTCATTTACATTGCAAGGACTGGCCTTACGCTGCTGTAAATATAACATACATGAGCACTTTCTCTCTCTGTCACATAGTTTGCATAAGGTGAGTGTTCACATGTGTACTTGTGTTCAGGAAATGGCACTATTCGTCTCTGTCCAATGAATACAGAAAACAATTCTCAGTGACCTTGTTTTTATTACTGAAAATAAAATCATAATCCTCTCGTCTCACTAAACCTCCCTGGACCATCTGGCTGATGTACTGCTTCTTTAATGGGATGTATTTGTAAACACAGCCTTGTCTCTCAACGGCAATGGCAATCAAGGTCAGGCAACAAGGTCTCTATAGATTAAAGTGTTTCACTTCTGTAGCAAATATATCACTAAGTATATAAACGTAAAAGAGAGTCTGTCATAAGGCAAGGCAGCAGAATTAGAGAGGTGAAACCTTGCATTCTTCCTGTCACATTATACTCCTGGGCTGCACTGGAGTTATTTTCCGGTGATGTTGAACTGCTTTAGTAGTCAGCCTCAAAAAACGTTTGCATTTACTGCTTCCGCTGTTCTGAGTAAATACACACTTCACATTTGACTCGTCACATGTTTGGTGGCAGAAACCAATATAGATTCACTTACCGCCTTCATAATCATACAGAGCAACTGCAGATATCCCTGTGGTGCCTGTGTGAAAATATTTACATATGGTTACTTATGTTCATCATGGAAATGAAACTACGTAAATAAGACTATGGGCATAAGAAGATCATTAGATTTTTTTGACATTTCTCTGAACGCGATTGGGCTCTTGAACTGAGAACTGAGAAAATAGTTAAATCCTATCTCTTTAGTCTACTGAACTCGAACTCATAAACAGAGCTCTTCAATCCCTTCACACTTTGCTATGCTGCAGCTTTATGTTTAACTCATATAACATTATTTTTTGCCCTCCATCAAACAACTTCCAATTCATTTCATTAGCAAAATAAAAAAACATGATTTACGCCATTTTGTAACATTGTTTACCTTAAAATGTAAATGCCACAACAATTCAAGTGTTCCGACTCTTATGCCATTTGAATTTTAACTTTGGGGCATCCCACCACACTACTGACCAGCTTTGAGAAGTGTCTTGTTTGGAGACCACTTGTGTTAAATTCAATTTACTGGACATGATTAGGAAAGAACACCCGTCTACGTATGATACTTTAAGTTGTATACGAGGGCAAAAGCCAATCCATGAGGTCAAAATATCTGCACTACTTAAAGGCCACAGTATGAAACCACAGATATGGGGAAATGCAACCAGAAAATCCAGAGTTTGAAGTGAGCAGTTCTGTTAGCATGTACAAACCCATTAAACTGGGATTATACTGTATGTTCACCTTTGTTTTTCTACTAACCCTCTTTTGGCAGCTCTTCATATAGACCTTCTTGTTTTTCCCCTTGTGGTTCTATAATGCATTCGTAATCCTCGCCATCATCCGCTTCCTGTAGCCTTGGTGGAGGATCTGGAATAGTCTCATACTCCTCATCTGCATCTGGTGGGGGAACAGCGATGTCTTCATAGGTCTCTTCCTCGTTGAATGCTTCATCTGGAATGGGCTCAGTAACCATCATTACTGGCAGCTTGGGAGGAACAGCTGGTGGTTCCTCATAATCAGGATCCAGTAATATCTAAAATGACATAAGAAATAGAAGGGATGCAGATACCTTGAAAGATCCCACACTTGATGTGATGTTTTACACAAGTACTGTATATTTACTTCCACAGGCTGTGAAGGCATTGCAGAGCCACGTGGAGCTGGAACTGGAGCTGGAGCTGGGACTGGAGCTGGGGCTGGAGCTGGGACTGGAGCTGGCACTGGAGCTGGGTTGTGCTCCCGCTGAGGCACATAAGCTTCTGACTTCTGCAAAATTTGAACATGAAAAGTTAAGGTTAATAGTTATTACTGATGCAAGTTACTGAATCACACACCCGTAACAAGCATGCGGCTAATCCATTCACACTGCAGTCAAAGCACTTGATCCGTATGCTTGTTCAGGCTCTATGGCTAAAAGTATTACAGGCAGAGGATCAGCAGGATAGCCAGGTAATCTGCATTGATTAAAAGGAAATCAATAGGTCAGTCTATAATCTATATATTCCTCTCACTTTAGGTAGGCTTAACAATAAAATGTAATAGGACAAATCATTAGAGAATATCAGTCCCCCAATATTTTAGTAAGCTGGGAACATTTTCTGATGAATCACCTAAATTTGTTTCCAAGAAAACTATTGAAGTATACTTTATTATTTGGACCGACTGCAAGACTAGAAAACCTCAGATAATGTCCTGTAGGATAGCAGAAGGAAAAAAAACACAGAGAGATCCGGGAGCCCAATCTGGTGCAATATGGTTAGTGGATCAGGGTGTAGTAATTAACAGTATAAGTTATACTCACAAAATTGGGTTGCAATGAAGACAACCACTCATGTCCTCAGGTGGGGAAGTACCATCCCCACTCGGCCTTTGGGTCCTAAGACTGTCGCTGCTCCAAAAAAAATTATTTATAGGTCGACAGAAATCGGCCTGATCTCCCTCTCCTGTTGGAGGGGTGTTTACTATTTGAAAGCAAGTAGGAGGCGCCCGGGAAAGGATATAAAGGTGTAGATTTCAATACCCTATTTGGCAGTATTCAACTATATTTGTAAAGATAATAAGTTGTCCTACCTTTATAGGTGTCCCCTTAGGGATAGAGACATATGCAAGATCGAGTGACAAAGGTTTATCAAATGGTGCACTAGACAACGCGTTTCACGGTCACAGCCGCTTCCTCAGGTCAATAACAGTGCCTGTGGTAAGGAGGTTTTGAGTTTCCGGGCGCCAATGTCATTGTGCACTATTTAATAAACCTTTGTCACTCGATCTTGCATATGTCTCTATTCCTAAGGGGACACCTATAAAGGTAGGACAACTTATTATCTTTACAAGTATAGTTGAATACTGCCAAATAGAGTATTGAAATCTACACCTGTATATCCTTTCCCGGGCGCCTCCTACTTGCTTTCAAATCAGATAATATCCTGTCCTTTTGTGATATGTAAAAAAAGAAAAAAAACAGCCATCACACTGATCCAACAGCAGTTCGCACCCCATCCACATAGGGAACATGTGCACCGGCACTGAAGTGGAACCTGCTGTGAAGTGAGATCATTCCTGAATGCTCTCAGATCACCTGACTAGAATAGCCATAGGCTCCAGCGCCATCACATATAACGGGGATAAAGGACAGCCTTGATGCATACGTGGTTGAAGAATTATAGGGAAGAATATGATAGCCTTAGTTTGCAATCTGGCTGTGGGATGGCAGTATAGAAGCCTCACCATGTGAATAAATCTCCCAGAGATAGTCTTTCTCCACTAAATCAAATGCAGGGAATAACAATAGCCCCCGTGACTGTATACATGTAATTAAGATGCCGGGAAATTTGGGCGCAGGGAAAAGCCATAAAAAAGGGCTCATCCTGCTCTTGCAAAAGTTCTGGCTGCATTCATTACTATTCCCCCTCCAGGCCCCCATTGAGTCTGAATTAAGACGCTATTTGACTTCCAGCTATTGCTGGCAGCCAAATTATGCTGATTTTATTGTAATCTGTGCTCCGTTTTTTGAAGGCACCTAAATCACTGACTGAACGCTGTTATAGCCGTAATTCACATTACAGCCTATGGCATTGAAATCTCCAGCGTTTTCTTTACCTGACTCGCCCGTGGCCACCCCTGTTGCAGGGGGACCAGGGGCTAAAGGCCCGTGTCTAGGTGCAGAGCAGAATGGAGTGTTAGTTTACTTTCTTTCAGCGAGCAGAGCAACAGGTCCTCACTCCTAACGTCACTGTAGATGCCGTACAGCATATTTACTTGCAGCTCCCATCTCTGTATGTGACATGACATGTACAAACAAGAGACGGAAGGAGATTGGCTGTGCGGCGGCTACAGTGCAGTAAGGAGTGAAGACCTGTTGCTCCGCTGCTTCCTTTGCCTCAGAATCATAGTTAAAATATGAATACCATATGCATTAACCACTTGAGGACCCTGGGCTTAAACCCCCTAGTGACCAGGCCATTTTTTTTACTAATTAGGCCACTGGAGCTTTAAGACCTAGCTGCAGGGCCTCACAACTCAGCACACAAGTGATTCCCCCCTCCTTTTCTGCCCACCAACAGAGATTTCTGTTGGTGGGCTCTGATCCCTCTTGGGATGTTTGTTTGTTTATTTATCAATATTTATTTGTATTTTTTAACAATAAATTTTACTACTTTTTTTTTCTATTTTCTAAACCCTCCCTCCCCCCTCCAGCTAATCAGTGCGATCGGCTGTCATAGGCTTCAGCTTTATGACAGCGGATCACTTCCCTGCCTCCAGAGGGGACAGCCGTGTCACATGGCTGTCTCTAGTACAACGCTGCTTTAGAGCGCAGTGCTGTACTATGTAAATAGATGGCAGTTTCGCCGTTTAACAGTCTCCTAGCGTCGATCGGCGTTAGGCAGTCCTGGGGCTGCCTAATATAATATAAAGTTAATATATCATATGTTATTAATGTTTATTTACCATTGATATTAAATATACTGTATAATTAACTAGCTCAAGTTTATTTTCACTTCAGGTTCACTTTAAAAGGAAATTTAAAGTTTAGGCAGTTTTAATGTTCAGTGTTTTTTTCCTTAAAGCGGTATAAAACCCCAACATAATATTCAATAAAACCACGTTTTCCTACTTTTTATATGCCATACGGTTATCATATTTGCATTTGTGCATAAGTATTATTATTCATTTAGAAATTATACGTTTCCAAAAGTACAGTTTTTTTTGCTTTGTGAGCTGACTTTGCATTTTATTAATTATGTGTTGAATTCAGAAATTCTTTGAGTCTCTGTCTTTGTCCAGGAGCTTCTTTAGAGAATGTGTCACATTCCTTACTTGATACAATTAAGTAATCACAAGATAACATAATCTACACTTTGGATGCATCCACATTTCTCTGCACTGATCTTTCCAGCCCTGTGGGTAACCCTTTGAATACTGGTCTAGTAAAAAAAAAAATGCTGGTTGTATATAATATGCTATAAATAATTTTTTAGAGCAAAGAAGAAATGCTGGGTTTTATTCCGCTTTACGAAACCCCCCCAAACCCCTTGTAATAAGCAGTAAGCTTATTCATGCCGCCCCACCTCTTTCTTTGCTTGTCCCTCTCTCTCCATCTTGTCTTTATTCTGTCTCCTCATTCTCTCTTCTTCTGCTTTTTTCTGATTTTCTTCCTCTGCTGTCTTGGCCATGTTTTCAAAACGAGACCTTAAATTCTGAGCACCACTTGTCACTGCGAAGGTATATAAGACAGTTAAAAACCGAATAATGATGAACTGAGTAAAATTATTTAAAATAAACAAATAATGTATCTGCAAATGAATATTACATACTTACCTCGCCGTCAGTTCCTCTCAGAAGCTCACCATTTTCTTCTGATTATTATTCCTCCCAGTTCTGACAGACTTGTCTCTCAGGAAGCTAAAAGCCTTAGGGCCCTTTTGTCAGTATATCAGTTGCTGTCAGTTATAACTGAAAGGACAACTGATGTGCACGGTAATGTCCATGTTACCCTATGGCTCAAGCAATATTGCTGGTTAACGGACTGCTGACCTGGAAGCTACTATGGAGTCATCACCTTTTTTTACATTGGACAACAGAGATTTCTATTGATCACAGTGGACAAACAGGAAAAGGCAGAGAAGAAAGAGATTGATAAGCAGACTACACAGGGAGGTAAGTAGGACGTGTATGTTTATTTGGACGTATTTTTCAGTTCAGGTTTGCTTTAAAGAGAAACTCCAACCTAGAATTGAACTTTATCCCAATCAGTAGCTGATACTCCCTTTTCCATGAGAAATATAATGATTTTCACAAACAGACCATCAGGGGGTGCTGTATGACTGATTTTGTGCTGAAACCCTCCCACAAGAAGCTCTGAGTACCGCGGTACTCTGGCCAAACTGCCACAATGTAACAATGTTCACAGACAGGAATTAGCTGTTTACAGCTGTCTCTAACAGCCAAAACAGCTAGGAGCAGCTACATAACCTGCCCACAGTAAAAATGTCACCATGTAATAAATGTCAGAATGTAAATCGGGGAGAGGAAAGATTTTACAATGAGCAAACACTGACTAAATCATTTATACATAATTATGGTAAAAGATGAAGCACTTTTTTTACTACATTATTTTCACTGGAGTTCCTCTTTAAGGTTGTCACCCACAGGCAATGTGTGTCTTTAAAGTTTCAAATAGAAAATGTAATTTTAGTCTCAGAAAAAAAAGAACAAACATATGCTCTTCAAAACAACATTTATTATTTTTGCCAAAACATTTCTTGCATCCTTGCTCAAGTAGACTTGGGTGCGCAGGAGTTGGCATACTGGAACTTTGGCTGAACTATATTTGGCTTCTCATTGGTAATAGACCAATGGAAATTTTGGGGTCAAATTTAAATGTGGTACAGTTAGCCCATTGGTCCATTGGCTGGAAATTCCGGTATGCAGGTTTGTTCCTGGTATGGTCGCAATCTGGTCACACCTTATTAGGGTATGAATACATAGTGCTATAAGCCTACATTCAATTACCCCTCTCCTTTAGGGGGACATGGTGGTGGGAAAAAAGACTCTTGTTATTCAGTGTTGGGACAAGGATGCTTTGTGGAAGATTTTCTGCCCGCACACAGAAGGCACCTCACCAGTAATGACAGCCGTGTATGTTGGTTATAGCTCAGAAAGGCGGAACCATGTGCTTAGTAACTGTTACTCCCGCTCTCCTAACCTGCATGGTTGGATTATAGTTAATAACTATTTGGGGAGGTCAGGGGAAGGGGGAAGATATGCCCTGTATAACAACCATAGCCCCCCACCCTCCCCACCACCACCCCACATTTCAAAAATATGATCAATGTACCACACACACATATATTCAATTTTTTCCCCAATTATGATAAAAATGATTGGATACTCTGACAAAATTGCTAGGGTGTGTATATTAATAAATTGTCAATCTAACACACACCACACAATCTTTAGAAAGATTGAAGAAAAATATCTGGCATTCCGGATCAATAATAATCGAAGAAAACGGGAAATCCGATCGGATTTTTCAGGCGAATGAAAAAAAGCTTTCGATTTTTTCGGTAGATCCGATCGCTTTTATCGAATTAACGTAAAATCGGATCATTTTATTGTATCGTGTGTGGCCACCTTAAAAGGCTGAGGACTGCAATTTTCAATCCTTTGACTTAGTAAATCAGGCCCCCAATATATTTAAAGAGACACTGAAGCGAGACTAAATCTCGCTTCAGCTCTCATATATAGCAGGGGCACGTGTGCCCCTGCTAAAACGCCACCATCCCGCGGATAAACGGGGGTCCCTTCACCCCCAACCCACCCCCCGCAAAAGTTGGTCGGAAAGTTGGTCGCTGAAATTGTCTTCCTGGAGGCAGGGCTAACGGCTGCAGCCCTGCCTCCAGTCGCGCCTATCAGACGCGCATCGCCGCCTCTCCCCCGCCCCTCTCAGTGAAGGAAGACTGAGAGGGGCGGGGGAGAGGCGGAGATACGCGCTGACAGACACGCGTGGGGCAGGGCTGCGGCGGTTAGCCCTGCCCCAACCAGGAAGCGCTCCCCCGCATAACGGAGGGGGTTTGGGGGGGACAGGGACGCCCGTTAAGCCGCGGGATAGCGGCGTTTTAGCACACGTGCCCCTGCTATATATGAGGTCTGAAGCGAGATCTATTCTTGCTTCAGACTCTCTTTAAGGCTATTAGTATATTCAAATAACACTAATAGCTATACCCATAGCATATTTTTTAAGATCAAATGCATGAGACTTACTGGCTTCCAAGGGCTGTGTTTTCTGGTATACTGAACTAGGTGATTCAATGTCACCAAATCCGGATGCAGACTGTAAAGAAGGAGTACAGAAAAGGGGATATGGTAATCATACACACATTGGAGCCCTGACTGGTTACACACACAGACACACACACACACACAGACACACACACACACACAGACACACACACAGACACACACACAGACACACACACACACACACACACACACATATATATTTGGACCACCGAGCAACAGTCCAGTGCTGCTTCTCTGTAGCCCAGGTCAGGCGCTCCTGACGCTGTTTCTGGTTCAAAAGTGGGTTCATGCTTCCATCTGCTGAAAAGCTTTATGGAGATGAAGATTTCATTTTTCAGCACGACCTGGCACTTGCTCACAGTGCCAAAACCACTGGTAAATGGTTTACTGACCATGGTATTACTGTGCTCCAATTGGCCTGCCAACTCTCCTGACCTGAATCCCATAGAGAATCTGTGGGATATTGTGAAGAGAAAGTTGAGAGATGCAAGACCCAACACTCTGGATGAGCTTAAGGCCGCTATCGAAGCATCCTGGGCCTCCATAACACCTGAGCAGTGCCACAGGCTGATTGCCTCCATGCCATGCCGCATTGAAGCAGTCATTTCTGCAAAAGGATTCCCGACCAAGTATTGAGTGCATAACTGAACATAATTATTTGAAGGTTGACTTTTTTTGTTTTAAAAACACTTTTCTTTTATTGGTCGGATGAAATATGCTAATTTTTTGAGATAGCAAACTTGGGTTTTCATGAGCTGTATGCCAAAATCATCAATATTAAAACAATAAAAGGCTTGAACTACTTCAGTTGTGTGTATTTGAATCTAAAATATATGATCTATATATCTATATAAATATATATCTATATATAAGTCTAATGTTTATCAGTACATTACAGAAAATAATGAACTTTATCACAATATGCTAATTTTTTGAGAAGATCCTGTATATATATATATATATATATTATATATATATATATATATATATATCTCACAGCAATTATTTTGGATGGCCATACAATCTCTCTGTGCTGACCCCCCCCCCCCCCCCCCCCCAGCACTGTCTAGCCTGACTGTATTTGCCACGCCTCCTTCCCATGCCACAGCACTCTCCATAGGTCACTTCTGGATAGAGGGTGGGTAGCAGAAGTAATGCCACGGCCTCACCCAGTACTGTGTATAGAAGTGTGATTGACAGCATGCAACCATACCATTACCATACAGAGAATAAGTTAGTGGCAGCACTAGTTCACCCTCCCTCCCACAAGGTTCTGCTGGGGTTATTATATATCTACTTTTTTAATTCCAGGAAAATAGCTTTAAAGCTAAGTGAGGTGCTCAGGAAAAGAGATCAAATGATGAGCACACACAGACTCAACCTGTATCTGTACAACCGAATGACTCATGAACCAATTCATTGAACAGGATGGAGTATACTTCCTGCAGGAAATCTCCCTGATCACTGAATCGTGCAGGAGGGGTACCGGTTTTTACGCATGCAAAATCTACTTCTGAGCGCAACTTCAGGCTCTGCATGTGAAAGTTCTCCCAGATGAGGGATGTCTTGGTAGCCATATAGTTCCCTGTCCTCACACACATATTCATGTATAGGATACGCTGGTCAAGTGGGGGCTGGAAACCCATGCATAAAGTGATGGTGTCCCCTTTAATAATTTGTTAAATACATGATGATAAAATTATCAATGTTTTATGGATCTAATAAATGTGCTGGGTAAACAACACAAGTATTGATTACACTTGCTCTGACTCACAGGGTGTAGACACCAGCAGTAATTGGCAGTACTAAAGAAAACCAGTATTGAATAATCATCAATAAAAAAAACTGATATTCTCACCTTGTCCACGCGGTCAGTCTGTACTCCGTAACGCCCTCCAAATCCTTTGGCATGATCTAAATGATCAAATATTTTTTTAATTACAGTGGCAACAATTTTTGGGGGGTAATAAATATTTTAAAAAAATTGTTAAAACAATATGTATTCCATTTTTAAAATAAAATCATTTCTTAGAATTACTGTAGAAAACGTGGCTGAAGGTGGTGGCAGTAAAAGGCAGTGAAAGGGGCGGAGAATGGGAATAGATTGCAATTCTATTACTTTATCAGGTAGTTGAGGAATTGTAAAACCACGGCATTGCAGGAAACCACGGCAACTAAACTGATGTTTTAACTTGAAAATGACTGGCAAAAGTAATACTTACAAATTTACACTAAATTAAGTGCACTTTAAGAATTTAACAACTTAAAGTTTGGGTTTACCAGGGCTTAAAGGGTACTTGAGGTGAGAGTGATATGAAGGCTGCCATGCAGATCAGGTGCACAGACTCCAGTCTGATTAGATTAGCCACATGCTTGTCTCAGGGTTGTGACTCAGACATTTTCGATGCCAGAAGATCAACAGGACTGCCAACTGGTATTGTTTAAAAGGAAATAAATACGGCAGCCTCCAGACCACTCTCATCTTGGATTCCCTTTAAAGGGACTCCGAGCTCATCTTAAAAATGAAAATTGTACTCACCCGGGGCTTTCTCCAGCCCAGTGCTGGTCGGGAGGTCCCACGACGGCGTCCTGGCTCCTCTCCTAGTCCCTGCTCCGGAATGGCTGACCGGCGGCAGCCCGGGCGACACTCGGCCGAGTGTCGGGCTTCTTCTTCCGCGTATGACGCGGCTGACGTCACACGTGATGACGCGAGGCGGCCGGCATGTGACGTCAGCCGCGAGGAGGAGCCAGGACGCCGTCGTGGGACCTCCCGACCAGCACTGGGCTGGAGAAAGCCCCGGGTGAGTACAATTTTCATTTTTAAGATGAGCTCGGAGTCCCTTTAATTGTGACAATCAAATATGTATTCATCCCAGTGGCATAAGAGCAAACCTCACAAAGAATGAGACTGTATAAAACCACACATAACTGCTAGATAACAGCATCACATCCTATTTAGCTGGATCTAAATAGTTACCGGTTTGAGATTCATGAAGCTCTAGCTTCTCCTTGTGACTCCAGGCATGAGCAGATTTATCTTGCCTGTCTTCTTGTACTCCAAATTTTCCTCCAAATCCCTGAGAATAATCTATGGAGGTAAAATATACAGAGTATCATTACTAAAATAAATCTGTAAGATCTGAGCCTACATCAAAGAGTTGTAAAAAATAAATGACATGACATCTCATATGTTCCTGGGTTAGACAGGGCATATTTAGCAACGCTGGAAAAAGGGTGCCCCAGGCTCCTTGGGAAGAAGGGTGTCCTCGTAGGTGCACATTTTAAAAGCTTGCTCTGTGACAATAAGTGGATATTTGTGCACTTTGTGGCCTGGGGGGGTGGGGGGGGGGGGGGGGGGGTTAGGTGACGGAAGGGTGGTGGTTAAGGATTAGGCAATGCAAAGGGGGGGGGGGGGGGTTAAGGGTTAGGCACCACTGGGGGGGGGGGGGGCTAAGGGTTAGGCATAGGTAGAAGAGGGTTAAGGATTAGATATTGGTAGAGAGATGGTTCTGTGTGAGAGTAGGGTTAGGTTCATAATAAAATATTAGTAAAGATTACCAATATTTTACTGTTGGAAATAAATAGAATATCAGTAATTTTACAGATATTCTACTAGCCACAATCCCCTCTGCCCCTTTTTTTCAGGCGCCTTTATTAAATGGATGCATAGCCAAAGTCTTATCAGGCTATTGGATGGAACACAAGTAAGTCCATATTTTATATATATATGGGTGGTATGTCTGCCATTTAATGTAGGTCATATGCACACCACAACCCTAGCTCTCAGGTGCCACCATGGCAGCATGCCAAATTAATTCAAATTACATTAGGTAAGCCTACGCTCCTTAAACTGGTCAATCTACAATGGAGATTTTATTATTTAATAGATCACTGGATCAGCCTACTTCATCTGACCACCTATGGCTTTGTTTTTTGTTGACTTGAGTTCCATGGAGATGGTTACATACCTGTCTGAGACTGGTGAGGCTGCACCATTTCCTTGTGGCTCCAGCTGTGAGCAGATTTATCCTGCCTATCTGTTTGGACACCAAACTTTCCACCAAATCCTTTTGAATGATCTGTTATAAAAGAGAAAGGACCAACAATAAGCTTAGACATAGTAGAATGTATATTCCGCTTTTTTATTGAGTGATCAGCATAACTTTAGTAATTAGCTGAATTGTTTGGTTGTAAGTAAATGTGTGCTCTTTGTGCCAAAGGAGACTTGGGAAAGAATAAACACAATGGGACAGATGTACAGTATTACATTTTCAGTGCACCTTACTACTTTATCATCTAGTTTTTTTAACCTCTTGACGACCAGCTAACGCCGATTGGCGTAAACTGGTTGTCTGCGGGTTTCCATGTCCGTTCACGGAGGGTGTCTCCGTGAACAGCCGGAGAGCCGCCGATCGCGGCTCGCCGGCAAAATGTAAACACGTGGGGAAGAAATCCCCGCTGTTTACATCATACGGCACTGCTATGCAGCAGCGCCGTAAAGCAGATCGGCGATCCCCGGCCTCTGATTGGCCGGGGATTGCCGGCATATGATAGGCTGAAGCCTATCCTACAATGCGCAGGATGGATATCCGTCCTGCGCCGCTCAGAGGGGAAGGGAGAGGAAGGGAGAGGGAGGGAGCGCCGAAAACGGTGCGGAGGGGGGCTTTGAAAAGCCCCCCCCCCCCCGCAAATCGCAGCAAGCCGGCGGCGATCAGACCCCCCCAGCAGGACATCCCCCTAGTGGGGAAAAAAGGGGGTAAGTCTGATCGCCCTGGCATAATCCTAATCTGTGCTGCGGGCTGGAGAGCCCACGCAGCACAGATCAGACAGAAATCCCCTGGTCGTCAAGTGGTTAAAGAACAAGCAACACCCATGCTAACCTAGTAATAAAAAACACATATATAAGTAGATAAATACTACTTCTACTTACATAACAGATATATTGTGCTATCCACGTAATGATTCCTGTGAATTTTATAAAGTAAAAGCAGAAAATCCTATTCTAGGCAGTGGCCATCTTGCCAAGCTTAATGCTGACATCATATCCTCCCTGACTCTTGTTTCCCCCCCTCCCTTCTCTTGCTCATTGTGTATTCATTAGCTGCCCTCCTCCCAGTGTCTTTCTTTTATTTACACATCCAATCACTGAGTCACCTCAGCCTTGCTTGTAAACACAAGTGATCAGCTAGGCAGGGAAATAAATGGAAGAGGAGGAATATATTGTAGATAAAAAGAACTCCCAGCATTCAAAAGAACTCCCAGCATTCAACTTTTTGGCACTGTTTGGCACTAGGGCCAGTGCTCATAAAGTATGTGATAACAGCAGAAAAAGTTTTGAATGCAGGATTAGCATCTTTATCACTTAACCACTTGAGGACCCACCCTTTACCCCCCCTTAAGGACCAGTGCTGTTTTAGCTGATCTGTGCTGGGTGGGCTGTGCAGCCCCCAGCACAGATCAGGGTGCAGGCAGAGCGACCAGATCGCCCCCCTTTTTTCCCCACTAGGGGGATGATGTGCTGGGGGGGTCTGATCGCTCCTGCCTGCCTGGGTGTTGCGGGGGGGGGGGGCACCTCAAAGCCCCCCTCCGCGGCGAAATTCCCCCCCTCCCTCTCATCCCTGTCCCCCCTGGCAATCTGGGCTGCACAGGACGCTATCCGTCCTGTGCAGCCAGTGACAGGCTGTCCCCTGTCACATGGCGGCGATCCCCGGCCGCTGGTTGGCCGGGGATCGCCGATCTGCCTTACGGCGCTGCTGCGCAGCAGCGCCATACAATGTACACAAAGCGGATTATTTCCGCTTGTGTTTACATTTAGCCTGCGAGCCGCGATCGGCGGCCCGCAGGCTATTCATGGAGCCCCCCGCCGTGAATTGACAGGAAGCAGCCGCTCGCGCGAGCGGCTGCTTCCTGAATAATTAGCCTGCAGCCGGCGTCGCAGAACTGCGTCGCTGGTCCTGCAGCTGCCACTTTGCCGACGCGCAGTATGAGTGCGCGGTCGGCAAGTGGTTAATACACTCAGACCAATTGCTGTTGAAATTTGATTTTTATGGTGACAATACCGCTTTAAAGGACTTTTATGATGTTTGGATTCCCTCGCCATTCACGAACAATGAAAAGACACAAGCTAATTTTCTGTTAATTAGTGCTTAATTATTAAAATGAATAAACGCATCTGTCAAAACTGTGCATAAATCAACTTCAAATACAGGGTGGCGCATGAAAGACCATCCCGCCCGCCGGTGATGAGTGCAAGTATACAGACGCTAGCCCACTGGTCCCCGTGTGCCTCCTGATGGATACCTGATGTATGTATCCTCCCCATCTTTATTGAAGTGAGTGTAGCTGCATTTGCTGCCGTATTGTTAACTCAATAAGGCAGCATATGCAGGCAACACATGCTTCAATTAGGTTGGAGAAGACACACAGCGCAGGGACCCCCTCTGCTGAGAGCTGTGTATGTACAGTGGCCCCCTATTTATAAAGTGGTTGTAAGCTTTATACTGCACTCCAAATAGCTACAGTATTTGCATTGCTTTTTAGAAAATGAAAATTTACTTTCAGATTATAACCAACTGCTGGGTATGTATCTACGCCCCCCTGCACAACACTTCACAACCAGGGGTATAGATATACATACTTGCTTTGTTTACCTCACCATTCCTGATCGCCGCATTGCAGTCTCGACGCTTTAATGCAATCCAGCTGTTCCATGATCAGGGAATGAGAGCTGTTCTCAATCCCAATCACTGTGCCTGTAATTAATCTGAGCCAGCGTCAGTGAGATGCAGGCTTTCATTCACAAAGCCTAAAAGTAAACAGTTCTTTTGTGTACTATTTATAGTACCCTGAAGTTCAGTGTAGCGCCATCTTCTGGCCAAAAGTTAAAATGCACCCTAACAAACCATTACATACATAAAATACATTTACATACATACATTTTTTATTACATTTTACTCTATAGTTACCAAAATAAAACACTTGTAAAATAAAAAATAAAAAAGACACCATTTTTAAAAAAACATACACAAATAGTTACCTTATGGACTTTTTAATATGTATGTCATGAGAGTATAATACTGTTAATTTTGCAAACAAAAGATTGTAATTATTGATATAGTATTAAAAAAAATAAATCATAAAACTGAAAAAAATACACATATTTCCAGATAAAAAATAATCGCCATACATTGTACTAGGGACACAATTCAAATGTTGTAATAACTGGGACAAATGGGCAAATAAAATGTGTAGGTTTTATGTATTGAAATACATTTTATTTTAAAACTATAATAGCTGAAAATTGAGAAATAATGATTTTTTTATTAATATTATTCCCTTTAAAATGCAAATAAAAAAATAATTCTTAGCAAAAAGTTCCTCCCAAAGAAGCCTAATTTGTGGTGAGTAAATCAATATATAAATTATTTTGATGTGATAAGTAAAGATAAAGTTATTGGTGAATGAATGGGAGGAGCATGATGTGAAAATCGCTTTGGTTTTAAAGGTGAAAAACCTGTGGTTGTGGATAAACAAGAAGCTTCAATAAAGGTAATCACCTTGTTGCGATGAGTGTTGGTCCACTTGAGCTTTGTAGTCAAATCCTAAAGCAGACTGAAAAGACAATGTTAATCAACAAATAATAATTGCATTAATATCCTGATGTCTATGATAGTATCTCTAAGTTATCTTCTGTGAATAATCGTGATCATAGCTCTGTTTTACCTTTGTTCATTCTTTTTATATTTCATTTGCATCATAATTACTGGTTGAATTCACAATTTATTGCTGAAATAACACATCATCTACTTTGGAGATTATATGCATTGCCTAGAGAGTCACTAAAGGAGAAGGCAGTGAAGAGCAGGTGAGTTCTGCTGTGTCTATATCAAACATGCAATCATGTGACTGGAGGCTTGAAGTGAAGATCGTGGAAATTCCCAGGTCTGCACTGTACATCTCCTTAGTAAATGAGCACAGATCAGTATCGTAGTAAGTAGAAACACGGAAATAGCTCAGAATTAGGTGTATACAAACAGTAAAAGATAGCATGCTTCCACAAGTACCAAGACACATTTAGCACATATCAATATTTATATGCAGTCCAGTTATACATACTCTGTTTCCCCGAAAATAAGACCTACCCCGAAAATAAGCGATAGCATTATATTAAAGGATTTCTGAGCATGCTCCAAAATATAAGCCCTACTCCAAAAATAAAAAGTTCATAAAAAGTCAAGTCCAGACAGCCAGCCATGGTATACATGTAAGAAAGTAAAAATCAACTGGCAATAGAGTGGAGCAGGACTGTTCACCAAGGAATGCAGGCACCCTCATAATTGCACCCAAAAGACCCCTCAAGACACAAGACAATAATGTTTAGCAAGTGCCAAGCTCTTGGTAAATGTGGATTGTAGTACTGTACATGGAAAATAGAAACAGAGTCACAAGAAATTCATGAGGGAATTCAGGGCTTGGAGAGTTATGATGATGTGCCAGAATGTGACGACATGACTATGTTTAATCCCTAACTCATCTTTTGTAGCAAAACTTAGTATAAGACCCTGTCCTATTTTGGGGGAGAAACAGTATATGATAAATGAATCTTCATGTACAAATGTGTGCAACACTATCACAAATGAGGTCCCATAAACCCCAAGCTGTTCATAGATTGCACTCTTACATAAAGCAACTGCTGTGCCTGGATTCAGCTTCACCAGACACCCAGATTACAATTCTCTCACATCAATGCCATGTGCCTGTAAGCTAATCAGTCAGATGCTGTCACTTTTCAAAACACATCTGAGAAATGTAAGGCCATAGAAAGCAATTTTGCTAAAATAATGTATTCACATGTATCTTGTTATCTGTTACATAACATTTACTTTGCTTATCTATGACTGGATTGCATTGTCACATTTTACTCACCATCTAATGACCCTGTACTACACAGCTGCTCTCTTCCTGTGACTGCTTATGGCAATCCTTCACCCTCCCTAACAGTAAACAGCATTGTACTGTGTACACTTATTACCTTGTCCACACGGTCAGCCTGAACACCATAACGACCTCCAAAACCTTTGGCGTAGTCTGTAGAGAAAAGCAATAACAATAATATGTTACACATGACTTATGTACATTTATAACTTCCTAGCA
The DNA here is from genome assembly GCF_040937935.1 of Hyperolius riggenbachi. Lineage (NCBI taxonomy): Eukaryota > Metazoa > Chordata > Amphibia > Anura > Hyperoliidae > Hyperolius > Hyperolius riggenbachi. The sequence goes on from NC_090648.1 coordinate 226,482,536, forward strand.
TGAATATTTAATGAACACTACACTAGAAAGGGGTTGATTCACAAAATGTTTCTTGCAAATTATCTCTACCTCTCCTTATTCTTTACTATATCTATGTAAGACTTTTTGAACAATGAGCAAGCAAAACCATTCTAAAATAAGGCAAGCAAAGCAATATTGAAGTTAAGTTGGTCCAGAAAAACTTGGTTTGAAGAATTTGTTTGCTTAGAAAGTGCTGAAAGGTTATTTTTAGATAAGGTGAAAAATAGATAGGGCGAGTTAATTCAGGGGATAAGATTTCTGAATGAACCCTTTAAAGTGACTCTGTAACAAAAATTACAACGTTTTTTCTACCATCCTACAAGTTCCTAAACCTATTCTAATGTGATCTGGCTTGCTGCAGCTCTTTCTACTATAACCATCTCTGTAATAAATCAATGTATCTTTCCCCTGTCAGACTTGTCGGCCTGTGTCTGGAAGGCTGCCAAGTTCTTCAGTGTTGATGAACTGTTCCTCTATGCACACTCCAGTGTGTGTTTTATTTACATAAGCCAGCAGCTTCTCTGCTATCTTATCAGTGATAGAAGAGAGCTGGATAAAAATCCTCCTCTGGAGGCTGTGAAAGTAGCTGGCTGACACTGAGGAATTACAAACACAGGCACAGGCAGAGCTGTCTGCAGGAAGCCTGTAATGTTCAGTGCATGAGAGAAGCTGGGGACAGAAGGTAAACACACACAAGTGATCTCTTGAGATTCAGAAGTAAGGCTGTATACAGCCTGCTTGTGTATGGATGTATTTTCTATGTGTGGACATATGCTGTACATCAACCTACTTCCTGTTTTGGTGGCCATTTTGTTTGTTTATAAACAAACTTTTTAAAACTGTTTTTGACTACTTTTAATGCGGCGAGGAGCGGCGAAATTGTGACAGAGGGTAATAGGAGATGTCCCCTAACGCACTGGTATGTTTACTTTTGTGCGATTTTAACAATACAGATTCTCTTTAAAATAGACATTTAGCTTGTATAGCTTATATCAGAATAATGTTTTTATAGTTATGTTCAGATAGACACAAATGGTAAGAAAGCCTATGTATGGAATAAGTTTACCTCTTGCCTCCTGTATTCTAAGGGCTCGTTCAGACTATGCGCGCTGATGTGCGCATTTTGGCAGTGCGACACGCAAGAACGGTAGAAGGGCATAGACAGTCCTTCTACCGTTCCCATCATATGCGTTGCGCAGCAGTAATGCGCTATCGCACTGCTGCATGCATTTTCAGGAATCGCATCACAGATCCCATTCACTGCAGTGAAAAGGATCTGCAGCACAGCGCATAGTAACGCAGATGGCGTGTGATCGTACGCGTTGCGTTCCGATCGCACAGCCATCTGCACTCAATGATCTGAACGAGACCTAATACTTCTGCTCTTGCCTTTTCTTTTTATCCACCTGCAATCTCCAATTTGTAAGTAGAAGTGGAGAGCAGTTTAATTTTTAGTTTTGTAAGATAAAAATTGACAAAAAAAAATTCAATTGGCTCTTCTTCGTTCCCTCAGCAAGTCTCAAATACAATAAATAAACAACTCTGCACATGGCATACACTAAAATATACAAGACTAGCCTTTGGTTTAAAAGAGGGATTTTTTTTCATTTATATACATTCCAACATAAGATAAACTGGCCAACTCCTTCACAGTAATCCCTATTACTTTACCGTCAAATGATACAATACTGTGGAGGAGTTGGCCAACTGATCATATGTTGCTACATGCGTAACTGAAAATTACTTTGAGATAGTGATGTTTGAGGGGTGTACATGAATTTTGGACGCCATGGAAAATCGGGCGCAGGAACAGTGCCAATAATAGAATATCTGTAAATTTACAGACACTCTACTACTTAAAGTGTTGTTACTGACATTTTACTATAGCTAAACCTAACCCTACTCTCAAACAGAACACTCCACTATCGATGCCTAATCCTAACCCCCCTGGTGGTGCTTAACCTAACCCCCCCTGGTGGTGCCTAACCTTAAGACCTCCTTGGTGGTGCCTAACCCCGAGAAACGCCTGGTGGTGCCTAACCCTAAGAACTCCCCCCGGTGGTGCCTAACCATAACCGAACCCCTGCACAAAACTCCTGCCTGATGCCTAACCGCTTCCCCTGCACAAACTCCTTTCCCGAAACCTAACCGCCCCCACACCCTTATAAACACTCTTCTTGATGCCTAACCCTATACCATCCCCCCTGCAAAAAAAATGAAAAAACAAAAACAGCAAAAATAATAATGAATTTTCCCTTTGTTGCCAACTTCACCAGCTTAAGGCTGCTTCCACACAGGGACGTTACAGGCGCACGTTAGTGCAGCCTGTAACGCTCCCCCAACGCACAGCAATGTAACACAAGTGGGCTGTTCACACTGCCCACGTTGCGTTACATGTAACGCTGCACGTTCTTCAGAAAGTGCAGCATACTATAGCGTTACAGCGGCTTAAGCCGCGTTAGACTGTCGGCACATGCTCAGTAATGTTGGGGAGGAGTGGAGAGCGGCCAGGCACATGGCTAATTAATATTCACTGCACGTTGTGACGTGCAGTGTTTACTTCCTGGAGCGGCCGCTCTGTGCGGCGATTGGCCGGCAGGACCACGTGATGCCGCATGCGTCCAAGAGTACGCATCACGGCATCACGGACGCCAGAGTGAGCTGCACAACGCGGCTCACTCTGACGTCCACATCGAAGAGCACCAGGCATTGCGTTAGGTGCACGTTATGCGACCTTAACGTGGCACCTAACGCAACGTCTTAGTGTGCAAGTAGCCTAAAAGAAAGAGAGAGAAGCAGAAAAAACGATTATCATCAGGTGTCACCTGGTGCCCGAATTTCACCTTTGGCGCCACCTTGACAATATTTTCTTTTAAAGTCTATGGCAGCGCACAGTTTGTCCAGAAGCCACAAGCACCCGAATTTGCCCGATACTGTTTTAGGGTATATTTTAGGATTGTCAGAGAGTTAAATATTTGGCTTGCTGTTTGGTTATACAACCACTAAAACATTCACAGAGTAAATGCATCAAATTAAAGCAAAACTATCAAAGTTAACTAAAACTCTAAATGTCACATATATTTCTAATCATTTTTAGCAAATAACAACACAAAGGTTTTTTTTTTACTTTTTTTTATAACTTATGTAAATAAAATATGACATTTACAGTCCGCAGTTTTCACTGTGGGCATTAGTATGGAAGATTACACCATGCAGAGATAGGGGCCATACCCAGAACATCCAGCATACAGAGACAGTTCTTACTGGCTGTAATCCTGTCCCTAAAATGTCTTTAAAACAACAGAAAGCAGAGATACAGCATCAGGGGCGGACTGACCATTAGGGCACTCGGACACGGAGCGAGGGCCCATGGTCAGGGGGGCGCCCGTCGCCCGCCAGAGAGCCCTGAGCACGAGGGGAGCCAGCCAGCGAAGGAGGGCGATGGGCAGAGCAGCGGAGAAGGGGGGAAGTTTCCCCCCCTTCCCTCACCTTGGGGCCCCCCTTCCTGGCTCTCCCCTCCAGAATCGGTAAAGTATCGGCTCAGCGGCTGACAGCGGGCGGCGATTTACCGCTGTTCAGCCACCGGATAGAGCGCTGATCTGTGTGCCACTAGTCTGGGCTTCTCGAGCCCAGACTAGTGGCACACAGATCAGCGCTCCCTCCGGTGGCTGAACAGCGGTAAGTCTCCGCCCGCTGTCAGCCGCTACCCGCTGCGCCGACACTTTACAGATTCTGGACGGGAGAGCCAGGAAAGAGGGTCCCAAGGTGAGGGAAGGGGGGGGGGGAACTTCCCCCCTTCTCCGCTGCTATGCAAATAGCCCTCCTTCACTGGCTGTCTCCCCTCCTGGAGACACTACAAGCCTGGCTGCATTTACTGGGGGCACCTATAGACCTGGCTATATTGGGGAGACCTATACACCTGGCTGCATATACTGGGGAGACCTATACACCTGGCTGCATATACTGGGGGCACTTATACACCTGACTACATATACTGGGGGCACTTATAGACCTAGCTACATATACTGGGGGCACCTATAGACCTGGCTATACTGGGGACACCTATACACTTGGTTGCATATACTGGGGAGACCTATATACCTGGCTGCATATACTGGGGGCACTTATAGACCTAGCTACATATACTGAGGGCACCTATAGACCTGGCTATATTGGGGAGACCTATACACCTGGCTGCATATACTGGGGAGACCTATACACCTGGCTGCATATACTGGGGGCACTTATACACCTGACTACATATACTGGGGGCACTTATAGACCTAGCTACATATACTGGGGGCACCTGTAGACCTGGCTATACTGGGGACACCTATACACCTGGCTGCATATACTGGGGAGACCTATACACCTGGCTGCATATACTGGGGGCACTTATACACCTGACTACGTATACTGGGGGCACTTAAAGACCTAGCTACATATACTGGGGGCACCTATATACCTGGCTGTATATACTGGGGGCACCTATAGACCTGGCTATACTGGGGACACCTATACACCTGGCTACATATACTGGGGACACCTAAAGACCTGGCTATCTATACAAGAGACACCTATAGACCTGGCTATCTATACAGGAGACACCTATAGACCTGGCTATCTGTACTGGGGACACCTATAGACCTGGCTATCTGTACTGGGGACACCTATTGGCCTGGCTACCTATTCTGGAGACACCAGGAGACCTGGCTACCTATACTAGGGACACCTATAGACCTGGCTATCTTAACTGGGGACATCTATAGACCTGGCTCTCCTAAATGGGGACATCTATAGACCTGGTTATCTATTCTGGGGACACCTGTAGACTAGGCTACTTATACTGGGGACACCTATAGACCTGGATACCTGCACTGGGAAAACCTATAGACCTGGTTACTTCCACTGGGGATACCTTTTGACCTGGTTACCTATACTGGGGGCACCTATTTTGGGGGAACTGCTGCCAGATTAACTATTTTTGGGGAACTGCTGCTGCCAGATTAAGTGTATTTTGAGTAACAGCTGCCAGATGTGTATTTTTGGGGAATCGCTGCCAGATTGTGTATAATGGGGGAACTGCTGCTTCCAGATTCTGTGTATTTTGGGGGAACCACTGCTGCTACATGTATTTTCGGTGATCCGCTGCCAGATTATGCATATTTTGGGGAGCCGCTGCAAAATTATGTGTATTTGGGGGAACTGCTGCTGCCAGATAACGTCTATCTTGGGGGAACGACTGCCATATTATCTGTATTTTGGAGCAGTGGCATAGCTAGGGTGTTTGACACCCGGTGCGGATAATTCACCGACAGCCCCCCCCCCCCTCCAAAAAAAAAGCGAAGCACGCAGCGGCACAAAAATGGGTGTGGACATGACATGGGTGGGGGTAACTGTAAGGCAGTTATAGGTAGCCAGAATAGTTGCCCCCAGCATAGGTTAGATAGGTAGGTGCCCCCAGTATAGGTTAGTTAGGTAGGTGCCTCCGATATAAGTAGCCAGTATAGTTGCCACCAGTATAGGCTAGGTAGGTAGGTAGGTGCCCCCAATACAGGTTACATAGGTAGGTGCCCCAGTATAGATTACATAGGTAGCTGCCCCCAGTATAGGTTAGATTGGTATGTGCCTCCAGTGTAGGTTAGATAGGTAGCTGCCCCCAGTATAGGTTACATTAAGTAGGTGCCCCCCAGTATAGGTTAGATTAGGTAGGTGCCCCCAGTATAGGTTAGATAGGTAGCTGCTGCCCAGTATAAGTTAGATTAGGTAGGTGCCCCAGTATAGGTTAAATAGGTAGCTGCCCCAGTATAGGTTAGATTAGGTAGGTGCCCCCCAGTATAGAATAGGTAGGTAGGTGCCCCCCAGTATAGGATAGGTAGGTGCCCCCCAGTATAGGATAGGTAGGTAGGTGCCCCCCAGTATAGGATAGGTAGGTGTCCCCTCTAATGGAAGGGAGAGCCGCAGCCGCGGGGAGGGCAGCCCGACCTCTCCCTCCCTCTCCCAGGGCTGCCCTCCGTGCTCTCCCCTCCAGAATTCATAGAGCAATGAGCAGGGGAGCCGGTGTACTAAAGGACTCACCTCCCTGCGTTCCCATCGCCGCTCAGTCGCCGCTGGTCTTCTCCTCTCCTCTTACGCTGTTACACACACTGCTTCCGCAGTGTGTTTAACAGCGTAAGAGGAGAGGAGAAGACCAGCGGCGACTGAGCGGCGATGGGAACGCAGGGAGGTGAGTCCTTTAGTACACCGGCTCCCCTGCGCATTGCTCTATGAATTCTGGAGGGGGGAGCACGGAGGGCAGCCCTGGGAGAGGGAGAGGGAGGGCTGCCCTCCCCGCGGCTGCGTCTCTCCCCTCCATGCAGCGCACCCCTCTAGGGCGGCTGGGGTCACCCCACCTGGTGCGGGTCGCACCCCCCGCACCCCCGTCACAACGCCAGTGTTTTGGAGGAACCTCTGCCAAATTGCATGGATTTTTGGTGAAATGCTGTCAGATTACATGTATTTTGGGGGGAAACACTATGGCAGAGTTCAAACTTCCCCGGCAGACCTTTTACACCACTGCTAAGGTCATGTATATTTTGCCCCACCCATATTCTGTTGCGTGACCACACCCATTTTTTGGCGCGGCGCAGAGGTTTTTATCAGTATAAAATATTACATATTTACTGTTGTCAGTAAATTATTATATCTTAGTCTGTAAAAATATAACGTGAAAGGTGGGAATCACTGGTATGGGGCCCCATAATCTCCTATTGCCCGGGGGCCCCATGAGTTGTCAGTCCTCCCCTGTACAGCATCAAAGCATGCAGCCACATCTGGGTAGTGTGTAAATAACTCCTCAGCTGCAGCTCTGTGTGCCTCGATCCTGTGTCTCTGCTTTGTGCTGTTCTGAAGTAATCTCAGTCAAAATATAACTCCTTCTGAATGGTGGGTGTAAGCATTCAAGAACAGTAAGGGTCCTTCTCTTTAAACGCTGCTATGTGGTTGAAAAATCTCTTGGCTGTTTGCATATGACCTATGAGAAAGCAGTATGTGTGGGGGCAGAAACAAAAAGTAAATTATTCATCTGTGAGTAATGACAGGGAAATGGTACCCATCTGCATGGTACAGCCCTGCAGTCCAACACGGAACTAGGAAAGCAGAGCTTGGCTATATGAAAATTACAGTTTCTGTGATAGTTGTTCTTTAGGGGAGTCTACTCTCGGTGGACTGATTGCTAGGGTCTGACATCGCAACATCTTCTTATTTTACTATATTCCAGTACTCAACATAATAAACAATACACATAATTGTAAACACACACAGAGACACACAGAGACAGAGACAGACAGACACACATACACACACACACACACACACACACACACACACAGAGACAGACAGACACACACACACACACACAGAGACACACACAGACACACACAGACAGACACACAGACACACAGACACACAGACACACAGACACACACAGACAGACACAGAGACACACACACACACACACACACACACACACACACACACACACACACACACACACACACACACATACACAGAGACACACACACACATACACAGAGACACACACACACATACACAGACACACACACACACGCACACTCAAAGTCTCGTACTTACCTTGTTGGGAAGCATGTTGTTCTACCTGAGCTTTGTAATCATATCCAACAGCAGACTAAAACAAGCAAAAGTGCAAATAAATAAGGTACCACAAATGCAGTGTTTCTAAATGTACTGCACAGAGGACTGCAATGAATTCTTAGACAATTAAAAATAGGCGTTGAAAATATTTAAGGTACAAAACACTCAAATAAAACACACCAGGAGGACTTATTAACCACTTCAGCCTTCAGTGTTTTTTTTTTCACCTTATGAATCCGAGTAATTTTCACAATTCAGCTCTCCTCTCATTCATTGGCCAATAATTTTATCACTACTTATCACGTCTAAATGATCTGCATCTTGTTTTTTTCCCCACAAATTAGGCTTTTTGAGGGTAATTTTTGTTTTAGTAATTATATTATTTTGCAAATATAATTTCTGTAGCGCGCTCCAGATAGGTGTCTTAAAGAGAATCTGTATTGTTAAAATCGCACAAAAGTAAACATACCAGTGCGTTAGGGGACCTCTCCTATTCCCCTCTGTCACAATTTTGCCGCTCCCCACCACATTAAAAGTGGTTAAAAACAGTTTTAAAAAGTTTGTTTATAAACAAACAAAATGGCCACCAAAACAGGAAGTAGGTTGATGTACAGGATGTCCACACATAGAAAATACATCCATACACAAGCAGGCTGTATACACCCTTCCTTTTGAATCTCAAGAGATCATTTGTGTGTTTCTTTCCCCCTGCAGTTCTCATGCACTGACGTTTCAGGGTGCTCTTTTCTTCCTGCAAACAGCTTTGCCTTTGTCTGTAATTTCTCAGTATGTGAAAGCCCAGCCAGCTCAGAGGACGATTTATCCAGCTTGTAAAAGAGAAGAGAGAAGAGAGAAGCTGCCCTAATCTAAATAATACACATGCAGTGTGCATAGAGGGGCCTGGAAGGGGGAGTTCATAGCAGAATCACAACACTGAAGAACTTGGCAGCCTTCCAGACACAGGCCTGACAAGTCTGACAAGAGAGAGATAAGTTGATTTATTACAGAGACTGTGATAGTACAAAGTGCTGCAGTAAGCCAGAACACATTAGAATAGCTTTTGGAACTTGTAGGATGATAAAAAAACAGGATGCAATTTTTGTTACGGAGTCTCTTTAAGAGCTCTGGATCATCAAGTGTGCCGTGTGCGACAATTACAAACGTTTGTTTGTAAGTCTATTTGTTATATTCACAGAATGGCTATCAACTGTCACTTTGGCAATGCCGAACTACTACTTGATCGTTACTTAAAATGAAAATTTCAACAAAAAAAACAAAAAACATTTGAAATGCAAATATTAGGGTAAAAAGAATGCACTGTGCCAGATACAGTTTTCAGGCTTCAGCTATTAATAGACTAATATGAGTTCCCAGTGCCCCTCCCATCTACTATTAAGGACCATCCCAATTTTTATTTGCCATGCTGATGGTGTGATACCTGTAAGCCACTTTACCGCAATACACAAAACATGGCGTAAGGGTCGTATAAGGGGTAGTGTTTTTTCTAGTACCAAGTGTGGCCCAATCTAGACCTAGCCTCACGCAGAAAGCTCAAACATACCTGAAGGTACAGCTAATAACCTGATAACCTGTTGCAGGGCTTTGCTACACAGAGCTATTTGGAAAAAATAAAAACTTATGCCAATCATCAACCATAACGTTCCTGTTCCTTAGAGTACCCCTTGAGGAAATCACTAGTCAACACTACCCAGCCTTGGAAACACAGTCCTCACTTTATCGCCTCATCAACAGAGTTACTAAATAATTATATCATCATTACTTAGCTTTAGCTACCAAGAATTCATCTAGGGAAAGCTAGGAACAGTGCAAGCCATAATTATGTGTGCAGCAGTGCAACAATATCTATACTGTTAGCACCTTGTACACCTACCTTGTCACATCTTTCCTTTTGTACTCCGAATTTTCCTCCAAAGCCTTTAGTTGCATCAGTCTGAGAGGAATGTTTTTCCAGCTCTGCTTTGTAATCGTGACCTAAGGCACTCTGCCACAGAAGAGATGAAAATAATGTATCACAAACCTCATTGTCACATTTTCTCTTGTAGGCATCCAGACCAGCAGTCACCATCTTCTGCTTCAATGTTTATATTTTAAGGGCTGGTTCAGACGGACGTTTGGAGGCGTTGCGTTTGTTGGCGTTGCGTTCGTGATGCGTTCAGGCTTTCAGCAGCGTTCGCATTGCGTTCGGATGCGGTCGCGTTTTTTCTTCCCCTAGGGGGACATTACCCGTCGCGGTTAACCGCCCCTGGAAGCAACATGTAGCTTCCAGGGGCTCCTTGAACGCCAGTGAAAATCGGGACCCGAACGCCGCGTTTGTGCAAACGCGTATAAAAGCTTGGTACAAACGCTCCCATTCACTTGAATGGGAGCGTTTAACGCCAAGCCCCGAACGCTGGCAGTAAACGCTCTGCAAACGTCCGTCTGAACCAGCCCTTACTGTGGTTAATTATTGCCATCAACTAATCACAATTTTGTTTCTCGCAACTTTTTTTTCACAATTCAGATACAGTATGTCACAAAATTAATTAAAAGTAAATTTAAAGATCTAGTAAACATGTATGAGGAAAAACAAGAGAGAAGATGAAAATAAAGAAATAGGATAAGCTGGTGAGGCAAAGCCTAGCAATCTAAGCTTCTACACAAGGAATATGTGGGTGTTTATAAATCATCCTTGTTTGTCACATTTTCTGGAACTTTGATTGTGCCTCTGATAAAATGCTGTATGTTCTTTAAAGGGAACCTAAACTTGAGAGGGATATGGAGGTTTCATTTTAAACAATACCAGTTGCCTGGCAGTCCGGCTGAACTCTTTGGCTGCAGTAGTGGCACAATCACACACCTGAAACAAGCTTGCAGCTGATCCAGTCTGACTTCAGTCAGAGCACCTGATCTGGATGCTTGTTCCGGGGCTGTGGCTAAAAGTATTAGAGACACAGGATCAGCAGGAGAGTCAGGGAACTGGTATTATTTTAAAAGGAAAAATCCACATCCTTCTCAGTTTAGTTCCCTTTAACCATACTATTATTTTTTTTATCTGCATACTTCTTTCTTCTTCAGTATATTTCAATCTTCCATTGTCTTGTGCATACTTCTTTATTCTCCTTTAAAGAGTACCCAAGCCCACACCTCCCAACTTCGTGAGATAGGAAAGAGGGAAACTTAATCCACACCCCTGCCCCACCTCTAACCACACCCTCAACACACCCCTAGTCATGCAAACCATAAAGATTTCATAGGAAAAATATGTTGTTTTAATTCAAAGCCCACTGGTTCTTTTTATCCTGGTTGCCTTTCCTTCATATTAACATTTTAAAATAAGAACTTTTTGCTAAGAATGATTTTATTCTAAATGTGTTTTAATGGTAATAATGAGAAAAAAATTGAAGAAAAATAACTATTTCTCAGTTTTCGGCCATTATAGTTTTAAAATAATGCATGCTACTGTAAATAAAACACACACATTTTATTTGCCCACTTGTCCCGGTTATTGCAATGTTTTCCCTATTACACTGTATGGCACCAATTTTTTATTTGGAAATAAAGGTGAATTTTTTCAGTTTTGCATCCATCACTAATTAGAAGCCCATAATTTAAAAAGTAACAGTAATATACCCTTCTTGACATACATATTAAAAAAGTTCAGTCCCTAAGGTAACTATGTATGTTTTTTTTTTAATTGTGTATTTTTACAAAATGTTTTGGGGGAGTAACTATTGGGGAGTGTGGGAGGTAAGGGGTTAATTTTAAATGTTAAAAAATTGTTAATGAAAAAAAATGTAGATGTAATTTTACTATTTGGCCACAAGATGTCCTTAGGCATAAGTAATGCGTGGACGTGTAAGTATTGTATCTTGTGAATGACGGCGCCATCTCATACAGCGGTCATTCATACAGGACTTAGATCAATGAATGGAGAGTGTCCCCGTTCATTGATCTCCCGTCTAATGATCGGTGGCGAGAACGAGCTCAGGAGCGAGTGGGAGTGTGCGGCGGGAAGAGTCGTAGTAGCTACGTTCCTAAAAGGAGAAGAGGGAATTTGCAGGGGTGAAGTTACTCGTCCCGGGGGAGGGGAAGTGACCAACACATGATCCTGACTAGCAAATCACAGCCTTATGGAACTATCACCTGATAAAACTGATCACATGGTCCTCCATGGGTTCTCACAAACACAAGCATCACTATGATGTACTGTAGCTAATGTACTGTACTTTATTTAATGCTATTGAGAATCTCTAATTCTCTTCAGAAGACACAGGCAGTAATAATAATAGTTTACTCACTTTGTCCATCCTGTCTTTCTCTGTTCCAAACTGCCCTCCATAGCCATATGAAGCTTTAGGCCCTTCCTGTAATTCTTTCTTCTTTATCTGATCATGCTCTTTAGATACACTGCTCCTTAATTGATTTATACTTTTGGAGAAAAACAAAACAGCAAATAAGAAAATGTAATTTTTACTTTTATATATTTTGTGTGCCACTTGTTGCACTCAATTCATGAGGACTGTTTTACTTGTACAAAGAACTATAAGTAGAGGTCCCTTTCTGACAGCTGTTTCAGATGACGTGAAGAGGTAACACACAGCACATCAGGCCACAATGCTGTGAATTTTCCCTAATCTGTGCATAGTGCTGACGTTGTTAGCAAGAGGGCAGGTTCCATGTAGGCAAACAAATGAACATTGTAATCAGCTATATGAAGAAATTACAGTAAAAACACACTGAGATAAGCATGTCTGTCACTCCAAAGTGCAGATAACATTGCATTTATGTGAAGCATTCCTGACTAGGGATGATCAATGATATGCAAATACTTCAGATGCAAATGTATGCAAATATATGCAGCTTTAAAATGGACCAATCCATTTAAACCTGGGTTTAAATTGGTTGGTCTATTTTCAAACTGGATATATCTGCATAAACTTTTCATAAATTCTGAAGTATTTGCATATAATTGATCATCTCTATTCCTGACATAAAGGCTTGCTTTATGTAAGAAACTGTTTCAGTGATGCTTCAGCAGATTTATTGGCAGGACCGGCCAGGATTGTGCAGTTCTGGTGCATGACCTGTTTTACAACAACAGCTAGTATGAATGTCTAGCACAAAGACATTGCATGACCAAATTGAACATAGCCTTTACCATACACAAATGTGTATTTGTAATACATGAGATCTCTTACTTATAATTATAAATAGGTACGGTTTCCAGAGGCTGTTTAAGTACGGTAAGTTCAGCTTGTATTCTACATACATGTGTGGATAAATGTTTTCAAGCCTCATATACACGTCAGAAGTCACCTGGCATCTGTTCTGCCTCACAACTCTTACCAGCTTTCATTCCTGGGCATACGTCCGCACAGAGGTGTACACGTGCAAGCACCGTTAGCAGCAGATTAATGCTTGCACAAAGTTTGGGATTTATGTTTCTACATGTGTGGCATGCGAAAAGATGCATCAAATAAGCCCTTGCAAGACTATAAAAGGCTTGCTCTTCCAGGACTGCTAATACTTCTGTCAGCTAGTGTGGCTGCCCGAGACCCTAGCAGTTTCCTTCAACCCGGATCCTGATTGCTTTTTGTTCATGACCCGGCTTGTCTGACCATCCCTGATCTCCTGATATTGACCTTGGCTTGTTTCTGGATTCCCTTATCTGCTGCCTGCCCCGATCCTGGATTGTGATCTGACTCTGACTGGACTTTGCCCCTACAAACCCCGGCCTGTCTACCGTGTTGAGCCTGCAGCCTGCTCTGGATTCTAGCCTTTCTCTATTGTGCTGAACCTTATAGCCTGCCCTGATCACGGCCTGTCTACTTTGTTGAACCTTGCAGCCTGCCCTGATACCGGCCTGTCTACTTTGTTGAACCTTGCAGCCTGCCCTGATACCAGCCTGTCTACCGCGTTGAACCTTAGAGCCTGCCCTGATCCCGGCCAGTCTTGACTACACTTATGGTTACTCCTTACAGTATTCCACTATGCCTCTACATTGTGGTGTCGCCTGTTCTCCCAACCACTGTTAGGGAACTCTGTGGTGCAACTTGGTGGGTGCTAGGTGGCAAAGCCCATTGTCCCTTGCATTGTGCTCTGGTGAAGACCCGTGGTCAGTTATGCTCTGCACTCTAAGGGTTACCCTCATGGGCGTAGGGCCCGTGGTCGCAGAGGTCGCCGTCGCGACCGGGCCCGGCTCCTGAATAGGCGGGGGGGGGCCCGGGGGCGGGCACCCAGCCGTGCAGTGTCATTTTTTATTAATTTTTTCTGCCACTACTACTTGCTCGCCGGGCTGGAGTCTCCCAGTCAGTGACGTCCCCAGTGACGTCACATGTCGTCGCCGCACCACCGCGCAGCATTCATAACAGTGGAATGCTGCGCAGAGCGGCAGAGAGCCAGCCCTATCCATTTGCTGCCGGCCCGAGTGACGGGGGTGTGAGGAGGAGCCAACAAGGCAGGGAGGGAGACAGGCAGCCAGGTCATGTGCACTGCAGTGAGTAGGAGTGAGGAGTGGAGCAGATTCAGTGCATTCAGCGGAACCTAGAGCTAAGCACTGCAAATAAATCCTCCACCTCTTCTCAAGTTACAGCAATAGTGAGTGAAATTGCCGTTAATCACTTCTGTCCTGTGATCATAAGTAGTAGTAGCTGCAGAGAGGAGGGAGAGGGGAAGCTAGCTGCCGAGAGATGCCGCTTGGAGACACAGAGTGCACAAGCAGGAACTCAAAAGAATTCAGCCACCTAAGATCGGTTATCTGCCTCTGGAATCATTTCAGTCCAACCAAGCAGTGACCTCAGGTCTGTTACTTTGCACAGCAAGCTCTCCTCCTCCTGCTTTCTTGTATAGCCCTTTCATAGACCTGCTATAGATACACCAATCCCCTGGAATCACAAGGGCCAGAATGTCCTCTCACAACACCAGTCTAAGGATTGCAGTTGAGTACATGGAACATTAATATATATTCCAGTAATAAACCTGCAACTCCTCAGCATGTTCTGAAATATAGGACATTCTGAGCCTTGTGGTTCCACAGAGCCTGCATCTATTACAGATTTGAGGGAATTAAAATAAAACAATTATTTCCAACACAAAACTAATGCTTAAAGTACCCTTGAACTGAGGAAAAAAACAATTGACTGAAGCCCATATTGGGCTAAATTGCTTTCTTATGAGTTTCCAGATGCTGCTCGTGGTCCCTTCTGGTCCTTGAAGTATACAATGGAATCCTCCAGTTGAATACGTAAAGGACTTCCGATGGGAGAAAGCTAATCTATTTTTCCAGCCCCTAGCAGCTGTCAGTCCCTCGCCGCAGCTTTGGTCCTTTGCGTTGTCCCGCTGGCCACCCTTAACTATGGCGACCCGCTGGCGGGGTTGGCCCTTCTGCATCTGTGCAGGCACTTGTGCACACGTGTCATCTGGCACATACTGTGCCTGCGCACAACTACTGCACAAAGCACAGTATGTGCCAGATGACATGGACGTGTGTGCACAAGTGCCCGCACAGGTGCACAAGAACCGACCCCGCCGGCGGGTCTCCATCGTTATGGGTGGCCAGCGTTACAACGCAGAGGACCAGGGCTGCGGTGAGGGACTGACACAGTTGCCAGGGGCTGGAAGACGCTCCAGGTGAGTAAAAAATAGATTTGCTTTTCCCATCGGAAGTCCTTTGATCAGGAAATTCCCCCAAAATGGCAACACACAATTTTTAGCTGCTGAGACGAAGCTCCAATACGTGTGTGATTAGCAAAGCAAGCACTTGTGTACAAGTGCTTTGAGCAGTTCGAAACTTGCACCAGCGCAATTTAGAATTGATCTGCACCGCTCATAGAAACTTCCGGAAGGCTTAGGAGGAAAGAGGATGGGGAACAGGAGGGACTCCAAGGACAATGAGCACCACAGGACACTCATAAGAATGGACTTGGACTTCATTTAATAGGGTTTTTTTCCCAGTTCAGGGGTACTTTACCTTAATGCTTAACACTAACTCCACTTCCTGATGCCTAAACTGAATTCAGTGGTGTAGTTAATGCTAAAGGTACACACGATACAATACAGCAATTTGATAAAAACGATTGGGTGTACAAGAAAGATAAAAAAAAATGTATTTGTTGGTACATTGGTCAGATTTTTCAAATGTTACAATCAGTCAGAAAAAAATGGTTGTTATTCTTGGATTGAAAAGAAATGTAAAAATTGTATGGTGTATGGCTTGTCTCCCAAATCCCTCGTGGTTTTGCCCCACTCCTTTCATGGAACATTATAGATCTGCTTTGGGATCTCTAATGATTGTCGCCAGTGAGGAGGCAGCACAGTGCAGTTACTCCTACACTGGTGCCCTGCATCTTCTGGAATCTGGTAGTGTATGTCACCTGAATCATGCATGCCATATGATAAAGGTTGAAATACCTAAATATTTTGCTGACAGTGCACAGTAACATGCTTTTTTGTAGGCAAAATGGGTCATAATATAGCAGTTTTAAATGATGATGCTCACGTTTTTTGGCCATGCCTACTCCGCTTCGTCATGGGGAAACGCTGCTTTCTTATGTGTGTTTTTTTGTGCTTTATCATGTGGGATTGTTTTTTGAGTGCCTCATTATGTGTGAGTTTTCTTCTTTGGCCCGGGGGGGGGCCCACATCCAGATTCCGCATCGGGGCCCAGAGGTTTGTAGCTACGCCACTGCACCCTCACCTCAGTGTAATGGTTAACAGAGTGTCACCACCATTACAGTCAGATGTCAATTGGTATGAAAAATGTATCTAAATGATATTCAACAAGAATGACGAACTACCAATATTGCGTATTCGGGTGGACTGACGATTATTGGGCAGATATCTATCAGTATGCAATGATGAGTCAGCTTGTTAATTGTACAGAGCCACAATAATCAAACATGCATACAGACTGTTTCAAATTGGTTGGTCGTCACAAGTGCATGGCATGGATTAATATGGCTCTATGGCAGGGGTAGGGAACTTATGGCTCGGGAGCCAGATGTGGCTCTTTTGATGGCTACATCTGGCTCACTGACAAATCAGTAGGGGTTGATTCACTAAGCTACACTGCTCAAGCAGTGCAGCTTAGTGTGGCAGCGCAAGTAAAATTTTCATAGTAGGCACACCACTGCTGTAGCATGCACTACTAACTTACTCGCACTACCCCCAAAACGAACCGCTGCTTCAATTGTCCCACTCTGAGCCCTGTCAGGTCGAGTGACTTTGTAGGACGAGACTTGACAGGCAGTCTATTGGGCCAAAGTGCGGGGATCTCGACCTACAAAGTGAATCAACCCCCAAGTCAGCTAGCTAATTGTACAAGCTTATAGTCGATATTTCTCCTGTCTGGCTCTCTGGGAAATTGCTGATATTGCTGAAACCCAAGAGAAGCTGAAGACATGTGACACTTCCGCTGCCCGCTGGATCAACTGTATACACATCACCATGGCAACAGGGACAGCCCTCTGCTGCACATACGCACTGTCCCAGTTTGAAACATATTGTATGGCTCTCACGGAAATACATTTTAAAATATTATACAACTCCAAGTTTTTTCTGCAGGTGGAAAACTTCATTAAATGTGAACAGGCTAATGACTCTTCATTGTTTTACATGGGCTGTCAGTTCTGATGTGTTATGAAAAATCAAAGAGGAACTCCCTGATACCTCTTGCTACATAAAACTAAACAACTTTAGGAAATATATCTGTAAGGAGAGGATCTTTGGCAGAAAGCACCACAGACCAATTACAATGCAATGAACATTTTATGCATGGGTTTCAAATGGACGTTAATTGTATCTTGCAGTGGTGATTTTGTATTTTTGTATTCCTGTATGCACACACACATTAAGACAAAGGTGCTGTCAGGAAAACATTAAAGAAAAAGGCAGCAGGGTTGGAGAATTAGTCAGCACTATTCGGTATCATACTAGATGCATTGCAAGAGGTTTCAACATGTCAGCTAAATATCAGAAACAGATAGCTATTGAAAAATAGACTTTTTTGGCGGTGTGTAGATGCTGTACTGACTATGCTTCTGTCAACAGAAAACATGGAAAAGAACTCACTCTATATGCTGAGGACGGCCAGATCCTTGAATTGTTTTGGCCCCCCATCTCTGTTCCTCTTCAGTTATGTCATTCTAAAAAAAGATATACAAGAGTATATAAAAAGTAGATAAAATAGTAAGGCAACACTCAATTACTGTCTGCAACATAAGATATGTTACAGGGTTGTGTTTTTTTTTTTATTACTAAAATTGATATACACAATCTTACCAAGAATATCGCCTTCAGTAAAGGACAAATCACTTTCCCAACAGATCTGTCATGCTTCTGCTTTTGTTAAATCTGTCAAAACTTGACCCTTCACTAAAGTGTTTTCTAAACAGGGGCATAGCAACTACGTGGCTGTTATGGGGCCTTGGAATAGGATGGGATCAATGCATTCACTACCATTTTAATCATCCTCCACAATCTGACCTTACCTTGCTGTGTGCACTCTGCATTGCATATGTGTTTATGCTACTGTATCCACTAATACCCAGGTGATATGGGCAGAGCTGGACCATCCACAAGGCACATTAGGCAGGTGCCCAGGACCTGGAGAGAGACCAGGGGCCCGTTGAATCTAGCCCTTATATAAAAAAAAAGCTATGTGGCCATCAGGGTGTGCCTAACTTGCTATCTTGCCTAAGGCCCTGCCCAACTTAATCCATCTTTTGATATGGGAAGTAGTCATTGCTCCAGTGTGTCTAGGTAAGGGGCCTCCAACATTATTCTGGTTTGGGACCCCATAGTTTCTAGTTATACCACTGTTCCTAAATTCTTACCTAAAACACTAACAAATGATGTTTCCAACAGAGATTGCTGATGAGATAATAATTTAGAGTTGATGAAAATGTTATACAAATGTATGCAGCTTGGAACTTGAATCAACTAAAATCTTCAGTTACTACATTTGGCTGGTCCAATTTGAAGTCACATAAATGTGCATGACATTAAAAAATTGGCATCAACTTGACTTGACATTATTAGCATCTTGCCCAAGTCTAAGAAAATTCCTGTTGCAGTCATAGGACTCCACAGCCAGCCTGGGTGTCGGGAAGTCCCTCTAAGGCCTAGTGTACACCGAGCGGTTTTTGGAGCGATCCGCCGGCCGCATCCGCCTGTAAAAACACTTGGCTAATGTATTGCAATGGGATAGTGCACACCAGCGGTTTGAGGTTTTTGCCAAGCCGCAAACGCTCCTCCTGCTGCACGTTTGCGGTTTTCGGAAGCGTTTCGTCCTCAATGTAAAGTATAGGAAAAACGCAAACCGCTCTGAAAAACGCTACTTCAGAGCGGTTTGCCAGGCGTTTTTGTTACAGAAGCTGTTCAGTAACAGCTTTTACTGTAACAATATGTGTAATCTGCTACCCAAAAACGCACCCAAAACTGCTAGGTGTGTTTAGAAAACGTCTCTAAACATACCTAGAATCGCTCTGAAATCAGCTCCAAAAACCGCTAGCGTTTTGTGGATCTGCTAGCGGTTTTGGTGTGCACTGGGCCTAAATGAGTCAGAAATAACAAAAGCTTTACTAAGATATCCAGAGACAGTATGTGTAAAACAATTGTTTACTGATACACATCCTGCTTGCCAACCAGAACGTACATTTACTTCCTGATTTATCTTTGGTAAGCACTTATTGCAGTCTGTTGGTGCACTGGAACTATCTGAGCCGACGCAAGCGCAGGAGCGGGTTGCCGTAAGCACCGCATTTAACACATGGTACTTGGGCTAATGGGAGTCTATGGGTGATGCACAAAGTGTAAACAATGGAGTGTGTTGCGGTGTGCATGAGCGAATCCCAGTGACATACTTCCTGCCCAGCAGGGAGCACGTCACTAAGCGGGGGCAGCACTATGCATATGACCCTGTTGATGCACTCTGCCACAGGGTCATATGAGAGAATTTTTTTGCGTTGCGGTGCGATGCGGCAGGATTAACACATCGCAACGTAGTGAAACAAATGTAAAACTTGCCTCGAGGTAACAATTGGCTGTTAAATATCAGTTGTAGCCAAAACTGTTACTGAAGCTTTGTCTTGAGTGGTTGAAACTTCGTTCTTCTTCTTACAGATCTATCTAAATTTTATGCAAAAGAACAGGAGGCAGCCGCAGCACTGCAGGACTCCATGAAGTTGCAAAGGCTTTATTCCACATAAAAAGTGCATCAAGCAATCCAAAACAAGGTGTGTGCAACAAACTGAGTGATAACGAGGTGGGTGCCCGGAGATGAACTGAGCAGCTGTTTCACATCAGTGGAGTGCTTGCTTACAGCCGCGCCAACCAGTTTCACGCCCGCTAACTGATGCGAAATTTGCATGCTATCCTGGCACCTGCTATTTATTGATATTTGTATGGGCACCTATGGAGGCTCCCAAACCTGCCAGTGCTCACACTCCCGAAACAAGCATGCAGCAAATACAGTCAAACATCTGATCTGCATGCTTGTTCAGGGTCTATGACAAAGTATTAGAGGAAGTGGGTCAGCAGGACAGCCGGGCAATGTGCATTGTTTAAAAGGAAATAAATATGGCAGCCTCCACACTCTTCTCAGGTCAGTTGTCCTTTAAAGATTTTTTTGTCAGTCTCATGGCATGTAGGACTGGGTGTTTAGAAAGGGGAAATCTATTTACTAAATAGTTTGGTCAGAAAGCCTTCTTGGCCCACTGTTGCTTATGTATGCTAGAATGGTGGGCATGCACTGGAGGAAGTCGTTGCCACCGTCAGTAGCAGATTTTATGCAGGGGGAAAATGCAGATCTTCCTACTTATAATTGTCTCTATGAAAACAGAGGCTGTTCTAAGAAATGTTATAAGGTATGGAAAAATTGGTTGTCTTTTAACAAAATTGATATTTGAGGATTAATCGCTGGCTAATATGTTCTATTCATGTATCTTCTCAATTTCTGTGTTTTCTTTTATGCCTCTAATGGAGGGTGGGGGATCAGCTAAGTATCGGGAGAACAGGGGAATTTGGTTTTCTTTGTGTTGGATTGCTATGAAAATCAATAAAAATTGCTTTACACAAAAAAATAGTTTGATCATAATTCCCTCACTTACCACAAAGTCTGGATCTGTTTCCCAGTCATCTCCACCTTCAGTCTGAGCTACTGACACATTGTGCCCCACAACTGCTTTCCACATCTATAGGGGAGCATGTAAAAACAGATGTCAAGTTCACTGCTGTCCGTTGTATAAATCATATTTAGGTTTGAAATGCAAGACTAATTACGTAAACATCTCTACAATTTATTGAACCTGGCGAGTGTGCAGGCTCAGCTTCTATCTGCTCGCTGATGCCGCCGCTGTCTTGCGCAATTAGAAAGCCACAGCAACGGACAACAATAGGTGTCCATCACTGTGCCAGCTTCAAATTAGGGGTCTTCAGCGAGCAGTGTGTAACTATAAACCCGTACCACAGCTGCAGCCTACACAGATCTTAATAACTGCATGACAGTGCAGTTACAAGTTGGACCAAACCTAGCTGAGCTGACCAGATGGGGGGAATCTAACGGCTGCAGTATCTATAAATACAGATGCCTCCTACTGCAGAATGGATTATGCTAATTTGCGTCAGAAAGGTAAATCTTCTGACGTGACTCACTAGCTATAAATGGTTAGTGGCAATGTAAAAAATCCTTTTGATCAGCCACAATACGTGGCAATAACATTGCTCCACTTACAAATATTTATGTTAAAGGGACTAAAAACCAGGGAATACGCAATAATGCCACTTTAACTTTCGCAGGGGCCTTTTTTGGGGTAGGGCTTATATTTCAAGCATTCTCAAAATTCCAGCTAGGGCTTATTTTTAGGGTAGGTCTTATTTTCAGGGAGAGAGGGTACCTGTTCCATCTGGTCCCACATACTGTGACACTACACCAAGACCGAAGAGGGGAAGTACACTCTGGACACAGTTCTGCAGCACCATGTTCCTGCAGTGTGGCAGAAGATCACCCTATCTGCAGTCAGCAACATTATCTATGAAAATTCAAATTTTACTTAAACTCTTTAGTCTTAATCTACTCATTATTTAGGTATTCGGCCTGTATACATCTTTCCCTGTTTGCAGAAAGTTGTCAAACAGTCCTAATGCCTTTCTGTACCTAATCTATATACAACTAGGCTCACCCAGTGCGTTTGTGAACTTGGGATTCTATGCTTGATTCTTCTGGATACCCATTACTGACCACTATTTACCTACCTACACCCTCTTGGATACCGGTTGCTGTGCACTGCATTCTTGACTTCTCTCTCCTGGTTACCTGTTACTGACTACTGATCCATCCAATCAACCACATCATGAGAAACCGATCATAACTGATTAAAGACCTGTGAATTGGCTCATGTGTAGCAGACTTAACATTACAAATGCAAAGTCTTTAGAGTTGTGGCCTGATAATTAGATCATGTTGTTCTCTATGCAGGCAACAAGCTTTTCTTCAACCTACCAAACCTCAGTCAGACCTGCCAGCCTATTGAGTTTTATAAATGGGACTATCTAAAACATTGGTCCTCAAACTAAGGCCCGCGGGCCGAATGTGGCCCCCTGAGGCTTTTTTACCGGCCCCCCACACACAAAATGTATTATTTATAGATGCGGTCAGCTACATCTTTAAATATTGGTGGTCCGCATATAGAATAGCAGTGCTGGCACCACCCATCCACATGGAAGCCAGAAAGCAGTAATTTGCTGGTTTCCAATCAAATTCCACATCAGGTAACACTGCTGTCCAATTGGACTGCAGGTTGTCACCTGAGTATGCTTTACTGTCTGGCCCGCAAAGACTTATACATCATTTTATGTATATTCTGGCCCCCCAGCAGTCTGAAGTATGTTGACCCGGCCCTCGACCCAAAATGCTTGGGGGCCCCTGATCTAAAACAACAACCAAGGTAGAGAGGTACAGTAGAGTATGAAATATCAGAAAAGACCAATGATACTCCCAGAGAAACCTGTTGAACTCTGCTGATGTCAAACAGCAGCAATTGTGGGTCAAAATGGAGTAATATCTGCTGTTTGTTCAAACATACACTCCAGACCGCTAATTCATGGGGGCAGAGGTAGAATAACTCTGGGAAAATGCCCAGACACAAGAGCAGAGTACCGCGCACAAGAGCAGAGTACCGCGCACAAGAGCAGAGTACCATGCACCATTAGATATTATAGAAACATGTTCTTATCTAGACAGGTATTCTTTTGAGTAGACTACAGAGTGTTCACAATCAGAGCTGGGACAAGGTCCTCCAGCACCCAAGGCTGAGACACCAAAGTGCGCCCCTCCATCCCTCTTACCCCAGCGTCACACACTGATTGGTATTAGAATAAGAGGCGCCCCAAAGCCCCCAACACCTTAATCTCTACTTATCTGGCTTGCAGTCACTGCCATGTATCCCTTTTTCATATTTCTCTCTGCTTCAAACACAATAAGGGAATGATAGCTGAGTGAGTTGTGCACCCCTCCTACACTACGCCCTGAGGCTGGAGCCTCTCCAGCCTATGCCGCAACCCGGCCCTGTTCACAATGCATTATGAATTAGTTCCTATTTATATACTACATACAGTATGCCCATGTATACTGTAGCTGTCAATAACTGTCCCTAATTGTATACAGATTATAGCAGAGATTATTAGATAAGTCGACTTAAAAAAACCACAGGATGATTATTATCTAACAAGGCCAGGTCTTGCTACATGTGGCTGCAGTTGTCTATGCCTACTCATGTCACAGCAGAAAGTGTGCGACAGGTAGACTTTTCCATCATTTGACAATCTTACTATTGGATAAAGCTGGACTATAACATGCACATTTATGCACCAGTTATACATGATAGTTACCTATAATCAGTTTAACTAAGGGCCTGAGCCCACTGATGAAGTTGTGTCCGCTTTTCAGTTACACATCAATGTCACAGATGCAGAAAAGCGGACAGAAGCGGATACAACTGCATTTGTGGGCTCAGGCCCTTAACAATCTCAGGTCATATTTTTCTTACCGTTTATGTGGTCTGGTCTGCTGTATCCTGGTCTCTGTACAGGAGTTTACTCTTTTTATGCTATATTCAACACTCTTAAGTTGTTCCGCTTCTTGCAATACGTGTTTGGCTGACAGTTCCGTCTGTGCTGATTTCCTGCTGTCACAGTTCCTCTCTTCATTTCATGGCCCCAATACTTGACTTCCTCTTCTGTGGTTCTGACACTACAGTAGTGTGTCAGCACATGCATTTGTTTTCAGCTAATTTGGTATCACTTCACAGTATGGTAAGTAATGCACCCTAAAGAAAGCTATATTAGAAGAGAGTACAACAAAAATGCATTTTTAATCATGCTTAATTTGAAACCTTGTTAAAGAGACACTGAAGCGAAAAAAAAAATGATATAGTGAATTGGTTGTGTACTATGAATAATTACTAGAAGATTAGCAGCAAAGAAAATATTCTCATACTTTTATTCTCAGGTATATAGTGTTTTTTCTAACATTGCATCATTCTATAATATGTGCACATTACACAACACTCAGCATTCAAAATGAGTCTTTCAGAGCAGTCTGTGAAGTAATGACCTCTCCTCTAGCAGAGGAAAAGTAAATAGTCCAGGAACAGTTGAGATAATAAAAGTCAGATAACAGCCCTCTCCACGACTAACTTAGTCGGAGAGCTTAATGGCTTGTTTGCATAGAGATAACAACTGGAGTTTCTCAACTCTTCCTGTACTGGAAACAATTACACTGATGTATCTGATCTTAATGTTTTATTTCTTAGCTGTGCTACACATACAAATCATAATATCATCATTTTTTTTTTCGCTTCAGTGTCTCTTTAAGCCATTTAAGTTTATTCAGACATATTTGATTACAGAAGCAGAAAACAAACGTTGAAGTGTGTAACTCCACTTCCGTTAAGAAAAATAAATGCACTTTACCATACATTACCTTTAAAGAGAACCCGATGTGGCATTTTTAGATCTTAATAGGACACAGAGGCATGTCCTGTGCAAAATGACATGCCTCTGTATCTTTGCGCTGCAGCGGTCAGCTGCAGCACAAGTACTTCCTGGGATGCGGCTTAGCTTCTGATTGGATCTTTTTTCCTGCTCTCAGAAGCAATTTACTGACAGGAAAGTGATTTATGGCTGTAATTACTTATCAGTGAAGGTTATGCTATAGACTCAGTCCGACCCAGACAGAAACTGTCATTTGCATACCTGATGTTTCTCTTTCAGCCAGAGAAAGAAGAAAAAAAGGAACACAGCCTAATTGTAACGGTTGGGTGTTATAACTCAGATGTCTGATTATTTGGTGATCTGCAGAATCACCAATAATACAGACACTATACCAGATTATTAGGTGATCTGCAGAATCACTAATAATGCCAGTATAGCTAACACAGACTGTGTGAGTAGTGATTGGTGCAACCGTAACTTTAATAGTTTTGCGAGACTTTACCAGAGGAGCTGGTAAGGTACTATCAGTACGCTGACTGTATAGATTTGATCAAACCTTCCCAGAGGAGCTGGAGAAGGTACTAACAGAGAGAGTACAGGAAATAGTAATGCTGGTCTATACCAGGGGAGCTGGTAAGCGACCAATAATAAATCAGACAAATAATCACACCGACATTTTTCAGCAGGGCTGGAAAGGTCTGACTAGGAGGATACGGAAATAGGCTGACAGTCGAGCTGGAAAGGTATAACAGGGGACTTAGATAGATTTGGCTAAACCTTCCCAGAGGGGCTGGGAAGGTACTATCAGTCACTAGGCGACACCTCACCAGTGGAGCTGGCGGGTATAGAGCACCTCACCAGTGGCTAGGGCCCACTGGTAAGTAGAGTGGTCAGACAGGCAAGGTACGGCAACAGAGAGGCAAGTATCAGTACAGAATCGTGAGGCAGAAGAGTAATCAGTTAACAGGCAGAGGTTCAGCAACTATAGGCAGATAGGTAGAAGTACAGAATCAGCAAGCGAATGCGAAGTCAGAGTTTAGCCACAGTCATACACAGGTAATCAATACAATAATATACAATAATCCTAGTCTTGTGTGAAATCCCTGGTTTCCTCCCAGATCAAAGCACACCGGATACTAGTCTAAGGTCTGAGCGCTAACACATAGTATTCACGACAGCAGACAGCGAGTAACTGAAGCCCGAAGGCTTAAGAAGCAGAGGAGACCTCACAGGCACGCCCCCTGCAATCAGCCAATCCGGGGCGCCGTGAGTCTCCTCTGACCTCAGCCGACAAGCAGGTCAGCTGACGCAGCTCCTCCCCGCATAAAGGTGCTGTCTGTGCGAGACAGCGACCTTATGGGAAAATGACAGTCCCGTCCTCGGCGTCCTAGACGCCGGAGGGACGGGCAGGGGCACGGAGGCAGCTGTGGCGGCGGTGCTGTTCGCCGCAGCTGCCCCTTCGTTTATTACACTAATGTAGTTATTTGTGTGATTGGCACTGTACATACACATGTCCATCTCATCATGTCACCTCGGTTGTCCTTTAAATAGGTATTTTAACAAGCCATATTACACTGACCTAGCTGTGATTACTCTGTTTTCTTGTTCTCACCTGTGAACATCTCCATATGCTTCAGGGAGTCACTGGGTAAGCTGCCTTGCATACCTCAGTTAGTACCAAGATGGGAGTACATACTATATGTGTGGATCCCTTTATCCTGTGAAATGAACATGTAATAGCAGTAAAATGGCATATTGAAGTAGTGTGAAGGAGTTATCAGTTTTACTTTCTGCATTGTACAGATGTATGAACCAATGAGAAAAGCAGAGGGAAGGATATCTTCTGATATCAGTATCAGGCAGATATCAATAACTTTCCATATCCAATAATAGGTGCCTGCACTTACGCTTATGGTTTTTGTACTTTTATATACTGTACTATGTATCAGAGCTCCTCAACAATTACTTCACGTGCCATGGGTAATAAGTTTTCACTAAGACAATACGTTAATTGCAGCTACATACAGTATGCCATGTGGTCTTCAGCATATTGAGAGCACCACAAGGAAACATATGGAGAATTGTGGAACATTCCTGTGATTCTCTAAGTTTCTTAGCTGTTGGTAAATCTAATATGTTGTAACATTTTCGGGCCTGTACGTACTGCATGCGCTTCAATTAAATAGTTGAAGCGCATGCATTTTGACAATCGCAAAGGCAGCGTGATTAACATAGTAATCCCAGTCGAACACTGAGAATCCAGCGCAGGAGGTTTGGGCGCAGCCGGCGCCATCAAAGACCATAATAGGAAATACGGCTAAAGCGGCACACACTGAGTAACGTCGGTGCTGTCAGAAGACAGAGCTGAGGTTATTTTTAAAACACTGTAATTCGGCCGCCAGCTGGAAGCTGAATTACATCATTCCCCACAGTCCACGTCGACATGGAGGGGGAATAGTAATTAACGCCGCCAGGAGTTGTGCAGGAGCCATATACCAGCTATATCCTGCACCTAAGTCTCCCAGCCCTGTTCACAGCAGTGCAAATCAGTTTTCACCTAATCAAAAGCGTAATTTCTGTAGCATTTTTCCTGTGTTTGGGTTACATCAATGGAAGTGCAAGAAAATTGCATAGCAAATGTGGTGCTTTGCAAATTTGTTGTGATCTCCCATTTAAAAAATACTTCCCACGTTTACTTCTTAACTCGTCAAGAATCACAATCAAACGTGCTTTCAAAACACGACAACTGCGTGCTTGCAAAGTGGTTAAAAATCATGATCATACCATGATAGTGATTTTAAGTGCGCACGGGCCCTTAATGATGGTGAAATGAATGCTTTCAGTTTTCAGCGCATTAAAATGAGTTATTGATCCTTTTCAAGACCCTTTCTATAGTAATTGGATGTTGTTAGCACAATTTGACCACCAATGTTTCTGTTCAAGGCAGAATCAGCTACGTGGAGCCTGCAAGTTACATTTAGAGATGGGAGAGACAGAGAAGGAAGACACATCCATTGTGAGTGAATACACCAGTGAGTATAATAAAATCTAACTCATTCACTCACTTTTTTTTTTTTTATATAGTGCGGAGTACTGGGCACAGTTATGTGAAACTTCCTCTTTATTTTTCATATAGTTTTGGGTTAGGGCTGTTTTAAGAAGTTTTAGGAGTGTGATGGGCTTGAAATCATTGTCATCTTGAAATCAATGATCATTTTCATCTCTACTGGATCTATTCTTGTACCAAAAAGGGTCCTGGGAAGAAAAAATGTCATCTCCTCATGGTCAGACAGGAAGGCTGGACATACCTACAGTCATCCAATTCCTGCCTAATCAAACTGCCTATGTCATGTATGTCTGCTGTAAGGCTTCAAGACTTTAATTACCGTTCTTCTCAGTCTTAGCACAAAATTAATTCACACACTTAGCCATACTCCCACATGGATGGATGTCTTCATCGACCGTTAATAATCTCTAAGGATTGGACATCACAAAATCAAAGTGAAGGTATGTAGCTAGTTAAACCATAGAAGAGGACATATAAAAACTTTTTGTATAAGAAAAGACACCCAAACTTCAGGTAGATTTTGTCTCTTCTCTGCATTATCATCTCACATGGTCTGCAACATTCGGGGGGGGGGGGGGGGAGAGGAGGAACTGGTTAAGCCTTTCCTCCACTCCCTCTGCATAGCACTGCTGTCTATTGTTATGGACAATGCAGGAGGCGGAGTTGATATAATTGGGAGGACTTCTGCAGGAATCTGGAAGCAACTATTAATGATAATGGAACTTCTAGATATCTGCATTCAGGTCATTAACTTCTAAACGATATCTCACCCAAATGAATACAAGATTTTAAACCTCAAAGAATTAAACCTCACTTCTCATCTATTTTCTTCTTATTGCTTAGGGGTGCAGGGTCCCATGCTGGTGGACTCTGAATTCCAATGGTAATAGCAGCCTGTATAAGAGATGAGTGGTTGAATAGGAGGTGTGTATAAAATTTAATGTATTTTTTAAAAAATAAATATAACACCAAAACATTGGTAAATGCAGACCTCCCTCCCTGCTGTTAACATCTACAGTGCATGGCAGTTTTTGGCATTGTAAATAAGAACAGCAATTGCAACCTACAATTTATTGAATAACTCACTAATCTCTATGGTGAAGACCTAAGCATTTAGTTTAAAGAGAACCCGAGGTGTGTTTAAAGAATGTTATCTGCATACAGAGGCTGGATCTGCCTATACAGCCCAGCCTCTGTTGCTATCCCAAACCCCACTAAGGTCCCCCTGCACTCTGCAATCCCTCATAAATCACAGCCGTGCTGTGAGGCTCTGTTTACATCTGTAGTGTCAGTCTCAGCTGCTCTCCCGCCTCCTGCATAGCTCCGGTCCCTGCCCCCGTCCCTTCCCTCCAATCAGCAGGGAGGGAAGGGATGCAGGCGGGGACTGGAGTTCTGCAGGAGGCGGGGAGAGCAGCAGCCTGACACTGTAGAGATAAACACAGCCAGCTCTGACAAGCTGTTTGTCAGCAGCATGGCTGTGATTTATGAGGGATTGCAGAGTGCAGGGGGACCTTAGGGGGGTTTGGGATAGCAACAGAGGCTGGGCTGTATAGGTAGATCCTGCCTCTGTATGCAGATAATATTCTTCAAACCCACCTCGGGTTCTCTTTAAAGGACAACTGTAGTGAGAGGTATAGGGAGGCAGCCATATGTATTTCCCATTAAACAATACTAGTTGCCTGGCAGACCTGCTGATCTATTTGGCCCAGAAACAAGCATGCAACCAATCTCGTCAGGTCTGACAATAATGTCTGAAACACCTGATAGCTGCATACTGGTTCAGGGTATATGGCTAATAGTATTAGAGGCAGTTGATCAGCAGGGCAGCCAGGAAACTGGTATTGCTTAAAAAGAAATAAATATGGCTCCTCCATCTCACTCTCACTACAGTGTCCATTAAGGTTATGAAAGTGGATTTATTGCATTAGAACTGCTGTTTACAACACTTCCTGAGTTTTACTAGAAATCCAAAGGTCCTTACTGAGACATCAGTAAAGCAACCAACCACATCTCTGTCGCCATCTAGTGCATGAATAAGTACATGTCTGGGAATAGCACCGATACCTCATAAGCAGCATTTCAGCACATTGACACTTGAAATATATTATGCTATATTTTATTCTCCAGTTCATGTATATAGCAGTGGCTGGAAAGTGTAATGGTTAAGGGCTCTGCCTCTGACACAGGAGACCTGGGTTCAAATCTCTGCTCTGCCTGTTCAGTAATCCAGCACCTATTTCAGTAAGGAGTTTCTTATACAAGTCTCCTTAACACTGCTACTGAGTGCACTCTAGTGGCTGCCTCGCAAGCGCTTTGAGTCCGACAGGAGAAAGGCGCTATACAAATACTGTTTATTATTATTATAATAATGGACAGTCTAGGGGAAAACAGAGCTGGTTACTTACAGCACACCTGAAGTGAGAGCAGAGGCACAGCTTCAGTTTTTGCACCTCCTCCAAGCCTCCTATTGCATTGCAGTTTCAACTGTTTAGTGCTGCCTGATGTGTTCACGTTTCTGCTGGTCGCGATCCATCAAAAATGAGCAACCAATATGAATCAACGCTGAGAGGATTAGTAGATTTTTGGCACACCCAACTAATACAACTGAATCTGCTTTAAATCAGCTCATCCAGTAGAGCTTTGTGTGACTACATAAGATTCTTGTGGATGTATTGTAGCTTACCTTTATCCACCCATACTAGGCCTTCTCTGCAGGAGCCTCTTGCAATGGCCATGCGTGTCACTTCCTCTTCCTGCTTCATTCAGTGAAGCACTTCTCTAACAGAGAACACAGGGGTGATCCGGAAGTTAGAACATAGCCAAGATGGCAGCCGCGATGTTTAAATTGAAATCGAATAAAAACTATTTGGTGTAGAATGGCGATTCAGGCATCAAATGAAAGAGGAGAGCACAAGCTTCAGAAAGGTATGCATCTTTAAGTACTTTGCAGTACTGGTCGGAGTCTTAACCTCTTGAGGACTGCAGGGCTAAACCCCCCTAGTGACCAGGCAATTTTTAGTTTAAAAGGCCACTGCAGCTTTAAGGCCAAGCTGCAGGGCCGCACAACACAGCACACAAGTGATTCCCACCCCCTTTTCTCCCCACCAACAGAGCTCTCTGTTGGTGGGGTCTGCTCGCTCCCCCCATGTTTATTTTTTGTTTAATAAATATTATTGTTGCCGTATTTTGAAAAAAAAAACCCTCTTCCTTTAAATCCCTTCCCTCCCTCCCTCCCTCCCTCCCCACAGCCGGCCAATTACGGCGATCGGCTGTCATAGGCTTCTGCCTATGAGAGCCGATCGCTCTCTTGTCCCCCAGGGGGACAGCCGTGTCACACGGCTGTCCCCAGTGCAGCGCTGCTGCTGATCGCAGCGCTGCACAGAGTAAATAGACGGCGATCACGCCGTCTAACAGTCTCCCGAGCGGCAATAGCCGCTCGGAGACTGAAGGCGGGGCGGAGCTCCGCCCCCCAAGCAGGAGATGCGCGCGCAGCCTGCGCGCGATCTCCTGCAAAACAGAGCCCCAGGACTTTACGTCAATTGGCGTTAGGCGGTCCTGGGGCTGCCGCCGCGGCCACGCCTACTGGCGTGACGCGGTCGGCAAGAGGTTAAAGGCATGCCCATGAGCATGAGAGGTGCTCGGAGTCCTTTTAAGGTGTGTGAATTAGGCCTCTTTTCCACTGACTGTTTATAGGCAGTGAAATGCCTCTCAAACTCACAACTGCTCACTGCTGCTTGGTAACTGCTCGCTGAGCACACAGCTCAACAGTCCGTGCAAAAGAGGCCTTAGACACTGCAGATCAGTGGTTTTTATATATGTGGTGCTAACCTGATTTGCTGCATGCTTGTTCAGGGTCTATGGCTAAAAGTATTAGAGGCAGAGGATCAGCAGGACAGCCAGGCAGCTGGTATTGCTTAAAAGAAAAGAAAACATATGGCAGCCTCCATGTTCTTCTCACTCCAGTTGTCCTTTAAAGGGTATGCAAGATCGATATGCAAGCCTTTAAGGGTACATAACATCACTTTATACAAACCTTAAATGTGTACAGTATGTTCATTTCCAATCCTACTTAAAGGACACCTGAGGTGAAAATAAACTAATGAAATAAACAATTGCATCTATCTTCCTTCTCCTAAAATTACTTTTTAAGATATTCCCTTTTTATTTCATATTTAAATTGACTTTGCAAGTTTTTACTGTTTTGTTGTTTTTGCACAATGACACATTCATTGAAGTAAATGGTATCATCCCGATTCAAAACGTCTTGCTTTCACTGAAGTATGCCAGAGCTAAAATCTATACACTATTGGCCCTTTTTATCTCTTTCCTGCTCTCAGAAGCCATTTTCCGCTAGGAAAGTGTTTTATAGTTGTAATTTCTTATCAGTAAGCATCACACTGTAGTCTGACTCAGTCCTGACCCAGACAGGAACTGCCACTTACATACCTGATGTTTAACTCTTTCAGGCAGAGAAAGAAAAAAGGAACATAGCACAGTTATTTGTGAGCTAGGCACTGTACATACACATGTCTATCATGTCACGTATCACCTCGGGTATTCTTTAAATAAGCCTGTGTTTCTTCATTTCTCACTGTAAGGGCTTGTTTTACACCGCCTTTCTGTACACTCAACAGAATTGCACTGCACCAATCACACTTTTGCTATTTTTTTTTTTAAACAAATCACTCAAGTGTGAAATCACTGTTAGACTTACATGTAGATGAGGTTTCTGCGAGTCCTCCATGACGGCCATGTGTGAGAATACTCTGGCCCCTCCTTGCAAAGAAACACAGGCTAGTCTTAATTAATTGGAATGGTTATATAGGTCCAGGTGTTCCCCTTCACCCTAAGATGTCTCAGATAAACACCTGTCTTATGCTGGGCATACACGGCGTCGAGGAAGGCTTATCAATCGAGCCGGATGGCTCGATTGATAATATCAGACGTGTCCGATCACCGCGGGGATCGATTCCGCGCTTGATACCCGCGGGCTGACAATAGCGGCGAATCGAGCGGAAGATAAGGAGCGCCGGCGGGGACGAGCGGGAATCGATCCGGGCGCATGTGCGGACGAGCGGGGACGCAGCGGGAGTCGATCCGGCGGCTGATCGGCCGCCGGATCGACCCGTGTATGCCCAGCATTATACATGGCAGATTTTCGTGAAAGGGATAACCACACCTGTGAGAATAGCAGAGGGAATATGAAGGCTGTCATGGAGGACTCGCAGAAACACTGTCTAGCATTAAGTTTAACAGTGATTTCCTCTCTACACCTTCCACGATGGCCACAAGTGAGAGACCACAGAGATGTAGGTTTTACCTCTTTTTAAGGGTGGGATAATCGCCTGTAGAACTTATCGTCCAAAGGACATGTCTTGGCTTGATAGTAGGTCTATCCTGCAGTGCCTAATGAAGGTAGTAGGAGTAGCCCATGTCGCTCTCTTACATATTTGTTCTAATGAAGATCCTGCCCTAGACGCACAGGATATGGACAGCGATCTTGTAGAATGCATTGTTATTTTCTGTGGTGCTGGCACTTCTGATATGTCATATATTTGTTGAACTGATTGCCGAATCCACCTAGACACTGTATTTCTTTGTCGCTGGGTGAGCCCTTTTCTTACTGGTAAACATAAGTAGGTTAATCGAATTTCTCTATGCCTTAGACCTTTCTAAATAAATGAGTGACGCTTTCCTGACATCAGGAGTGTGGAAAGAATTTGCTCGTTCTGATTTGGGCTGAGCACAAATCAATGGTATAATATCTTGATTTTTATGGAAGTTTGAACTTACTTTAGGTAGATAGGATGGATCTGTTCTAAGTATAATTATATCGGGTAAGATAGTCATATAGGGATCTTTAATAGAGAGGCATTGCAAATCGCTCACCCACCTAGCTGATGTGACTGCCAACAGGAAGGCTGTTTTAAAGGTGAATAACTTAGGTGAGGTCAGCACTAGAGGTTCAACGCAGAAAATGTTTAGTTTCCTAGGTCTATTTTTGGACACCGCTCTAATAAAGGCCCTGACGTACCGATCCTTGTAACCATCTGTCCAGGAGCACTGAGAGGGTAGTTATCTGTTCTTTAATGGCACTAACTGCCATGTTCATATCTACCCTATACTGAAGAAAGTCTAATACCACTAAGACTAGATCTGCTTTATTTCTACTTACCTACCTATCTACCTATGATTATACACAAATGAGGGGGAATTAAACAGGCTAAACTCTCTAAATACATACAGGGTGCATTCCTCTCGGTTTCCCTTATGTCTTGTGCAAGAGTTCCACTTTAATATCTATCTTTTTAATAACTTCTTTTCTGTTAGACAGCAAGGTTTTTATTACTTTATCAGAAAATCCTTTGTTTTCTAACAGCGTAATTTCAGGCTCCACACTGTCAGACATACTCTGTGTTGGGATGGTAGAGACTATCCTGAGACAGAAGGTCCTTAGTCAGAGGCAGCCAGTGACCAAGGAACCTGGAATGCTAAACTCTTTACTGGAAGGAACCAAGACCGCCTAATGAGAACGACCTTGGCCTCTTCCTGAACAACCTTCCATACTACTTTGTTCAGCAGGTAGAATGATGGAAAAGGTCTCTGCTCCAGGAAATAGCTAGTGTGTCTAACCTTTTTTGGTGAGGATGAAGGGAACAAAAGTCTGGGAGTTTTGCATTTTGTGGTGACACATACAGGTCTATTTTGGTAGTCCCCCACTTGTCCACTATCTGTTGGAATACGTTGGAACAAAGCGCCCATACTGCTTCTGACACTGAATGTCTGCTAAGTCTGTCTGCTAACCAGTTACTGCTAACTCACCCAGCAGCACGTGCAATTAGTCTGCTCTGCAGACGAGATTAATTGCAGATGCTGCCTGGTGAGTTAGCATTGCCTTTCTGTGTATTTTTTTTGCATCAAATTTAGGTAGTAGTGATGGGTGGTTTCTCTGGTGGTGAGGAGGGATGCCCATTTTACCCCGAGGTGTAGCATGTGGTTGGGGGTCGAGAGTGGTGGTAGAGCACTGAATTTAGCCTTGGGTGCCAGCAAACCCTGAACTTGGCATTGACGTTAATGAACTGCACCAAAAACAAACATCCCATTCTTAGCAATAAAATAAAAGAAACAGAATGTTACACAGATTCTGTATACCTTGACAAAACAGTCTGACAACAAATAAGTTAAAAAAATAATTTTTATTTATAATTAAAGTGTATTAACAAGCGTTTTGTGATCACTCAGACATCATT
This sequence comes from Hyperolius riggenbachi, assembly GCF_040937935.1. Taxonomy (NCBI): domain Eukaryota; kingdom Metazoa; phylum Chordata; class Amphibia; order Anura; family Hyperoliidae; genus Hyperolius; species Hyperolius riggenbachi. Next base: position 226,517,516 of record NC_090648.1, read on the forward strand.
AGAAACCTAGCCAGCCATTGGGTCCAAAGGAGGGCTTACACACAGTGAAAAATAAATGGTATAGCTACAAAGTGATGGAAAAGAACTGATCATTAGAACTGTTCCCATTGAATTTGTGTGTGTCAAAGCAGGCTCGACTTATCGTTCAGCTGATTGAAAACAGCTGTCATTAGGCGACTGAAGAAGATGAACTTCAGCTATAAAACTGGACAAAGAGTTGATTTCCATGGCAAAATATCAGGCTCATTGCTTCATTTCTGTGGATAATGAAAGCTTTAATTTGATTTGTTGTTTGCAGCAAAAGCCCTTTTAACCCCGATTCTAATGTATGAAGACAACATTTCACTGTGTTTGTTTTTATTAAAATATCCAGTCTGGTTCACGGGAATAGGTGGAAAAAAAAACAGATGTTATCATGAATCAGATTTGTTATCTGATGTGAAAAAGCCAAATGAAAATGCTTTTTAGCATTCAGTCTCTTGTGTCTATTTGTGGCCCCAAACATATCCTTAGACTAACAGTGCAGGTTCGGCAGGTAGCCTAACGTGTGCGCAAGTGGAATCAAAAGTGTCTCAGCAGTGAGAATCAGCATCAGTAGCCTGTGTGTACATTACAAAACACTGGCTTACTACTAGTTGGCTTAGGAAACATTGTCAAAGTATTATTGTTACAAAAATGTAATACAGTAGCATTTCGTTATAAATAAACTGATATAGTAAACCTCAGATATAGTACGGTCCCCAGTATCATCCTGACTGGAAACTTCTTGCCTTGACTATATAGCAAGCCATTCAGCCAGTGAGAGGTCTGGACAGCTGAGCTACAAGTTCATTCTATGTATCGGTGTCATTGATGATGTAACTGCAGCTAAAACCAAACGTTTAGACCGTCTAGCTGGTTTTCAATACTACTGATGATCTATGGCTCTCAATATTGCAGGAAATAAAGAGAATCTTGATGACAATGACATAGCAAGCAATAAAAATCTCACAGATGTTCTAACAATTTACCATGTTACAAGAAAAGGTATATTTCTAAGCATTTTCCCTGGAAGACCAAATGTCATGATCCAGCCCACTGCTCTGCGGCCTTTGCTTGTGTGACGTGGCCCCTAGGATAACAGCACCAGCGCCTTCACCTTTACAATTTAGCAACAGTTTCTCGGTTTCTATCTTACCCATTTCCCCTTTCAGCAACAAAGTTGAGAATTTCTTAGCATACATATCCCGGTAATACCCAGCGCCACAGAATATGTTGGCACTTTATAAATCAATAATACTCTCTCAGATGCTGACTAGAATAAGCTGCTGTCCCAAAACAATGTTCTTGAGATTCGCCAATAAAGACTAGCTAAGGAGCAGTATACAAGAAGGTGCTAGCATGGCAGTACCTTACTACTACCAATAAAGATTTCTGCATTTGAATCACATGTAAGTGTAATGCACATCATTATGTATTCTATTTCCTGACTTCTAGGTCTGTGATCCTGGACTTCTCTTGTAACATATACCCAGCCTACTGTCATTGTAAAATGGAATACGAATTGCATATTACAGCAATTAAAGGTCAAAGCTATACCGTTTGTACTCTTTTCAGAAAATGCCCACCAAAACTGACCAAGTTTTAAGTGCAGGGTAAGAGGTGACCAGCTCTGAAAAACTATTTCTTTGGAAGTTATCCATGGAAAAGAAAAAAACAACATGCCTAATTCATCTTCAAAAAGCATTTTCAAACAAATGCCCATTTCACTTTACCATTCCAGATGGCAGGTTCAAAAAGATCTCTACTGCAGAATATACGTGTCACATTATGTCCATAAAAGAAGCAAATCACCAAAATTATGCCAAAATCGGATTAACAAAATCACTAGCAAACCGCGGAAAGGATTATGTACAATTAGTAACACTGATCACACTCTAAATTTATATAGACCATCATTGAAAAAAAAGAGAGTATAAATTATAAAATAATTACAAATACACATTTTTTTTCCTCCTTGAAGACCAGTAAAAGAAGACCGAGCACATTATATCTGAATATATACATTATACACAATCCCTCATATGTCTTGGTGCAAACAATAAATGGTATGCAGTGAGCCACAGCAACCAATCCCAGATCGCGCCTATAGTTTTGCTACACTGTGCTGACAGCAAGAGGACTTTGGTTCTCAGATGTTCTATCATACCGTTTTTTTTTTGCACCATTGACAAAGACTGAAATACTATTTCATATTTCTATAAATGCTTACAGTGCAAAATAAGGCTGATAGTGATTGATTAACCACTTCACCCCAAGGCAGTTTTTACCCTAACGGACAAGAGCGATTTTCCCCTTTCCGTGCTCATCCCTTTCATTTGCCAATAGCTGAATCACTACTAATCATAATGAAATTATATCTTGTTTTTTTTCACCACCAATTGGGCTTTTTGGGGTTATTTGTTTTCAGTAATTACTTTATTTTCTATGCATTTTAAAGGAAAATACAAGGGAAAAATGAAAAAAAAATACACTATTTCTCCAATTTCATCCCCTATAGTTTTAATATAAACACTGCTACTGAGCATAAAACCCACACATTTTATCTGCCTATTTGTTCTGGTTATCACAAGATTTTAATTATGTCCCTAGTACAAAGTATGGTGACAATATATCATTTGGAAACAAAGGTATTTTTTTGGGGTGGTATTTCCCCCCACTATTTTCACGTGCGGAGCGTGCACCCGCACAGCGCCAGCAGCACTGTCTGACTTATAAAAACGTCCTGGAGCCATTAAGAGGCTCTAGCAGGACGTTTTTATAAGTCAGCATGTCATTAAGTGGTTAATAGGAAGGCAAAGATGACAAAAAGAAAAAAAATATTTTTTAAACAATCCCTTTTCCTTCATTTGAATATTGATACGATTGATGGCAGTAAACAATGCTTGTTGCTCCTTTCACCTAAGAAAACCAGGGAGCAGAATATGAATTGCTGACTCCCTTTTTAAAAGTGCTAATAGAATAGCTGTCAATTCGGAACCTCTTACCTTTAAGTATTCGGAGCCTGGCAGAGAAGGCGTACTCCGATCAGATGCTCTGTCTCCAGTGGCTGTATGCAGGTTACTGCATGACTGCCAGGCAAACTAAAGAATTTCTGCAGAGATCAGATTGGATATCCCTCTTTCCCCTCTGCTGCCATCTTTGTATTGCTCGCTGCAGTACACAGCTATGGCTCATCCATGGCCCCCTCCCTTCTGTCAGGTCAACTTACAAGTTTAAACTTACATTATGGCACAACTACTAGCCTATATGGAGCATCCTGGCATCTATTATCAAAGACTGTTAGCATGTAAGAGCAGGGTTGTCTAGCTTAGTGTTTACTAAAATTCCTGGCATCATGTCTATAATACTAATTTCCAAGCCATCTGCTGTTTGTATGTGTGTCCGTCCACCCAAAACTCTCCCCCTTCAGCCCACCTGGTTGTGATTGGTTGCAGCACTGATTGGATGACGCATGCAGCAACATGGCCAGTGCGGGATGACATGCGTGACGTCCAAAGTGAAGACGCGCAAACTCCTTCCCCATGCAGTGCAGCCTGCGCCACCGGCTAGTAAATTTGGTAAAAGGTGAGTAACAGCAACTTCCATATACCCGTCACTACAGGTTATCATTTAAGATCAGATTGAGTCCCTTAAAGCGGACCTGAACTCAGAACTTCCTCTCTGCTCTAAAAGATACACAATAGTATAAGAACCTTTAAAGAAAAACATTTCTTTGTTACAGCCGATACAAATCCTGTAATTAATCTGCAGTGTATCATGGAAGCAGACATATTGTTAACATCCTGTGCTTTCAAATTAGCCTCTCTGCCATGGCAGTCAGCTGACACAGCTGAGTCATCAAATTACAACTTGTGATTAAACACAGATAAGGAGGAATTAAGACAGGCTAAACTCTCTGAATACAGGTAAGGAGTTAAGATAGGCTAAACTCTCTGAATACATCCATGGTGCATTTCTCGGTTTTCCTTCTGTCCTGTGCAAGAGTTCAATGCCACTTTAAGTTCACTTCTATACATTACAGTGATTAAAGGATACCAGGGCCAAAAGCAACTAGAAAAATGGGAGGAGCAGGCATGTGTGGGAAGCTGTCCTCATCCCCTCAGCTCTTCCCGTACTCCTCTGTCCCCCTTCTTTGTCACCTAAATTCCCCCCTGTAGCCTCTTCTGGGTTGGCAAGTCAACCAGCAGTGTACAAGCACTGGTCCAGCTGCGCACATCCTAGATTGTGCATCCAGGAGGGCTCTGCGCATGACATAGTCATGACTCATGCACAGTGTGCTCACAGGCATGAGATTTGCGCAATTCGCCGACCCAGAAGAGGCTGTAGGGGGGAATTTAGGTGACAAAGGAGGGGGGCGAAGGAGAACGGGGGGTGCGATGGGCATAAGGACAGCTAACCATACATGCCCGCTCCCCCGTTTTTCAAATTGCTTTCCGCTCTGGTATCCTTTAACTGCAAACCTTAATTTCATGTTAAATTTAGACATGTAACACATATACATGTAAAACACAGTTATTACTGAGAGTCCCCAACAGAAATTGTGATACGGAGTATTCAAGTTTGCTGTCAGACAGCAGATTAGTTCAGAGGTGGAAAATGATTAACAAGCTTTTATTCCTTGCAACTTATTATTCGTGTAGCAAGTTATCAATTTTCCGGGCAGTCTATACCCCCCTCCTTAAAGAGAACCCGAGGTGGGTTTAAAGAATGTTATCTGCATACAGAGGCTGGATCTGGCTATACAGCCCAGCCTCTATTGCTATCCCAAACCCCCCTAAGGTCCCCCTGCACTCTGCAATCCCTCATAAATCACAGCCATGCTGTGAGGCTGTATTTACATCTGTAGTGTCAGTCTCGGCTGCTCCCCCGCCTCCTGCATAGCTCCGGTCCCTGCCCCTGTCCCTTCCCTCCAATCAGCAGGGAGGGAAGGGATGCAGGCGGGGACTGGAGTTCTGCAGGAGGCGGGGAGAGCAGCAGACTGACACTATAGAGATAAACACAGCCAGCTCTGACAAGCTGTTTGTCAGCAGCGTGGCTGTGATTTATGAGGGATTGCAGAGTGCAGGGGGACCTTAGGGGGGTTTGGGATAGCAACAGAGGCTGGGCAGTATAGGCAGATCCAGCCTCTGTATGCAGATAATATTCTTCAAACCCACCTCGGGTTCTCTTTAAAAAGATTCTGGACTTGCAAAGAGCAATTTCAGCTTCAGTCAGTTTTGAAAATTCATAGCTAGCTGCTGCAAACTTGAAACGGAAATATGTTTTAATAACATTCATTATAAACAGTCTTTTGGAGCAATTTTCAATGAAAGTAGTATTTCATTTTTAGTGTCCATGCTGGGATTCTCTAACATGGTTTAGTGTAAGATGCGTGCTAAGACAACAGCTTCCATTACCTAACCTGCAAATAAGTAATCCTGATTACTGATGCTTATGTTGAGAACAAAAATGCTTATATTGGAATGGTATAAATTGTAATTTTTGAGCTTACCGTAAGTGGACAACCTTCACTATCCTCTATATTAGATGATCACCGCTCCCTAAGCTGTGCCACAAACATAGATCTATAAGTGCCAGATGCAGGAACAGTTGCTAATGGCAAAATTCTGTGCAAATTACACAAATAGAAAAAACAAAAAACAGTACAGTATTTACAGAACATATCTGCAGAGGACTGAAATTTTACCATATGCACATAAGCTTGTGCAAAAGAAAAATTGTAAGATACAAATGTAATTGGTTATATATAAATATATAAATATGCAGCAGTTTAAAAAGAGAATATTTACAGGTAGACACACAAAAGACTGCCTAAGGCCCCGTTCACACTGCACGCGTTTGTGTCCGTTTTTAAGGTACGCGTTTTGTGTGCGTTTTGCGAGGGCCAGAAAAATCAATGCAAAGGTATGGCCCTCGTTCACATATACGCGTGGCAAACGTATGCGTGGCAGAAACGCATAGTTGGATGCATTTCTGTGCGTCGCGCACAGAAACGCATTATAATGAAAGTCAATGGGCGCGCACTAAAAACGCATGGCATGCGTTTTTGTATGCGTATTCTCGTCGGAAGTGTAGCTGACATCCTTCAAGAAAAAAAAAAAAAAACATTTGGTATACACCTCTTCCAGGTATGATCAAAAACGCATAAGGAAAAAACGCATACAAACGCATTACAAAAACGCGTACAAACGCATACAAACGCATGCGTTTTTCCAGTGCGTTTACTAAATGCGTTCTGCACGTTTTCCACACGCACATAATATGAACAGGGCCTAAGTCATTATTTAGCGCAGTCAAAGTGTAGATACAAACACCCTGCTGATTAAAGTGTGATCACAGAGGGAATCAGGATAGATCTTCAGCGGGAAAGGCAACAGAGGTGAACTGGGGATACAAATCCATATTTTGTCCAGAGTCCAAGATGTTGAAAACGTTTTTGAAGGCATGCCAGCTGAATTTGAGGTAATGCTCCTGCTGTTTCCCCTTTACATGTGCCTCTCGCTTTGGAGATACTGACATCACAGAACACAATTTAAAATGATGTAGCCCTGAGTGTGAGTTATGATGTCATACCACAATTTCAGTGATGCCACAACTCACAATATAAGAAACAAAACACTTGGCACAATCCCTGGCATTAGCTCTGATTCACGATTCTATGCAGCATGTGAACTGGAATGATGGTCTTCAACTCTTAGCTGATCTCTGTGTGGTGAACAGACTTTTAGAGTTGTCCAGTTAAGCACAGGAACAGTAGTGCATGGATAAGCAATAGGTACAGTGAAGCCAGCAGCGGTGTTTTGGTGCGAGAGCAGAAAATGAGTCTTAGTAACCTCCTTGGAGATGAGCTTCGTGCCTGGAAATAAATCACATCTTAGAATGACTACAACATATTACATTTGCTAAACAACATGAATGGGAGGGTAGAAACAGTGGAAAAAAAATTATATATATTTTTTTTAAACGTGAAAAAATGTTGTAATCCTCTAAATAAGTGCACAAAGTTCTAGAACATCCTAGCAAAAAGCATTATGTACGTTTTCATAATAGCAGTGTTTACCTTGGATGGATGTTTCCATATTAAAATTATTGCATACCCTTTAAAGTACCACAAAACTGGTTTTTGATTAACATTTTAATACTGTTGTATTTGTGATGCTGTGACATATGTCAGCACCATCCTCCCCCTTCAGACCCCCCCCCCCCCCCCCCCCCCGCTCAGGTGTAGCATTAGACTGAGAAGAATGTCTATTATGGGCAGGGAGGAAGTGTCAGTGCTGTGTCTTATCTGCCCATCCTTAATTCCGCCCCCTCCACTCACCGCTTATAGTTCCAGATATATGTAACAGCACACAGCGTGCAGGAGAGCTGCGCTGTGTGCGGGCTTGTGGTAATTGAGGTCGGAAGGATAATGTACTAGCTGTATTAGCACACTATCTTTCCGACCTCAATTACTACGAGTCTGCACAAAATGACGCTCTTCTGCGCACTATGTGCTGTGACACATATCTGGAACTATTAGCGGCGAGTGGAAGGGTTGGAACTTAGGACGGGTAGATAGGAAGAAGCACTGACACCTCCTTCCTGCACATAATCAACGTGACTGAGCAGAGCATGGGACAAAGGGGGCGCTGGAGGGGGAGGATGGTGCTATGACAAACAAATAAAACAGTATTAAAATTATTTTGATCTAAAAAACAAAAAAATCAGTTTAGGGGTACTCTAAGGCTATAGCAGAAATGATAAGAAGTCATACAGTTGGTTAAAATACAAACAACAACTGTGACCTATGGCCTTCTCTTCCCCTTCCTGTGTGCCTAAAGTAACTGATGTTTTTCTGATAAGCAAGTTTAAAGAGACACTGAAGCAAACTATTTTTTGCCAATTTTACCTAATAATTCGCTTCAGTGCTCTTATCACAAGTAATCCACCGTGTCCCTGCCGCTAAACGAGGGCTGCAGAGCCCCCAAACCCCTCTTCAAATATCCACGACCAACTTGATTGTGGATTTTGCTGCGCTGAGGGGCAGAGCTTTCAGCTGTAGCTCTGCCCCTCCTGACGTCAATCGCCGCACACATCGCCGCCTCACCCCGCCCCTCTCTGTGAAGGAAGAGTGAGGGGTGGGGAGAGGCGGCGATGCGCCGCGATTGACGTCTGGAGGGGCAGAGTTGAAGCTGAAAGCTCAAAAAAACCAAAGTAGGAAGGTATGGAGGTGGTGAGTGGTACATACCAATGAAACAGTTCAACAAAAATAATTATAAATATATGAAACTTTATTGTATCAAAAAACAGTATATTTAAAAACAGCCTGACCTCATACCTACCAACCCCATCCATTCAACTCCACAGCATCCGCAGCAAGCTCAACATTCAAACTGGCAATAATCAAAAAAAGCTTGGGGCGGAAAGAATATTCCCGCAACATTAACCAGGCTTCTAGTTGAAAAAAATGCATTGGCATGCCTGTTCGATTTACACTATAAGCAAGGAAAGCCTCTATCCCATTGCGCTATAAATTGTCGACTGTTCATAACACCTCATTGCCGAGAGAATCCACAAGCAGTCTCTTTATCATCACTGAGATTGTAATCAGGAATATGAAAGCAATTAAGTTGGTTAGATGCAGGTGGCAAGCAGGCAGCAGTGAGGAGTAGCACAAGCACATCAATGTTAGTGTCCAACAAGCATGGCAGAAGAATACACCTCAAACATTGTTCATGGGGCAAGGCACAAGCAAGCAAGCAAGTTGATGTTAAAACACACAAATCTGTGTCCAGATAGCAGAACCAATAGCCATTAGCAGTCACTGTCCATGTGTATGAACAAACATAGCAGTTCAGATGGCAAAGCTGAGCAAATGCAATTCCAGTGCTGGTTGGCTTGGGTAATAAAAGCTGCTCACCAGATCTTGTGCTAAGGATAACCCCCAGTGGGTGCCGTGCAAAATGTCCACCAGATGAATAGATGATGATGCAGGTTGAGGCTGGATGATATTTAGGCAGCCAGGAGGCCAGAGGGAGATTCCATATGGAGAGGTGGTCGGGAGGCCAGGCGAGCCAGGTATGACACCACTTCACAGCCCCGACATGTTTCACGAGTGTGTCCTCGTTTCCTCAGGAGGCGTGGTCAACCCAGAACAGCTGACAGCCGTTTATAACGGCGCTTGTGTCCTATCAGACACACTTCATTCATGGCTCCGCCCCCTCCACGTTGAGCACCATGCGTCGGCCAGAAGCGCCCCGGCACCGCCCCATAACCGCCAGCTGCAATCCGGCGGCAGACCGGGCACCAGAGGACGCCTATGGCCAGACGCTTGACGTCCGCCGGAGCGGGTTCCCCAGCACATGCTCCATTTCCGCCCGCAGCACTCAGTCGGGCGGAAGGAGCAACAGGGACCCGCCCAGCGAACGTCAGACAACACACCCACATCCCTCCATGGCAACCAATGGAGCCGTGCAGGCGGACGTCTAAGCAGGTAACACAACAGGGTGGAGGGGCGACAAAGCCGCACAATCAAAACACGCATGACACATGCCTCATTCATAAATAGAGATTGCATAAATATGCATTCATAGTGTTACATATAATCTACACCGATACCCATATATATCAAATTACTTGTTAGCAGAATGGAAGCTGCAAACCAAAAGCAGCTCTTAAAAATACGGCAAATCTGCCAAGTATATCTCAAAATAATGAAGAAAAAAAAGGGGGGGAGGTGGACTCTTTAAGGCTGAAACTGCCAAATACCCCCCAGCGAGAGGCCCGGACACACAGGCGGAAACGAGCACATTCCCCGCACGCACAGGGCAGCACATCAGCGCCCGGCAATAACAACACAACCGTCTATAACGGGAGGAAGGGGGCAAATCCCTCCATCTCATTTAAACCTGGGGGAGAGGTAGCTTTCAAGTTAAAAATCCAACGACATTCTCTTTGACAGAGTAGTCTATCGAGATTACCCCCTCTTATTGATCCATGAACTCGATCGATCCCAACAAACCTAAGTCCCCTAAGGTCTCCATCATGGTAACGCCTGAAGTGCTCCCCGACCGGGGCAGTGGAGCTAACACTCTTTATACTTTTCACGTGCTCAGAGATGCGTTCTCTGAGTTCACGTGTTGTTTTTCCTATATAAAACGCCCCACAGGGGCATAATAATAAGTAAACCACAAATTTAGTGGCACAGTTGACATAATGTGACAGATTCCACTGCTTACCGTCCGGAAGCACCACAGACGCCCCCACATGCATGAACCTGCAAAAACTGCAGCCTCCACATGTGTAAGTTCCCAGGGTGCGACAATGTAGTCGCGTATTGTCAGCAAAATGACTATTAACTAGCATATCTCTCAGGGATGGGGCTCTTTTAAATGTGATGTTGGGCCGTGGTGGAACAAAAGGGGCCAACCGCGAATCATTACATAGTATGTACCAATATTTATCTAAGACCCGTACAATTTCCTCATGTTCCATACAAAACCGAGTACAGAGTCTGGTCTGCTGTTGGCCAGAGTCCATCACACGGTTGGGGCTCAGTAATTTGTCTCTATCACTGTCCAAGGCTCTCTGATAAGCCTTTCTTAGAATTTTATCATTGTAGCCCCGTGATCGAAAACGTTTACGTAGCTGACCAGCCTCCTGTACAAACGAATCTAGTTTAGTACAATTCCGGCGGACCCTTAGATACTGACCAACAGGGATGCCTCTAACTGTATGACCCGGGTGACAGCTATCGGCCTTTAGTAGAGCGTTCGTAGATGTCTCCTTTCTAAATAAACCTGTACTAATCAGGCCTGAATCATCGCAACTGACACGAAGATCCAAAAATGGAATATCGTGATAGTCACAGTTCATTGTAAATTTAAGATTTCGACTATTCACATTTATGCTTTCCACAAAACGAATCAATTGCGTCCGGCTACCTGTCCACAGCACGAAGATGTCATCGATGTACCTGTGCCACATCAAAATGTGGCACAGGTACATCGAGAGGGCCTCGTCCGCGAACAGCTCCCGCTCCCACTCCCCCAGGTACAGGTTGGCATACGACGGGGCACATGTTGTCCCCATCGCAGCCCCCTGCACCTGGAGGTAGTGGTCCCCATCAAAGATGAAAATGTTATTGGTCAAAAGAAATTCCAGCAACGTCAAGAGAAATCTGTTATGTGTGGCTGATTCAAGGCCTAGTTCAGCAAGGAAGGCCCCGACGGCCCGAACACCAAGATCATGTGGTATGCACGAATACAAGGCCTCGACGTCCAAAGCAACGAGCAGTGTACCAGGCGGTACCTGCACACCATCAACAGTTCTAAGAAAATGAGAAGTGTCTCTTATATACGATGGGAGGGACTGCACATGAGGTTGTAAATGCCTGTCTATATAGACGCTAATCTGTTCCGTAAGGGAGCCGCAACCAGAGACGATTGGACGTCCCGGTGGGTTCACTAACCTCTTATGCACTTTAGGAAGGGCATAAAAGGTGGGTGTTACTGGATGTAATACTTTCAAAAAATCATAAACCTCATTAGAAATTAGCTCCATGTGCAGTGCCTCATCCAAGATGGCGTACAAACCCGCCCGCCAGCGCTCAGCCGAGGACGCCGAGACCTTGACGTAGCATCCACGTTGTGACAAAATTTGTAGGCACCCCGCCCCTCTCTGTGAAGGAAGAGTGAGGGGTGGGGAGAGGCGGCGATGCGCCGCGATTGACGTCTGGAGGGGCAGAGTTGAAGCTGAAAGCTCTGCCCCTTCCAGGAAATGCCTGCCGGATTGCCCTCCGGGAATTTGGGGGCTCTGCAGCCCTCGTTTAGCGGCGGGGACACGGTGGATTACTTGTGATAAGAGCACTGAAGTGAATCATAAGGTAAAATTGGCAAAAATAGTTCGCTTCAGTGTCTCTAACAGTGGCAACTGGCTAATCAATTGAAAATGAGAACAATACAGAACAAAGAAATAATAACTTGTAGACAACAAATATGATTATTGACTAAGAGAACGTTAAGCCTACATTAAAAGAAAGCAACAAAAAAAAAATGAACTAAAAATACTTTTTTTTTTTTTACCTTAGCAGCACCTGGTATTTCTGGTGGTTCCATCAACAATGACAGCTCATGTGGTACAACAGGCTCCTCTTGGACGGACCAATCCTGTGATCTCAACCTACAAGTAAAGACAGAAATATTACAGCTTATTTTTGTTACAAAACATATTTATTGTTTATTTAGTCAGTGCTTGCCCATTGTAAAATCTTTCCTCTCCCTGATTTACATTCTAAAATGTATCACTGGTGGTGATATCTTTAGTTCTGCAAGGTGATATGTACACAATGTACACAATGTTCATTTACTGAGAGTTCTATGAACAGAGGGAGATATTGCTTTTTTGGCAGTTGGAAAAAGCCGTTATTTCCCACAATGCAACAAGGTTGACAGACAGCAAACTGTCAGGACCATGGTCATGACATCACACTGTGGGAGGGGTTTCACCACGTTACCAGCCATACAGACCCTCCTGTTCTATTTTAGAAAAAGTAAACATTTTTTGTTCGAAAGGGGGTACCAGATGATCGGAATAAAGTTCAATCCTTGGTTAAAGTTCCTCTTTAACCGTACTGTGTTTCCTACATGCAAAGTAAAGAGCTGCAATAAACAACCGTGCTTCCAAAGGAAAACTATTATATCTCAATATTTTAGTTTTTCCCAAAACCGCTTTTAGTCCTTGCTCGGCCCATTCCCCACCCTTAAAGGACAATTGAACTTTTGGATGAAAACACAGTTTGCCATTTCAGTCCCAGTGTACACCAATACCTATATTGGATTGCCACATGATGTCTGGATGAAGGTTTCTGGTTAATATACGCTGACAGTTGAAAGCAACAATGGTACCATCTCCTGAATACTCAAAGAAGCCAAAAGGCAGACAGGAGGTGGAGCCTCTAATGACCGGTGATTATGCTACTCAGGGAGGGGCTTCCAAGTCCAGAAACAATGATGAACTGGAGCTCTACTGTATATTTTAATGCAATTGCCTTTGGCTATTAGCAAAACCTACAAACTGCATAGTTGGGCTAGAACAAAGTTTTGGGCACACTCACCCTTTATCAAGTAACAGAGGGATGGACTTCCAGAATCAGTGTCATAGGACTGGGATTGCACTGCCCACTGCCAAAAAACCTCCCTCCTAGCTTCCTCACCACCACTGTTTACAACTGCCAGCATGGCCCAGAAGAACACCAGGTTGCAACTGTTATGTCTGCCGATGTGGGTATTCTAGGTTGTAGTCCCAATTTAGCTTTTAAAGCACTTAGTGGGCCAACAGATAACTACTTATATGTGAATGTACACTAGCTCCTTTCACACTACATGTACCATTCTATCCATTTTTCTGGAACATAAGCATTTTTGAAATTGCAAGCAATTTAGCAAGTAATACAGGTTACAGATGCACACAAATGCGTACGTACTAAGGTGCATTAAAAATGCATATGAACGAGTTGCATTTCTACAAGTGCATTGGCATTTTGTAGTGATAAAATACATCACCGGCTCCTTATTTTGTCTTGTAAAGCACACCACTGTGGGCTATACTTGTCCATCGCCCTTCTTTCTGGAGATACAAGCTAGTCCTCCACTACTGGCCTGTGGGAGTGGAATGTGGCACAAAGAGAATAACTCACTAGTAGAAGTTTAGTCTAAAGTCACAATTTTGAGCTTAACAAAATAAGGTACTTGCAACTTCTACATATTTCTGCATATCAGATCTGAGAGGAAGTTTTTTTTTTTTTTTTTTTGCAGCTCCACAATGTTGTGGGTTATTCTGAACTCACCTGTTCACATTCTCATCCAATTCCTGTATTCTGTCCTCTGCTCTGCGCCGCTCGTCTCTCAGCTGCTGCTCTAGGAATGATCTGACATGTTCCTGCTCAGTGTTCTGTTGCTTTAGCTCAAGATACCTAGAAATAAACATGGACATCTCAGACATTTGTGGCCAGCTGCCCCAAGATATATATTTGGCACAGTTGTTGCTTGATAGTCGCTCTAGTACATCCTATGTTCCAAACACCTCTGATGTGTCTCCCAGCCCACAAACTATGATGGGAAGAGATACAAATACAGATCATTGAATATAAGTGTGTGATTTTTAAAGCATTGTAGTCTTTCAATAACTTTAGATTTAAAGGGAAACTAAAGTGAGAGGTATATGGAGGCTGCCATATTCATTTCCTTTTAAGCAATACCGGTTACCTGGCAATCATGCTGATCTTCTGCCTCTAATACTTTTAGCCAGACCCTCAACAAGCATGGAGCAGATCAGGCGTTTCTGACATTACGGTTAGATCTGACAAGATTAGCTGCATGCTTGTTTCTGGTATGATTCAGACACACCTGGTATGAGTCAGTCAGCCTGCCCAGGTCCTCCGAAGTGCGGTGATGTAAATATCAACCTTACGCGATCCTGCGCAGGCGCACTAGCCACTCTTCCTTCGGGTTAAAGCGGAAATAGCTCAACCCGATCGTTTCGCTCTACTGCGCAGGCGCAAGTCCTTTTGCGCCTGCGCAGTAGAGCGGATACGATCGGGCTCGGCTATTTCCACCTAGCCCGAAGGAAGAACCATTACCTGGCCTGCGCTGGATCCCAGGGAGGTAAACATATCAAGCCTTGTCAGGCTTGTCGTGGGAGGATTGCCGGAGGATACAAGGGAGCCAGCGCTGGATTCCCTGCAGCTACAGGGATGGGGGAAGCCTCATTGGAATCCTAAGGCTCCCCCCTCCCAAGGCGAGTACCCCCCAGGGGATTTTTGTTTTTTTATTACAGAGTCTCTTTAAGAAACTGCTTATCATTGCTAATACAGCAGTCTGCAGGAGGTGTAAAACACTCAAGCTATTTCAAATGGGCTAATAAACTTATTTTCAGCAGTGTTTTAAAATATTTTAAACTGTAGAGCAGGGTTTCCAATCCCGGAATTTGCAACCACCCTTCAGGGGAAGCAAGTCATTTTCTCAAAGTCAGAAGAAAGTAGCGATGGAGCCCCTTCCCTATTCTGTGTATCAGGTGCAGTAATACGTTGCTTAAGACCTCAGGTGCATCAAACAACAGTTCTTCACGCTGGGCTTGATGCCAGGTGCTTACACACAGAGGCATCAAGGCTGCAGTGGGGCTTGGACGACATAAACAGATATTTTTATGCAGGGATTCACTGAGAGACGAAAATAATTAGTAGTGTTCCTCCACGGTGGAAAAATAGTTCAGAAAGGATGAGCTACGGAATTAAACATTTAGCTGCAATAACTGACATAACCAGGGGGGAGGGGACATGTAAATGCACTGTTTGAGGTAATAGAGTACAGAGGCTATACACAGAAAGAAACAAAATGAACAGTTCAAAACTATGAAATAAGTGGCATATAGTTCTAATATAGACATATTTAATCTTGGTACACACTTTCAACTATGATTGGCCAATATAGGCAACTGAAGCCCTCTCCAACGTTTGGCTGAATTGCTCAGTCTCTGCTTAATTAAGTACTGCAGACTATTTGCACTTCTTATTGGCTGACTGGCAGTTTGCAGACTCTATATATGTGGTAGAGTGCTGTCTGGGAGTGAGCATTCCTTTTGTGTTTGGTAAGCTGAAGGAGAGGTGGGGGAGAGTTCCTGGTGTTGGCAGCTCCGGGGCTCGCCTGTGCTCCCCCATTGTGTTAAAAGCTGGTTTGGGTGTCCCGAGTGATAGCAGTGTTTGGGGCCCCCGCCTGTCATGTGCACTAGTGTTTGCATGAATGGCCAATCACTGACCAATTTTACCACCTCCATGTAGTAGGAGGGTAAACTTACACAATCTGTGCATAGTATTCATTATCTGTTGACCCTCATACTACATGGAGATGGTAAAATTGGTCAATGGTCAATTGGCCAGAAATAATTGAAAGTGTGGACCAGGCATAAATGATACCAGAGAGGATAAATGTATTGCATAAATGATACCAGAGAGGATCAATGTATTAAAAATGAAGGAGCTCGTGTATTAACTGCCGTCCTCAATCCCACTGCTCCCCCTATTCTCCTCCGCCCCACTCCTTTGTACCCTAAATCGCCACCACAGCTCAGTTCAGGTCAACTGGGCCAGGTGGTAGCAGGCAGGCGCACGCAGCCAGGAGTGATCTGCACTTTACCACGACAACATAAGTGTGCCATTGTGCGCACGACACTCCTGGCTGCACACGCCTGCGTACTACCGCCTGGCCCAGAGGACCTGGACTGAGCTGCGGCCGTGATTTTGGGTACAAAGGAGGGGGCGGAGGAGAACGGGGGAAGCTGTGGGCATGAGGAATGCATCTAATACATGCCTAAATCGGTCAGCTCTGGTAGGGAATGTACTGATATTTATCACAAATCATAGAATGCATTCCGCGATTTGTGACAAATATCAGTAAATTGCCCCAAACTTTGAGCTAGTATAGGAAGAGACAGCTGTCCTCTTGATTACATCCTTAAGCCTAGAAAGAGTTGTCATGTGATTGTTGTCTTCTCCATTCCCGGACTGCCAAGCATCCAGCACCACAGCAGTTCAAACCACACCCCCTAGCAGCTTCTATGGGACCTTTTGTCTTTACTCCAGGACACAGCTCTCCTCAGAGTATCAGAAATGGAGGTAAGAGACAACAGTCACATTACTGCTCTTAGGTGCATAGGAACTGGCATTTACACAGTAAAGAGGAGTGCTGTACCGAAACAGTCCTTGTAGTTTGATGTACAGGACTCCGTAACAATACTGTGGTAAAAAAAAGTCAAGTTGAGGTCATTGCTATTCCCAAAATTGGGAGCCTTTTGGAATAAAAATGACAAGAGATAGCTACTGTAGCTGTTGGGCTAAACTGAGTGATAGCCCTCTCGCTGATCTGCATATTCTGTGCTTATTTTATCTGCCATTTCTGTGAACTAATCATAGAATATATGAGATAGGATCTGTTCAGACTTATATTTTTGTTGGTTTCTAGGATGTGAACAATGAAAAAAGAAAACAAACCCTACACACCTTTGCTGAAGCTCCATTAGTTGCTGATCTGCATCGGTCTGAGGCTCTTTCTTTTCTTGTGGTGCTCCAGGTGCTGAATCACTTGGTAATGGCTCCTGTATACATTATTACAATATATGATCAGAACAGAGACAGTAGATGGGAAGAAAGATACAATCCTATTTAGAACTTGTTGGTGTTCGTTCCTTATTTTTTTCATTGCACGAGTTAATGAGTCATTACTTTATCTGTGCAGATGAGCAGTTTGACTGCAGCAGCAAAACTACTGAAAAATAATTAGAAGCAATAAAACAGCTGTGGCTGTGCAAACACTTATGACAGGACAGTAGTAACAAAAAGCTCAAACGGTTGTTATTTCTCTGTGTGGGAGCTAAATGACCAACAGCCATGTCAGTGTAATCTTATGTTTGCTTGAAACTTCAGGTCCAGGTTTTCAACATTTACACTTAAAATAGGGATTACTTCAGGAAAGTTCTATTCAGGATTAGTTTTACAGATAAAAGTATTACATACATTTATTTTGACCTCAGGTTTGCTGTAAGAAATTGAAGGGTCACTTTAGCATTTTTTTCACAGGTAAGTAATTGCTGTTTAGCTACTGTACAACAAAGTGAATATCACAAATGACTTATTGTTAAAGGACCACTATCTCAAAAAACTGTAAAATGTAAAATACATCATCACACATACTTATAAGAAATCCATTTCTCCCAGATTAAAATGTAATATAAATTCTCCAAATCCGTGGTACTTCTACTAGATGATGTTGGTGACCCTTCCTCCGCTTCAGTAATACCTCTGCAGGTTGTGCAATCCTTTAAATATCTAGGAGTTCAAATCTTTATATCTCCCAAACAATATCTCACCGATGAAATATATAGCCTTATTCCCAATGTGCAGACTCGCTGTAAATCCTGGGCTAAGCTCCCCCTCTCTGTGATAGGCCATACAAACCTAATTAAAATGGTTCTATTACCTAAATTGCTATATCTTTTTCACCATTCCCCCATCTACATTCCTCAAAGGTTTTTTTAAGCGCCTCAGGTCTATACTCCTTGCTTTCATTTGGGGCAATGGTAGAGCCAAATTGAAGTGCTCCTTGTTGCAGAATTCAAACAATCTTGGAGGTATCTCCTTCCCTTCTTTCCATATGTATTACCTAGCTTGACAACTGCAACACTTGGCAGCTTGGTTTGTACTTCCATATGCTGTGAATCCGGAAACCCTAGGATGTCAAAGCTGGATATGTGTCCACCTGCACCTTTGACCTATGTGACCATCTGCGTAACACCCAAATCTGCAGTATACCAGTTACGTAACCTGATATGCTAATTCTGCATTCTCTGGATGTACCTTATATGAAATGCTTGCTCTGTTCGCGCATCAATCATTAGTTTCTGTTTTTTATATGTTACTTTCATAATGCTGTACACCCACTAGATGCAATCTTGCAATTTTATACTTTGTACCCCTCAACTCTGTACAAAGCCTTAATTTGTAAAAAAAAATAAAAAAAATACTATAAATTACTTTTCTCTTATGTTGCTTTCACTTACAGTAGGCAGTAAAAATCTGACAGAACTGACAGGCTTGGACCAGTTTATCTCTTCATGGGGGATTCTCCGGGTTTTCTTTCATTTTCAAAAGCACTTACTGAACTGCAGTTGCTCAGTCCAACTGCCAGAATAGTATGCAAATGAGTATGGAGGCTTGCCTGCATCTTTGTATATATCCTTTGCAAGGAGTGGTTTTATAAGGAAGATACTGAAAAAGCCCCATGAGGACATGGACTAGTCCAAAACCTGGCAGGTTTGCATTGCCTACTGTAAGTGACAGAGACAAAGGAGAAAGTAATTTATAGTACATTTTACTCCAGGAGAAATCCACTTCTTGCAAGCACAGTTATGTGTACAAATGTATTTTAAATTTTACAATTTGTCGTGATAGTGGTCCTTTGACCACACAGGCCAAAGCATGCTGTGCTAGCTTCAGGAGCAACATCTGCTATGTGCAAAGAAAGGTGCTAATCAGTGAATACCGAGGAACTAAAGGTTGCCGACATTATCCAGGAAGTGTACATAGAAGAAAAAAAGACATGGTCTATTGCAGGGGTCAGGAACCTTTTTGGCTGAGAGAGCCATAAATGCCACATATTTTAAAATATGTTTCAAACTGGGACAGTGCGCATGCATAGCAGAGGGCTCGCTTCCCTGCTGCCATGGTGAAGTGTATACAGTTGATCCGCCAGGCAGTGGAAATATCACACACACACACACACACACACACACACACACACACACACACACACACACACCTTCAGCAAGATCAGGAAATAGCCAGAAAGGAGGAATACCAACTAACAGCTTGTACAATTTGCTAGCTGACTTGAGGGTTGATTCACTTTGTAGGAGAGATCCCCACATGACAGGCAGCCTATTGGGCCAATCAAAAATGGCGGGGGGATCTCATCCTAAAAAGTCATTGGACCCGATAGGGTCCAGGGCAGGACAATTGGAGCGTCTTTTAGTTTTGGGGTCGGGGGCGCAGGTAAGTGAGTAGTGCATGTTACAGCAGTAGCATGACTACTTTGAAAATTTTACTCACACTTCCACGCTAAGCTTCGCTGCTTGAGCAGTGTAGCTTAGTGAATCAACCCCGAGCCATAGGTTCCCTACCCCTGGTCTATTGCATTGCATGCACGCTTGCTGCCTGAATCGGCATTTCATGGACGTCACTAATGGTGATTTATCTTATTGCCACCCCCTTGTTTGGTTTGCTGTGCAGTGATTCCGCAACTTGTGCAATACCATATGGTCCTCAAACTAAGGCCCGTTGGCCGCATACGGTCCGCAAATCCTTTTCACTGGCCACCCAAAGACAAAATAAATAACTTATAGATGCGGCCCACTGTACCTGTAAATATCGGCTGCTTGCATATAGAATAGCAGTGCTGGCATCACCCATCCACATACTGTAGTAGCCAGTGAAGTAATTCGCTGGCTTCCAATCCAATTCTGCATCAGGTGACACTGCTGTCCAATTGAATGGCAGGTTGTCACCTGGGTATGCTTTACCGTCTGGTGCACAAAGACGTTCTTTGAGCGCTGCAGGACTGAATGGCTGCTGCTGGGAGTTCTCCTCCAGGCATGATTGGGGGGAATCAATACCTAGATTCAATGTAATGTTTTTCAACATCATTTTATGTTTGTTCTGGCCCCCCGGCAGTCTAAAGTACGTTGACATGGCCCTTGACTGAAAAAGTTTGGTGACCTCTGCCATATGGCCTCAACTATAGTCGGGATAGGTCAGACTGTGACTTCTAGTGGGGTTCCCAACTGTATGTGTCAGGCTGTCTGGTGTGTGACATTTTAAAATAAACCCAGTATTCCTAATGAAAATCATGATAGTGCTCCTTTAGTATTAAGAGGTTGGTGGTAAAATCTCAGATTCAGAGGAAACCCTTATTTTACCAAAATAACTTGCCACTTTGTTGACTAAATAAGAAGTCTGGGTAATAATGAAATCAAATCCAATTATAAAAGGTGTCATTGCAATGGCTAATTTTTGCACACATAGGACACAAAGAACAAAGTCAGTTAACCACACAAAAAGTTCTATCGGTCTTGGGAAGGACACAGCAGCTTCCATTTGTACCTATAGGCACATATAACGAGTTTCAAACTGCAAATACTAGATAAAAAAAAATTCTAACATCAGACTACTGGATTTCAGCTTGGCCATGTTTAAAGTTGAAATGCGCCATTTTGTAACAAATTATACTTTAAGTGATCATGGACATATATAGGGCAATTACTAAAACAGATATACAATGCAGTAAAGTAAATCTTTGTTCAGTTCAAAAACTCAGACATGTGCAGAGATGCCTCTAATAAAAAAAAAAAAACCTTCAAAAACAAAGTGTGAGTGTGGCACTGTCTTCTGGCTTGATACACTTCACATACCAAGCATACAGCCAGTGGGCAGTGCAGACTCCTTGTTGCCATACTAGCAAATTGCTAAAAATGGAACCAATGGGAATGCTTATTGGAATGATTTAGAAAGTGGTTTACAGTGGAGCTCTCTTATCAGTGGATAACAGCGCATGAGACATTTATTATACCACTTTGTCAAGCTTTGGCAGACACTCTTCATACTATGCTTGTCATTTGGCAATTGGGACAACTATACCCAGTTTTGGAAGCAAAGGATCGACACAACACTAGAGTTGTCCCGAACGGTTCGCACGCGAACTTATTCGCGCGAACATTGCGGATTTGCGTTCGAACGCGAACTTTATGCGAGTTCGACACGACCCCTATACTAACTACATCATTGGGCTAAACTTTGACCCTCTACAATGACCCAGAGGTTGGGGTCCCCAATCTCTGGGCCGCGGCCCACTGGTGGGCCACAGGCTGCTCTGACCTGAGCCATGTCATCTGTCATCACAGTGCAGAGAGAAGTGTCACTGAAATTTGCCGGAAGCTATAGAGAAGAGCTGTCTGCAGCCATTGTTCTTGCTGTAACCTAGTGTCTGTTATTTGTAATGCAGCATGCTTTATGTCTATATGGACACTAGGTGGCAGCAGTGAGGATGACTGGGACGCTCTGGTCTCTTGCCAGCCACAGAGTTCAGTCTGCACTGAGGTGAGCAGCTGGTGCTGGAATCTAGAGTGTACATCACAGTCTGCAGACACATGGCAGCCAATCAGGCTGCACTCCCTCCTGCCCCCCCTTATATAAGGCAGCAGCGTGGGCCATGTTCTCACTCTGTGTGCTGATGTATTAGTGAGAGAAGGGAGAGACATTGGAGAGATTAGTGAAAGCTTAGTTAGGAGGTCTGTTAGCTTGCTCCTTGCTGATATTTGTTGCTGAAAAGCACCACCAAAACCGCTCTTTTGAGAGCTAATGTTCTTGTGGTGTTTTTTTTTTTTTTTTTGTGGCCCACTGATCCTT
This sequence comes from Hyperolius riggenbachi, assembly GCF_040937935.1. NCBI lineage: Eukaryota > Metazoa > Chordata > Amphibia > Anura > Hyperoliidae > Hyperolius > Hyperolius riggenbachi. The sequence continues at coordinate 226,539,549 of NC_090648.1, forward strand.
GCATATACAGCCCTGTCTGTCGCAGTTGGCCCTTGCTAATTGCTATACTGTGCCAGACCCAGCACATTCAGTGCCTACCTTTTCACTGCACCTGTGTGTGACATGTATTGTAATACCAGTCACTGTATACCTTTCACTGCACCTGTGTGACAGCACACAGTTTTATATACCAGTCACTGCACACCTTTTCACTGTACCTGTGTGTGAGACCGCACACTGTTTTATATACCAGTCCGTGCATACCTTTCACTGCATCTGTGTGACCGCACGCTGTTTTATATACCAGTAGTCAGTTCATCCATTTTCACTGCACATGCGTGACTGCACATTGTTATACCAACAGTCACTGCAACCTTTTCACTGTACCTGTGTGACTGCACATTGTATTAGTCAATTCAGTGCATACCTTTCACTTCATTGCCCCCAATACGGGCGAAACAAAAGGCAGAAGCAGAGCCAGAGGCAGGCCACCCGGCAGGTCTGTTTAAGGTCGTGCTGACGTGATTTTGTGCGGCCCTGGACCAAAGTACAGTGTTCAGAAGGCACGTGCCACCAACTCCCAAGATTGCCAGGACGTAGTTGACTATTTAACACTGAACACCTCATCTTCCGCACGGAACCGTGACATCTTCCTCTGCAGCCACCACTGCTACCACTAGCACCACATCAGCTCCATTTGAGGAGTTCTTTGGAGGGGAATGAATGGATTCAAAGCCATTATTGTTACAACAAGGTGAAGGCGCTAAGCAAGTTACACCACCTCATATGTCTGAGTTAGGCGTCAGTATGGACGTAAGGTTGAGGATGATGAAGTGATGTTATAGAGACTTTCTCGTGGATTGAACTGTGAAGTGCAATAGCCTCATTTCATCCCATATAGACAGGATTGGCCAAACCATTGGAGATGTGGTATGAATGTGTATGGTTAGTTCTAGGAGCGCTCCTATGTGTGTCCAGTGCAGGCTTTTTGGGTTTTAAGGGGTGGGGGAATAGGGGAGTCATAGCTGTTTTTACACTTTTTGATACAATAAAGGATATTATAGCAACTGAGTGGTGGTCCTTGGGTTCTGTTTTATTGCAATTGATGTTGGGCCTGCCTTCCCTCACAATTGTGGGGTTTGCTAATATGATCTGTGCACCGGAAATTTAATTTTTGAGGATGATGAAGTACCTGTTGTTGGTGCAGTTTTGGAGGTGTCTGATACAAGCCAAGCTGTGGAGGATGATTCTGATGATTACGATGATGATGATACTGCCTCGGATGTCACGTGGGATCCCAATAGACATGATGACCAGGGGGACAGTTCAGAGGGGGAGTCAGAGAGGAGTAGGAGGAGACGAGTTGCTAAAAGAAGCAGGGGGAGCTCGTCGTCAAAAACAGCTCATGGCAGTGTCCGGCGGCATGTATCGCCACCTGTGGACAGCCAGCCAACATGCCCTTCAAGGTCAGCTGCTGACGCCACCACCAAAGTGCCATCATTCCAGGGCTCAGCGGTGTGGAATTTTTTTTCGTGCGTCTGCCTCAGATGAGAGCAATGCCATCTGTACTCTCTGCCACCAAAAATAGAGTCATGGAAAGACCAAGACCCACGTAGGGACAACTGCCTTACGAAGGCACATGGTGAGAAAGCACAAACGGCAATGGGAAGACCACCTGAGGAAAAGCAGCACACAAATGTAAAGCCACCCTCCGCCTCCTCTTCCTCCTTCAGGTGCAGCATCTTCAGCAGTTTTATCCTTTGCCACTTCACAGCTACCCTCCTCCACTCCGCCTCTCACCTTGAGCGGTTCCTGCTCCTCTGCCCACAGCAGCAGCCAGGTGTCCATGAAGGAAATCTTTGAGTAGAAGAAGCCAGTGTCTGCCAGTTACCCCCTTGCCCGGCATCTGACAGCTGGCTTGGCGGAACTGTTAGCTCGCCAGCTGTTACCATACCAGCTGGTGGACTCTGAGGTCTTTCGAAAATTTGTGGTGATTAGGACACCGCAGTGGAAGATACCAGGCCGCAATTATTTATCTCAAAAGGAGATACCCAAACTGTACCGTGATGTTGAAAGGCAAGTGGTGTCATCTCTGGCACACAGCTTTGGGTCAAGGGTCCATCTGACCACGAATGCCTGGCCTGCAAAGCACGGTCAGGGCAGGTACATTACTTATACGGCACATTGGGTCAACCTGGTGACCGCTGGCAAGCAGGGAGTACGTGGCTGTGCAGCGGACCTAGTTGTGACACATCCACGGCTTGCAGGCAGGCCTGCTGCCACCTCCTTTCCTTCTGCTACATCCTCTTCACTGTCATCCTCCTCGGCTGAGTGCTACTCTACTGCTGAGTTCTCTCAAACTGCACACCCCCAGCTCCCCAGGGCCTATGCTGCATGCCAGGTACGACGGTGTCACGCCATCTTGGACATGTCTTGCCTCAAAGCCGAGAGTCAAACTGGAGCAGCCCTCCTGGCTGCTCTGAACAAGCAGGTGGCTCAGTGGCTGACCCCGCACCACCTGGAGACTGGCAACGTGGTGTGTGACAACGGCAGCAATCTTGTCGGCTTTGAGTTTGGGAAAGTTGACACATGTACCCTGCATGGCCCATGTGCTCAATCTTCTAATCAAAAGATTTGGGTCCAAGTACCCAGGCTTACAGGAGGTCCTAAAGCAGTCCAGGAAGGTGTGTGGGAATTTCAGGCGTTCCTACACGGCCATGGCGCGCTTGGCCGATATTCAGCGGAGAAACAACTTGCCGGTGAGGCGCGTGATGAACTACAGTGAAAGGTCATGCTCTGGGGAGCTGGGGTTGTTATGGCCGAAGTAGTGGACACTCATGCAAAATACCTGCAGGCTCATGTGTCCGTTTGAGAAGGTGACAAACCTGGTGAGTCGCAGTAAAGGCGCCATCAGCGACTTGATCCCATATGCTTTCTTCCTGGAGCATGCCATGCGTAGAGTGGCGGATCAAGCTGTAGAGGAGCGTGACCAAGAAGAAATCGTGGTTGGGGTGTCTTGGCACCCTATGGAAAAAAATACAGGAGACAAAAAAGGGAGCCCAATAGTGCAGTATGTCAATAATAGGTGTGTGGAGAAATCAATTGATTGAAAGGGCTACTCACAAAGGAGGGTTGCAAGGGGCAACCGACCACAGGAAGCAGGTGGAGACCATAAACCAGACTCCACTCGGGGTGGTCCTGGACGGACCTGGTTGCGGTCGCTCTCTTAGACAAAAAAGGATGGACAAAACATTAACCGTGGTAAAACAACGGGTGTTCTGTCACCACCCCTCGGACAAACATGTACGGGGGTATAACTATGCACAATAAGGGAAAGAGGCGCCCTGATTTGAATAAAAACTTTTAAAACCAGTTTAAAAACAAAAAAGAAAAATGAGGTATCTTATGTAACAATCGGTGTAACACAGAGAGGGTCTGATTACCGGCGAACTGCAGTATCACCGAGAATACAGAATATACCCGATTATCGATGATCTGCAGTATCACCGATAATCAGATATATCTACTAACCTCTGGACACCTGAGATAACGAGTGAGTGTTCTGTGCAGTACTCTAAGTATTGCTGTTACACTTAAGTATGTTCCTTCTGATGGCCTAGACTCTCCCGGGGGAGGAGCTAGGCTGAGAGTAGGAAGGACAGAGCGTGAGTGACACCAGTGAGAGGGTGTCACTAACAGGTCTGGGAACTGCCTCTAACAGTAAGGCCAGTTCTCGAGGTCGAGCAAGCCAGGTCGTTAACACACAGACAGATAAGGTACAGATTCAGGAGACTGATACGGAATCCAATAAACAGGCAGGGTTTGGCAACGGAGTATCAGAATAGCAAGGTACAGAATCAGGAGGCAGGTACAGAGTCCAGGAACGAGCAGAGTTAGGCAACAGGATATCAGAAATTACAAGGTACAGAATCAGAGTTCAGAGGGATAGTCAGGCAGGCAGAAGGGCATAACAAATAATAGAGTTCAATATTCCTGACACTAAGGTGTGAGTTCCTTGATCGTCAACACCTTTGGAAACTATGCTAGAACACAGATACAGACAAGGTCTGAGTGATACCACGTAGTGATTGCAACGACAGACAACCAGAGAATGACCAGCACCCAGTATATATACCACAGCGCTCTCCAGCGCCGCCCCTAAGTGCTGGACCAATGGGGAATGGTGAAAATGTCAGCTGACCAGCTTGGTCAGCTGACTCTTCTCTGGCTGTCATATAAGCTCTGCCTCTCAGCGCGCGCGTCCTTCTGAACCTGTGTGGACTAGCAGTCCCAGCCACACCAGACATGTTTTGCAAAGTATCAGCTGATTCGGGCGCGGGAGCCGCCGCACCGCTTTCCAAGCAGGCGGCGGACTCCCCGCGTCCAACCACCATGTCAGGGGTATCGCTATGCGTACAAACCGCCGCATCCAACGCGGACTCCACCGCTCTGCCTATGCGGCAGTTTCTTCGCGTTGTGCCGCCATGTTGGACGCGGAAACAGCCGCCTCACCCTGAACACTTGCGGCGGCTTTTCCGCGTTTCTTCACATCTTACCTCAATGACGAAATCTCTGTAAACTTACAAAAGATTTTTATTTGAGCACAGGCAACGCGTTTCGCGTCGGGAGGCTCCCTATGCTTCATGATTTCTGTCATTTGGCACTGAGGAAGCGGGCTCAGACCCGCGAAACGCGTTGCCTGTGCTCAAATAAAGATATTTTGTAAGTTTACAGAGATTTTGTCATTGAGGTAAGAAACCTCATTTTTCTTTTTTGTTTTTAATCTGGTTTTAAAGGGAACCAGAGACAAAGCACCCTTGTGTATTTTACCATATATATCAGTAAGAACATTAGAGAAAACACTTACCATGCTGTCTGTTTCATCCTCACTGCTAAAAGTGTCTGTTATCAGCAGTCACAAGAATCCCAGACTGAGCAATTAAATCTGGCTTTGCTGGGAATGATTATTGCTGAGTCATTATAGCAAAGCCACAAGGGGGCAGGCTTGGGCTTGAAATAACACCACAGAACACAGACTTAGCTATAATCTTTCTGTAGCAAAGCTAGATGGAGCAGCCTGACTGCTCAGTCGGGGATTCTTATCAGAGGTGATAACAGTCAGATTACACAGAGAACAATGAAACAAAGGGCAGATTAGGTGTTTACTGTCATGTTCCCACTGATTTATAAGGTAAAATACGAGAGGGTGCTTCATCTCTGGTTCTCTTTAAAAGCTTTAATTCAAATCAGGGCGCCTCTTTCCCTTATTGTGACCAGGAAGAGGAGGAAGAGTTTTTGGAAACCTCACCCGCGGCATCATCAACACCTGCGGCATCACAGACGAGGGGGGGGGGAGGAGTCGTCTGGGGAAGAGGAGTCAGATGAGGAAGGTGGTTTTTTTGAAGAGGAGGCGGAAGAACAACCGCAGCAGGCGTCGCAGGGGGCTTGTGCTGCTCACTTTTCCAGTGGTATTGTTCGTGGCTGGGGGGAGGAGGAGAACTTACCTGACATCACTGAGGACTAGCAAGAAGAGATGGATAGTACGTCAGCATCCGACTTTGTGCAGATGACGTCTTTCATGCTGTCCAGCCTGTTGAGGGAGCCCCGTATAAGAAAACCTCAAGAGGAATGACCTGTACTGGGTGGCAACGCTACAAGACCCTCGGTATAAGCACATAAGCTGTTACCAAATCACCACAAGGCTGAAAGGATACAGCACTTGCAACACAATTTGGGAAGTATGCTTTACAGTGCGTTTAAGGGTGATGTCACAGCACAACGGAATAAAGGTGCCACTGCCAGTAATCTTCCTCCTCCCATGTCCACGCAGGCAAGATCTAGGGATCCCATAGAGATGTCGGGTCGGACATGCAGACATTCTTTAGTCCATCGCCTCGCCTTAGCCCTTCCGGTTTCACCCTCCACCAACACCTCGACCGGCAGGTAGCCGACTTCCTGGCCTTAAGTACGGATGTAGACACTCTGAGCAGCAATGAACCCCTGGACTACTGGGTGTGCAGGCTTGACCTGCTGCCAGAGCTGTAACAATTTGCCATTCAACTTCTGGCTTGCCCTGGCTCAAGCGTCCTGTCAGAAAGGACCTTCAGCGCATTGGTAGTATTGTCTCGCACTCACTAATGGATCAAACCCATCGTCTTTAAGGGGAGTGCAACGGCTGAAAAAAGGGATGACACCCTCTATGCATTATTCAACAAGGAAGAAAGCTGGCACATCCAAAATCAATCGTTATTGGTTCCATGTAAAATTATGGCCAACATTTCAGAGCCGCGTAGGACCCCTTTATCAAGGCGATATTTGCTCTGAGGCAAAGATCTGTCTGCTGCTGTGCAAAAGATTCTGCATAGGAAGTTGGGAGTCTGGCTCCTCAAACACTCGCCATCAGCGATGTGTATTCATCTGGGGTCAGGCTGCTGGAGGCATTGTCACTGAGTAGAGAAGTCGCCTAAGTCAAAAAAGTGTTCAGTACCTCACCTTTATCAAAATGAATGAGGCATGGATCCCGGAGGACTACTGCCTGCCCCAAGACTAAGTCGGTCCCCACACAGCATCTCTTCCTGCAGGCCGCTTGACTGCTTTCTCCGCCACCACCAACAGGATCCAGGACTCCAGGTAGATTCCTGAATTTTTAAGGCGCCCCCAATAATAATTGTTCTGGTGCGTGTACATGCCTGCCTAATTTTTGTGGCTGCACTACGGCTGCAACAACAAAACAAAAAGGTATGTAAATGTGTCAATTTCCCTTCGTGATCATTACCTTGCCACGGTGAAGAGGCTTGCGTATCACAATGAAGCAATGACCTATATGAGTGTGTTGGGGGGCACACCCAAGAAAAGAAGGTTGTTGCTTCATTGTGGACAGACCAACTTCGATCAGCTGGGCAGTCACTATTGTTCTGTCATTGAGCTACCTCAGCCCGACCATATGGGGTGGAAAGCCGCCATCACCTGCACTCTCGCCAACAAGCGCACCAGCGCGGCCATCTGTTTGCTGTGCGTTACACAGCGAGTTTGGTCTCTCAGTGTGAAGCAGTATACTACTTACGCTACATGCAAATCCATGTCTACACACGCAAGATGTTTTCAAGCACTTTAGGCCTCCAATTTAGGAATGCAATGCGATTTCTGCCCTTTAGGGATTATAACCCTGCTGTGCATCAAATCCAGATTTTTTCCCCGGGACTTTTGGTGTGTATCCCACTCCGCCATGCCCCCCTCCAGGTGTAAGACCCCTTGAAACATCTTTTCCATCACTTTTGTGGCCAGAATTAGTGTTTGTAGTTTTGAAAGTTCGCCTGCCCATTGAAGTCTATTGCGGTTCGCGTTGATTCGCAAACTTTTGCGGAAGTTCGCGTTCACGGATCAAAATCCGTGGGTTCGCGACAACTCTACACAACGCCAATGCAATTACAAGTTTGTATGGCAATGGTCCCGTCATGTTCCCCTCACTTAAATTTTCCTTTGAATACTTATGGATATTGGACATTTGAAGTAAATTCAAGTTCATTTGACTTCATCCCTAGTCGTTCCCCTTAGTAGCATTAATCCTTACCGAACTTTTAGGACTCATTTCCTGTAGTTGTCGTTCAAGAGATGAACAGCGGTTTATGGCCTCTCTGAGGTTTATATTGCTACTACGCAACTGAAGGGATAGAGCATTTTTCTCCTCAAATATCTGAGAGAGCTGCAGGAAAAAATACAGTAAGAAGTTAATACATACAATACAGTAAAACATTGGATTGAGAGTAACTTGGTTTAACACACAGGATGAACTAAGATGGGCACAGGAGGCATAGAGGAGATACAAATGTGGGGACAGGAGGCATAAAGAAGACACAAAAAAGGGAGCACAGGGGGCTCAGGGAGGGCTCAAAAGGCCCAGGTCAACTTGCATGCAAATTAAACTGAAAAAACCTCCATTCATAACCTGGGAACTGCCTGTATTCTAAAATATTTCAAGTTTTGATAAGGTGTTCTCAGTTTACACAATATTATAAATAAAAAAGGCTTAAAACCCGAATACTACACTGGTAAGTCTTCAGAAATATCCAGGAGTTTCACCACTAACCTTAACATTGAGCTGTTGAATCCTCAGCTCCTTCTGATGTACTTGTGTTAAAGAGTCATTGAGTTGGGTGCGTAGGTTCTGCAGTTCAGTCTGTGTGCTCTGAATCTCTTCAAGGGACATATTACAGTCATCTTTGGAGACCTGAAATCAAACAAACATTCACATTTAAAGAAATCAAAATTGTATGCAAAAGTTTGTCCACCTGTGATTAATTGTACCCGAAGCAAGTCAAAAAATAAAACTTTGATACTAGCCTCAGTAGAGGAAAGCCTTTGGATAAACAAGAGGCTTTCAAGATCCTCCTGGTGTCGACCATTCCAGTGCTGGGAACCTCTGACCATATTCTACAAGAGCTTGTCGAATTCAGTTCCCGTGTACAAGTGTGACTGTACTGTACCTGCACGAGTAAGGTACACACATGCCCAGTATCACAAAGCTGGTCACCCATAGCTTATTCCTCTGTGCACAAGCGGTTTTGTGCTACTGCACATGAGCAGACCATACCAACGCACATACTGTGCAGCCCTGCTCGTACACAAATGGAAGCATGGCCATGAAGAGGAAGGGGATCCCGAGCAGCAGTAGTGGGCAACAAAAGGGCATGGGAACCCTTTAAACTACGCAGAGCCTTCCCTCAACTCAGGTAAAAAATTAACAATTATTTTCTCCTCACAAGTTTGCTATAATTTTATAAGAGAAGAGCAGGAAACGATGTAGAGATGCACTCCCCAAATTGTAATCTGCGGATGTGCCACGGCAAACTCAGATACCACCTGAGTATAATAATGTAGAAAAGATCCAGCCGGCACCATCCGATGTATTCAATGCTCTTTTATTTCATTTCATGACCATCATATAACGTGCGACGTTTCGGAGCAATGTGCCCCTTTATCAAGCCATGACCGTCATGGCTTGATAAAGGGGCACATTGCTCCGAAACGTCGCACGTTATATGATGGTCATGAAATGAAATAAAAGAGCATTGAATACATCGGATGGTGCCGGCTGGATCTTTTCTATAAGAGAAGAGCAGTAAACTATTGCTGGGGACAGTGTGCTGGAAAGCAACATTTTAGCAAATGTTAATATGCAAAGTTCTTTTGGCTTCTATTTTCCGTTCAGGAAACCAACTAAATTCAAGCTGCATAGATAACTCACGTTTTTATAACTCTTGCTGCACTGGAAAACAAAAGGGGACTTCAAACAATTTCTTATTAGGACTAGTACTATATTTACCTAGGTTTATCTCATGTCTCATCAGTTGCACTTTAAAACATACTAACAAATCAAATTGCAGCTGCGGCAAATGCAAACATTTGTAAATGCTTCCACTTGTCCAGCAAAAAATATTTATTGCAACGTTCTTGACCTCTGCTACTTTATTGCGCCCCAATAGGTCATTAGAAGTTGTCACATGTTCACAACTGCAGACTTAATTTGCTGACACTGACACTCGAAACTAATTGCTGACACTCCAACACTCAACATTCATGGGCTTCTCTAATCTGTTTCGTGCTAAGCCAGATCAGGCCCCTGATCCAATTCACTTTTTCTTCTAAGTTTTCTCCTAGGAGATAATTTTTAATCTTTTGTTTAAATAATGTTTCAGCACTTGATAGATTAGATGAGAAAAAATATCATCTAGGAGCAAAACTTGGGAGAAAAGGGACCTGGATTGGGCCTAAGGCCGGGGAAAACTATATACATATTGAAAACCACTTCCAGATCAATTTCCACTATCTGTAATGTCTCCAAGAAATGCAGGGTGCAGGGAATTTAGGAATACAAGGCAGAAACTGAAATTCCAAGAAATAGATTTTATAAAAGTTAAAATACCTGATGGTCTCTTTGATAAGAGCTCTGCAAAGTCCTCTCCACTTCCCTCTGTGGTGTATTCATTCTGCTTTGCAATCTATCTCGATCTTCCTGGAGACTTCCCATTGCTTTGGACATATTCTGAAGTTGCATTTGTAATGCATGGTGATCAGAGGTCATCCTGCTTTTCTCGTCCTCTCGAAGTTGTAAACTGGTCATAAGATTGTTCAGCTGAATTTGTATCCTTTGTTGTTCCTCCTTACTTTCTGACAGCATAACACTGAGGTTATTCCTCTCAGTTTTTACCAAGGTAAGCTCTTCGTTCAGGACTGCCATTTCCTTCAACTGCTCCTGCAAGGTTATAATTTCTTCCTGAGCAAGATCATGACTGTCCTGCAAAGACCTCATAGATCCTCCAAATGCTTGAATCTGACCATTAAGAGAAGATATTTGTTCATGGGCATTTAACAACTTCTGCTCAGTCTCCATGAGATCTCTAGCTAGTTCTGCAACTCTTTCTTCTGCTGTCTCAGTCTCATTGCGCAATATACCAGTATCATGCTGTATGCTCTGCAACTGTTTATTCAAGTTCTCCTCTGCAAATTGCACCCGTTGCTGAGCCTCAACTTGAATGCGAGAAGCTTCCTCTTTAACATTTTCCAATTCTGTCTGCAGCTTAGGAAGCTCATCTTTTAGCCTTTGTACCTCTTCTGTTTCTTCTTTCAGATTAGCTCTAAGAGTCTCATTCTCAGATTGCAGCTGAGAAATACTGTTGGCTAGATTATTGGCTTCTTCTTGTATGCTTTGTTTTTCTTTCTTGGTTTCATCCAACTCCTGCTGCAAGGCATCTTTCTCTCCTTTTTCACGATTCAGAAGGGTCTCTTGATTATTTTGCTCAATGCGTAATTTTTCAATCTCTTGTAATTTTTCCCCCAAAAGCTGCTTGAGTTGGGAATCCTTTAATGAGATCACCTCATTTAGGTCTCCTCGGTAACGAGTTAGCTGAGCATTTAACTTTGCATTCTGTGCATTTAAGTCATCAGTGTGGCTTTTGAGATATCTCAGCTCCTCCCGTAGCTCGTTACTTTCCGCTGCTGCCTCCTGGATCAGGCTGTCTTTTGCAAGGATTGCATCAAGATGTCTTTGCTCTAACTGCTGATAGTCACTCAACAAGCGTTCCCTTTCCTCCTGTAGAGAGCACATAGATTTGGTGAAAGCCTGTAGCTGTGCCTTACTTCTGTCAGCTTCTTCCTGGTTGGTTTTTAGAAGAGTTCTTAGTTCTTTCACTTTGGATTGCACACGTTTTCTCTCTTCCTCTGCCTCTCCTAATCTCTGTTCTAGAGCTTTGCATTGACCTGCATGCAGCTCATTTAGTTCCCCCACCGCTGCACTTACTGCTTCATCACGGGCACTTAGTAATTGCATAATATCTTGCTCTTTCTCTTCCAACTCTTTGTGCAATTGCTCTGTTAGAGATTTGGAAGCCTGCAAGTCACTTAGTATTTGTTCACTGTGCAACTTCAAGTCTTGAACATCTGCCTCAAACCTTTTTACCATTTCTAGTAGATCATGCTTTTCAGATTTAACCTCCAACAGTTCTCTGTTCAGGACTTCCAGTTGGCTCATCCCATCTTTTGCCTCCTGGGCATGCATGTTTATCTGTTCTTGGCACACACTGAGCGCCTTTTGCTTTTCTTCCAGACATGAAGAAAGGATTGCTTTTTCCTCCGCTAAAGAATCTCTACTTTTAGAGAGATTCTCTGCTTCGGCCTTACCAATGGCAATTAGATTCTGATTTTCTAATTCTAGCCTAGGTGAGAATTAAGAAAGATGATTAATCGTGATGCACATACAAGACAAAAAATTCTTAAAGTAAACTTGAAAAAAAGGGCGCATATTATTTCGGCGCCGCTCAGTTTGGCGCGGGGAGAGCAGGATGACGGCTTTCCCCACTGCCGCTAAATTCCGAGGCGGCGTTAAATACTATTCCCCCTCAGAGATGTTGCAACTCGGAGGGAGATGTAATTCGGGGTCTGGCAGCCGCCAGAGCCCCGAATTACCTCTACGCGGGGCGCGCATCATAGCATTGCTGCTATGACAGTGCCCAGTTTCGGTTCTCGGCTTTCAGAGCCGCACGCTGAAATGAACTGATCCGGGGGAAAAAAAAAGTTTCATACTTACGTCATAAAGGGGAAGCCTCGGTATTCTTCCCTGATGTCCAGGACCCCTCCACTGCCAGCTGGGACCCTCTTCCTTTTTGTGGCTGCACTCCCCTCCTTGCATGAGCGTGACCACCTTGCACAATAGCATAAAGCCACTCATGCGTGAAGAAAAAAAGCTGTGCATATGCAGCTCCATGATACTGTGCAGATGCAAGCCATACTATGTGCCTGCTCATTGCGGCGATGCTCTTACATAGAGGGGAGCACGGCCACTAACAATCTTCAACTTTAATAAAAAACAATTGCAAAAGGGGTACCAGCACAAAAACGGAGGGGTTTTGGAAGACCAGGGTAGCCTCTGGACCATGCAGAGGCTTCCCCCTGCTGAGGTAAGTATCTAACTTTTTTTTTTGTTACGTGACTTCAGGTGTACTTTAACAATGGTTTGCTGACATTTGTACATGATAAACAGAGTCAAAATTACATAAATCCATTCAACGAAACACAAAATACAGTATAAATTACATAAGTGTAAAATAAAAACGTACCTATTTATATGAGTCTTAAGTTCATCAACTTGAGTGGAGACCTGCATAAGTTCATTTTTAAGATCCATCAATATTCTCTCCTTATCTAGTATTTCACTGTCCTTTTTCTGCAATTCATCATTGAATTTCCCATTCCACTTTTTAGACTCCTCTATAACACGGTCTCTGTCATCTTGCAAAGAACACATGCTACGGGTAAATGCTGCTAGGTTAGCTATATTTTGATTCAAATTTGCTTGCAGATCCTTCAGCTCTTGGTTCTTCACTTCCATATTTCCTTGTAGGTTACTAATGGATGCTTCAAGCTGCTCCTTGTCTTGTTGTAGGATATTTATCTTTTCCTCTAAGTTCACCATCTGCTTTAAATGTTTCTCACTTTCCTGTTCAAGTTTGTTTTTCAAATCCTCATCCTTTTCTTTCAACATTAACGTAGTTTTTTCTGTAGCCAACTTAAGTTCATCTTTAAGCTTCAGGTTTTCAGCCAAAACCCTTGCAGCTTCACTCTGTGTATCATCAAGTAATACACGTAAAGAAGCTAGGTCAGCCTGGGCTTGCTTTGTGTCTGCGACAGCCTTTTCTATTTTAGTGTTCGAAGCAACTGTTTCTTTCTCACACTCCGCATGTACAAATTCCAGTGATTTGATAGATCTTTCTAAAGCACTGATAGTTTCCTGGTATTGTATGCAGTCTTTTTGTAGGTGTCTTACTTCTTGCTGCTTCTCCTTCAGCAGTTCCTGAAGTTCTTTTGATAAGGTCTTTTTGCCCTTTTCACCTTGATAAACAGATTTTAGTTTTTCCACATATTCTTTATGAACTTCAGATAAGGCTTCAGCCTTCTGTCTTTCCAGCTGTCTTCTTTCTTCTTCTAGTCGGAGATGAAGTTCTTCTAATTCTCTTTGCAGGCTTTCGTTCTTGATCTGCAAGTCCATAGCATCTTGCTGGAAGTTTCCTATGCTCCCATTAAGCTCAGCCATCTGATTCATTAGTCTTTCCTCCAACTCATCTTTCTCTATTTCTAAAACTTGCCTCAGCTTCTTTGCCTCAGCTAGGTCATTCATGGCTCTTTGATATTTATCTTCAAGGTCTGCTATGTCTCTTTCCATTGTACTAACCCTATCTTGGGAACCCAGCAACTGTCTTTTTAATGTTTGTGTATCTTCCTCAAAACTATTAATTGTTTGTTTCATTTTCTCAAGTTCTTCGTCTTTTTCCTTTGTACTTTCTTCTAAGTTTTTAATAAATTCTTCAAGCTCTGAAATTTTCTCCAGGTTTCCTCTAAGTTTAAAATCTTCTTTATTTGCAAGTAATTCTAAGGAAGCATGATTTTCCTCAATATGCTCTTCCTTTTGACTGGGTGATGGACTATTTAACTCAACAGTTTCATCTTTGGCAATAACATCCTCCTGAGGTTTCACAGTGCTATGCCCTTCAATAACTTTTTGCAAATCTAGTGTTACATCATTCAACTGGAGTTTGAGAGTTTCATTTTCCTGCACCAGGTTTTCCTTCTCATACTTTACCGCTTCCAGGTCTGACTTTAAGAAACCATTTTCTGACTGGGCCTTTTCAAGTTCTTCTTTCAGAATGGTAAGATCTTCTTTTAAGTGGACAGGTTTCTGCTTCTCTGCTGTCTGCTGCATTTCCCCTCTCAATCTATCATTTTCTTCTTCAAGTTCAAGTATTTTTTGCTGCTTTGATTTAGCAAATTTCCTCATCTTTTCCTTCATATTTTCTATCTCAAATTCTGCCTCTTCAAGTTGTTTTCCGAGGTCACTCTTTTCCACCTCCTTACTTTTCATTTTCATATATAATTCTTGTTTCTCTTGTTTCACTGTTTCTACACAACGTTTCATTCTGTCCGTTTCATTACTAACATTCTCATAGGATTGCAGTAGTGTTTCATATTCTTTCTGCAGATCAGACAGCTTGTCTTGCCATTCAGATATCTTCAAATCCTTTGAAATTGTTAAAGATTCCAAATTTTTACTTAAGTCTTCTTTATTTTGTGTAATGCCTACCATGGCTAGTTTTAAGCTTTCACAGGATGCTTCAAGGTTTTGGTTTTCTAACAAACATTTATCTATTTCCTTTATTAATTTCTCTCGTTCTTCTTTATGAGTAGATATGGTTTTCAGTAGAGTGTCTCTTTCAAGGCTTAATTCACTAACTGAACCCTCTGCAACTTGTAGTTTATTTGCCAAGGCTTCCTTTTGAATTCTGATTTTCTCCAACTCTACCTTTAAAGCCTTACTTTCTTTAAGTGCGTCTTTTCTAGAAATCAATGCAGCTTGAAGCTTCCTCTGAAGCTGCTGTTTGCCTTTTTCTTCCTCGATATCCTCATTTTGTTTTTGCTGTACTTCTTCAACATGCAGTTCAAGCGTCTTGCAACGTTCTTCATGTTCTTTAGCTTGAAACTCCAGTTGAGATTTGAGAGAGAGAATTAGATTCTCTTTCTCTGAAACAAGCATATTGGCATTCTTTAGAGAAATGTTTTTTTCTTCCAACTCCTGGTGAATTTTCTCAAGCTCAACACAATCTTCAAGTTTCTGCTGTAATTCTTTAAGATGAAGTTCGAGCATTGTGCAATGTTCTTCATATTCTTTAGTTTGATCTTGTAGCTTTGATTTAAGAGACAAAATTATTTCATCTTTTTCAGAGATAAGCAAATGAGAATTCTCCAGAGCTGTGTTTTTTCCTTCTATTTCCTGGTGAAGTTTTTCAGCTTCTTCTGTTTTGCAAATTAACTCATTTTCTACACTATGCAAATTGAATTCTTGCATACAAGATATTTCTCCTTTATTATTTTCAATGTCAGTTTTCAAAACAGAAGTTTGTGCTTCTAGATCTTGACACTTTTCTCTCTCTTGTTGAAGCTGTGTAGACAAATGATCTACGGTATCACGGAGATGAGAAACCTCTTGCATGTTCTCATCAAGTTTCTCTTCCAGTTGCAAGGCTTTTAGCTCAAGTTCATTTTTCTGAGTTTGTAAGAGATCCAACTGTTCCTGGGGAATATTCAATGACAGATCTAAAGAAGGAGACTGATTAACAATGGTGTTTTCAGCTGTGCCTGTTGAAAAATCTACCCAATCCTCTCCCCAGTAAGATTTCTCAGAATTGTTCTGAGACTCATGCATTGATATTAAGCTCTGGGACCTAACAGAGATGTCATCATGCAACTTTGTTGTTGAATAGAGTATTTCTGTTTGCATAGCTTTCTCTTCAGAAACCCTGTCAAGGCTTTGATCTGACCCATGACACTTCTGTAAATTCTCATACTTCTCTCGCAAGAGATTAAACTCTTCCTTGTGTTGCTTAAGCTGTTCACGATGATGTCGGTCTTTCTCTTGTGCCTTTTTAATGGTATCCTTGCGAGAATTTACAGCCTCCTGGACCTTCTTTTGCAGATTTTCCTTGTCTTGCTCAAGAATCATTACTCTGCTCTCCAGTTGTACTATTGTATTGACTTCCTCTTCGGTATTTAACTGGCTAGGCAAGGAGACTACATCTACGCTTTCAGAATTCATTCTGTTTCTCTGTTCAGTTTGTGAAGATTCTGTATTTCTGTATTTATCATTTAGCTCTTCTCTCAACTCTGCAATCAAAATTTGAAGTTGTTCATTATTTGCACTTATTTTAACTACCTCAGCCCTAACAATTTCTAGCTCAGATTCTTTCTCAGAAAGTTGGCTTTTAAGCCATTCCTCGGTTATATGTTGTTCAGATGTCATCTCCTTATCACATTTAGGTTTGCTGGTTTGCATAGCTAAAGCATTATCAGTATCGGCATGTTTATCAGCTGTGTTTTTTACCATCTTTTCTTCTAGTTCCGACACTTTCTTGGACAGTTCCTTTCTGCTTACTAGTGCGGCCTGTAATTTTTTTTTTAGTTTTTCAGTTTCTTTTTTCTGCTGTTCTACTTCACTATTTACATCCTTTTTATTCTCCTCCCAACCTACATCACCTTCATATCGTAGTTTGTCTGCATAGCTGTTTCGTTGAAGCTCTAACTCTATTTTTTCTGCTTGCAAGCAATTAATGGCATCTAAAGTACCCTGGTATTTTTCAGTCAAGAGCTGCAGTTGCTGCTCATGACTATGTCTCTGGTTCTCTACTTGATTCTGCAGGTCCACAAATTCCCTTTTCTGGTCCTGCAACAAGTTGTACAATTCATCCCTTTCCCCCTCAACAGACTTGATGACTTTCTGACTCTGTGTGTAATCAAACGACACAGTTTCTAACTGACTTTTCACCTCATTAAGTTCTGTCTGAATTGATGTGAGCAACTCTGATTTCTCTTTAATGATCTCTTTTATTTGAAGATTTAGATCAGCATTGGCCTTCCTTAATAGTTCCAGTGATTCGTCCTCTCTACCACTTTGTTCCTGAAACACTGAGTTCAGCTGTTCTTTAAGGGCTTTTATTTCCTTAAGCATTGAAAACTTTTCTTCATTTAGGAGAACTACCTTATCCGATAAACTATGGCTAATTTCAGCAATCTGCTGTTCCTTTTCTGCTAGAGAATGTTGAAGACCATTAACATCTGAGGCCTTCTGAGACAATCGCTCTTCAAGGGAGGATATTTCACGTTCGTTGGTAGCAAGTGCTTCAGACAAACGTTCTTCTTTATTTTGACTAAGTGTAAGTAGTTCCCTTAGGTTTTCATTGTTTCTTTTGTTCTCTTCCAACTGGCTTTCCTGTAATTTTGACAGAGCACTGTGCTCAGATAGTAGCAGACTCATATTATCAAGGTCTTTCTGTAGTGCTGTAATCTTTATGTCTTTAGACTTCAGTTCTGTTTCTAAACTACTCATTTGCTCTGCTAGTATATTTTGACTTTCGTAGTCATCTGGCAAATATTGCTTTTCGAGTCCTGAAGAATGCTTTTCAGATTGGCTCAGATTTTCACCTGACCCTTGCTCCTCCAACAGAGTTTGAAGTTTAAAACTTAGAGCCTCCTTTTCAGTCGTTACAGACTCCAATTGTAATTTTAAATCTTTGACAAGCTCTTCCAGATAACTGATATTAGAATCTCCTACTTCCTCTAAATTCCCTGCTATCTCTGTTGAGAACATTGTATGTTTTATCATAGAAGAAGTCTCTTCCTGTTGTTCCATTGTTAGCTGGCCTTTTAGCTTATTTATTTCTTCTTGCGTATCCATTAAATCCAACATGAGGATACTCAGCTGTTTTTGTTTCGTGTCTTCTATAACAACATCCATGACAAGCTCCTGAGATACAGAATGCGTTTGGACGTCTATTACATATGCAGACATCATCTAAAAAAGAAAAACAGGTATACTTCATGCCAGAATGAAAAAACACCACAGAAAAATAAAAAAACATGTCTATGTAGTTAATACGTTTTAAAAGGTGAAAAACTGAGCGTGTCGATGTTTGGGAATACAATTCATTCTGTTATGTCATCTGCAATAGGATTTTACAGTATTGTAGATGCTACATTCTGTCCAAATTTAGACCATGCTCCTTTAGTATATGAACACTGTTATTTTCAAATCTAAAGATATATTCTTGAACGTTACATCAAAAACCAAAGAATTATAATAAAGATACTCTTCTCTCCAGCTAATATTCAATGTAAGCATACCCAGAAGACTATGTCCACCCATGCTGCCTGTTAACTCCTAGCAGCAAATTAGTTAATTGCTCACTAAAAGAAGTGGTTCATCATTAATTGCGGAATGCGGTTGAAAAGGCCTAGATTCCATGTCCATTAAGTAGTAGGTTAAGCAGGGCTGGCCTGCTACTAGATCTGCCTCCAATTCCTTCCTTCAGGGGGTTGGTGTAGCCCAAGGACAGGGGAGCATATACAAAGCTGGAAGCCAGTCCTGGTGCAGGAAAGAGCAATGCAGTCAGCTGGAAGGTGGTCACATAAGCCTTGAAGTTGAAAACACTTGTAGATTGGTAAAGGATGGCAGTTTGTTCATGGCGAGGAGGGACACAGTAATTAGGCTTTAATGTAATATTTTGAATGTGGAGATCATGGCATCAATAGTACGTTAAACATGTCTGCCAAAGAGATGCAATAGCAGGGAAAAAAATGGTGTGGGACAATTTGGGCGCAGGGTGAAGCAGAAAGATGGCTCACCCAGATCTAGCTAATCTACTTTTTTTTCCTAAACTATTATCCTACTGATTACCTATTTTTTTGCTCCCAACGTAAGTTTGGGTTTCAGCCATTGCTGGTGTCCAAACTTATTTTTATTTTTTGCAATCTGGGCTCCGGCTTTAGCCGTTGCTCAAACTACTACCCAGTGACTGCCACCATAGCCGTATTTCACAACATGGCCTATGGTGGCACCCAAACCGTAGGCCCCATGCAGTGTCCAATTTACATGTCTCGTTTAAAAAAGGACCTTACCAGTAAAGTAAGACACTTCTTTAGATGAGTAACAGTTATGTGTGTGTGTGTGTGTGTGTGTGTGTGTATATGTTACGGCCAGAACCCGAAGTGTGGCCACTTCTAGTTCTGGCCGGCCACTTCGGGTTCTGGCCGGCCAATTTGCGAAGTGGCCGCAGCGCAGCGGCCAATGTTAGAAATGCAAAGCTACACTTATTTTACGGCCGTCTCGCTGCGGCCAAATGTATTAAAAGTTGCTTAAATTTAATTAAATATAGCCGGCGGCGATGTGATAGATGAAGCCGCCGGCTTTCGCACTGCCTCCCCCCCCCCCCCCCCGATTCTCTCCCCCCCCCCCCCCGCCTCTCTCCTTGTCCCCGCCTTCCATACAATACGGAGCCGCCGGGAGAGTCGTTCGTCGCGGCAGGGGAAGCAGAGCGGGGAGGCTGCAGACATTGCTTCTGCCAGCGCCCGCTCTGCAGGAACGGCAGGATTCCCCTGCCGCGATGAACGACTCTCGGGGACACGCGTGTCCCCGCCCGGCTGCTCCGTATGTCGTATAGGAGGCAGGGGAGAGGAGGAGAGGAGGAGGAGGCAGTGCGAAAGCCGGCGGCTTCATCTATCACATTGCCGCCGGCTATATTTAATTAAATTAAGCAACTTTTAATACATTTGGCCGCAGCGAGACGGCTGTAAAATAAATGTAAACTTTCCATTTCTAACATTGGCCGCTGCGCTGCGGCCACTTTGCACATTGGCCGGCCAGAACCCGAAGTGGCTGGCCAGAACTAGAAGTGGCCACACTTCGGGTTCTGGCCGTAACATATATATATATATATACACACCTTTAATGTACTCCTCCTCATATTAATCTTATCAGGAGAATGCAAGGTCCAAACAAGTTTAAAGCTATAAACACTGATTGCAGTCTAACCCAGTGAGGTTTGTTTTATTGTTAGGGTCATTTGCTTCTATCCTGCATATACAGTTACTTCTGTGTCCCCACCCACTGAAAGTGCTTATGTCTTCTGCAACTAGATAAATAAACTATAGATTACAGGAGGAGCAAAGAGAAAGTACAGATAATCATAACAAAAAGCAAGTTAACCTCATTTTTCTCTGACAAACTTATGGTAATGCAAATGTAAAAACAACCCTTAACCACTTCAGGACCACAGTCTTTTCGCCCCTTAAGGACCAGAGCCTTTTTCTCCATTCAGACCACTGCAGCTTTCACGGGGTAATGCTCGGTCATACAACCTACCACCTAAATGAATTTTACCTCCTTTTCTTGTCACTAATACAGCTTTCTTTTGATGCTATTTGATTGCTCCTGCGAGTTTTACTTTTTATTATATTCATCAAAAAAGACATGAATTTTGGCAAAAAAATGATTTTTTTTACTTTCTGTGCTGACATTTTTTAAATAAAGTAAAATTTCTGTATACATGCAGCGCGAAAAATGTGGACAAACATGTTTTTGATAAAAAAAACCCCATTCAGTGTATATTTATTGGTTTGGGTAAAAGTTATAGCGTTTACAAACTATGGTGCCAAAAGTGAATTTTCCCATTTTCAAGCATCTCTGACTTTTCTTCGCACCTGTCAGGTTTCATGAGGGGCTAAAATTCCAGGATAGTACAAATACCCCCCAAATGACCCCATTTTGGAAAGAAGACATCCCAAAGTATTCAGTGAGAGGCATGGTGAGTTCACAGAAGATTTTATTTTTTGTCACAAGTTAGCGGAAAATGACACTTTCTGACAAAAAAAAGAAAAAAAAAAGTTTCCATTTCTTCTAACTTGCAACAAAAAAAAATGAAATCTGCCACGGACTCACTATGCTCCTCTCTGAATACCTTGAAGTGTCTACTTTCCAAAATGGGGTCATTTGTGGGGTGTGTTCACTGTCCTGGCATTTTGGGGGGTGCCTAATTGTAAGCACCCCTGTAAAGCCTAAAGATGCTCATTGGACTTTTGGCCCCTTAGTGCAGTTAGGCTGCAAAAAAGTGCCACACATGTGGTATTGCCGTACTCAGGAGAAGTAGTATAATGTGTTTTGGGGTGTATTTTTACACATACCCATGCTGGGTGGGAGAAATATCTCCATAAATGACAATTGTTTTATTTTTTTTACACACAATTGTCTATTTATAGAGATATTTCTGCCACTCAGCATGGGTATGTGGAAAAATACACCCCAAAACACATTATACTACTTCTGAGTACGGCGATACCACATGTGTGGCACTTTTTTGCACCCTAACTGCGCTAAGGGGCCCAAAGTTCAATGAGTACCTTTAGGATTTCACAGGTCATTTTGAGAAATTTCGTTTCAAGACTACTCCTCGCGGTTTAGGGCCCCTAAAATGCCAGGACAGTATAGGAACCCCACAAATTACCCCATTTTAGAAAGAAGACACCCCAAGGTATTCCGTTAGGAGGATGGTGAGTTCATAGAAGATTTTTTTTTTTTTGTCACAAGTTAGCGGAAATTGATTTTAATTGTTTTTTTTCACAAAGTGTCATTTTCCGCTAACTTGTGACAAAAAATAAAATCTTCTATGAACTCACCATACTCCTAACGGAATACCTTGGGGTGTCTTCTTTCTAAAATGGGGTCATTTGTGGGGTTCCTATACTGCCCTGGCATTTTAGGGGCCCTAAACCGTGAGGAGTAGTCTTGAAACCAAATGTCGCAAAATGACCTGTGAAATCCTAAAGGTACTCATTGGACTTTGGGCCTCTTAGCGCACTTAGGGTGCAAAAAAGTGCTACACATGTGGTACCGCCGTACTCAGGAGAAGTAGTATAATGTGTTTTGGGGTGTATTTTTACACATACCCATGCTGGGTGGGAGAAATATCTCTGTAAATGACAATTGTTTGATTTTTTTTTTACACACAATTTCCTTTTACAGAGAGATTTCTCCCACCCAGCATGGGTATGTGTAAAAATACACCCCAAAACACAATATACTACTTCTTCTGAGTACGGCGATACCACATGTGTGACACTTTTTTGCAACCTAGGTGCGCTAAGGGGCCTAACGTCCTATTCACAGGTCATTTTGAGGCCTTTGGATTCTAGACTACTGCTCACGGTTTAGGGCCCCTTAAATGCCAGGGCAGTATAGGAACCCCACAAGTGACCCCATTTTAGAAAGAAGACACCCCAAGGTATTCTGTTAGGAGTATGGTGAGTTCATAGAAGATTTTTTTTTTGTCACAAGTTAGCAGAAAATGACACTTTGTGGAAAAAAAAACAATACATATCAATTTCCGCTAACTTGTGACAAAAAATAAAATCTTCTATGAACTCATCATACACCTAACAGAATACCTTGGGGTGTCTTCTTTCTAAAATGGGGTCACTTGTGGGGTTCCTATACTGCCCTGGCATTTTACGGGCCCAAAACTGTGAGTAGTCTGGAAACCAAATTTCTCAAAATGACTGATCAGGGGTATAAGCATCTGCAAATTTTGATGACAGGTGGTCTATGAGGGGGCAAATTTTGTGGAACCGGTCATAAGCAGGGTGGCCTCTTAGATGACAGGATGTTTTGGGCCTGATCTGATGGATAGGAGTGCTAGGGGGTGACAGGAGGTGATTGATGGGTGTCTCAGGGGGCGGTTAGAGGGGAAAATAGATGCAATCAATGCACTGGGGAGGTGATCGGAAGGGGGTCTGAGGGGGACCTGAGGGTTTGGCCGAGTGATCAGGAGCCCACACGGGGCAAATTAGGGCCTGATCTGATGGGTAGGTGTGCTAGGGGGTGACAGGAGGTGATTGATGGGTGTCTCAAGGTGTGATTAGAGGGGGGAAATAGATGCAAGCAATGCACTAGCGAGGTGATCAGGGCTGGGGTCTGAGGACGTTCTGAGGTGTGGGCGGGTGATTGGGTGCCCGCAAGGGGCAGATTAGGGTCTAATCTGATGGGTAACCGTGACAGGTGGTGATTGATAGGTGATTGATGGGTAATTAGTGGGTGTTTAGAGGAGAGAATAGATGTAAACAATGGATTTGGGAGGTGATCTGATGTCGGATCTGCGGGCGATCTATTGGTGTGGGTGGGTGATCAGATTGCCCGCAAGGGGCAGGTTAGGGGCTGATTGATGGGTGGCAGTGACAGGGGGTGATTGATGGGTGGCAGTGACAGGGGGTGATTGATAGGTGATTGACAGGAGATCAGTGGGTTATTACAGGGAATAACAGATGTAAATATTGCACTGGCGAATTGATAAAGGGGGGTCTGAGGGCAATCTGAGCGTGTGGGCGGGTGATTGGGTGCCCGCAAGGGGTAGATTAGGGTCTAATCTGATGGGTAACAGTGACAGGTGGTGATTGATAGGTGATTGATGGGTAATTAGTGGGTGTTTAGAGGAGAGAATAGATGTAAACAATGGATTTGGGAGGTGATCTGATGTCGGATCTGCGGGCGATCTATTGGTGTGGGTGGGTGATCAGATTGCCCGCAAGGGGCAGGTTAGGGGCTGATTGATGGGTGGCAGTGACAGGGGGTGATTGATGGGTGGCAGTGACAGGGGGTGATTGATAGGTGATTGACAGGTGATCAGTGGGTTATTACAGGGAATAACAGATGTAAATATTGCACTGGCGAATTGATAAAGGGGGGTCTGAGGGCAATCTGAGCGTGTGGGCGGGTGATTGGGTGCCCGCAAGGGGTAGATTAGGGTCTAATCTGATGGGTAACAGTGACAGGTGGTGATAGGGGGTGATTGATAGGTGATTGATGGGTAATTAGTGGGTGTTTAGAGGAGAGAATAGATGTAAACAATGGATTTGGGAGGTGATCTGATGTCGGATCTGCGGGCGATCTATTGGTGTGGGTGGGTGATCAGATTGCCCGCAAGGGGCAGGTTAGGGGCTGATTGATGGGTAGCAGAGACAGGGGGTGATTGACTGGTGATTGACGGGTGATTGACAGGTGATTGACAGGTGATCAGGGGGGATAGATGCATACAGTACACGGGGGGAGGGGTCTGGGGGGGGTCTGGGGAGAATCTGAGGGGTGGGGGGGTGATCAGGAGGGGGCAGTGGGCAGGGGGGGGGGGATAAAAAAAAAATAGCGTTGACAGATAGTGACAGGGAGTGATTGATGGGTGATTAGGGGGGTGACTGGGTGCAAACAGTGGTCTGAGGGGTGGGCAGGGGGGGGGGTCTGAGGGGTGCTGTGGGCGATCAGGGGGCGGGGGGGGGGGGGGGGAAATCAGTGTGCTTGGGTGCAGACTAGGGTGGCTGCAGCCTGCCCTGGTGGTCCCTCGGACACTGGGACCACCAGGGCAGGAGGCAGCCAGTTTAATAGGCTTTGTATACATTACAAAGCCTATTATACTATTTCCATGCGGCGATCCGGGTGCTAGTAACCCGCCGGCGCTTCCGAACGGCCGGCGGGTTACTACGAGCGGTAGGCGGAGCCAGTCCCCGGCGGCTGATCGCGTCACGAATGACGCGATCGCCGCATAGCCACCCACGCAGCCGCCCCCGCCGATGGGCGTATTGCGGTCGTTTGGGCCCGGACTTTGCCGCCGCCTATCGGCTGGGGGCGGTCCTCAAGTGGTTAAGAAGAGTAAAAATGTAATTTTAAAAGACGGATGTACAAATACAGAAACATATCAATGTTAATCTACAGCTTAAAATCAAAGTAAGAAAAACATCATTGTAAATGTTCAACGTGACTAAATCATTAAACAAATTGTGTGCAACTAGATGTGGACTGAACTGAAATGCAAATGTTTTCTGGCTGCTAAAATATAATTAAGCAGACAAAATCCATCACTTGCAAAAGTCTTTTTTTTACCTGTTCTTGCTGATGGTTTACAGATTCCAGGGGATCACCTGTAGATAAAGGTGTGAGGACATCTATTGATAAAAAAAAAAAAAGTTTCAGACTTGAGCAAAGTGAATATTTTTGTGCTTAAAGGATTAAAGGAAACCTTAGATGGCAAAAACTTAAGTATTTATACTTACCTGGGGCTTCTTCCAGCCCCATGTGCTCCGCAGGCTCCCTCACCATCCTCCTGGCCGCTCCTTTGACCCTTCAGGTATTTTTGCCAGTCATTGTATGCTGCGCATGTGCGGCCGCACTCCTGCAGCCGGGAGTGTTCGGATCGGGCTCAGAACTCCCCCAGCAGTGGAAATGCGTTGGAGGCGTGCATGTGGCCAGGCTGCGCATGCGTAGAACAGCACAACTGGTCACGACTGGAGAAATGACCTGAGGTTACAACGGAGAGGCTGAGGAAGACAGCAAGGGATCCCATAGGCCACATAGGGCTGGAGGCTGGGCTGCTCATGCGCAGAAGAGCACAACTGGCAGTGAATGGCAAAATTACCTGAGGTGACAATGCAGAGGCCTGGGGAGCACAGCGAGGGAGCCCACGGACCACATAGGACTGGAGGAAGCATCAGGTAAGTATAAATACTTCAGTTTTTGCCATCTCAGGTACACTTTAAGAATAACTGATGTGCTATAGTTGCACTATTTGTACGGGGAGTTAAGCAATGCCAATTACTCTCTCTCTCTCTGTTGTCTCAGGATGGCCAGCAGAGCTACAAACTGACATTAGCCATCAGGATTCTGCATTGTTAGGAAAGCAGGAAAATAGCAGTTTCCCTTTACAGCTAGGGTGACATGTAATTTTGCTCTCTTAAAACAGAGGTGTTTGCACTAATTCAGCCTTCAGCCAGCAACTGTGTTGTCCCACGATGCATCACTCCAGAATATGAAAATTATCTCTTTATGCCCCTGAAAGCAAGGCTGCATATCCAGAATCACTGCTGTCTAGTAAGCATATACAGTAGCTAATACATTTTACAGAGCCACATCAATCAAACATACATACAGCCTGTTTCAGACATTATGGTCCTCATCAGTGCATGGTATGGATTCATATGCCTCTATGGGATAGGGCTTGGACCAGTAGAAAGGAATACCCAGACAGCTCAGTTTGTACAGTGCAAGGACTTTAACTGATGTTTACAATTAAATAAAGATGACGGCAGCCTTTGAAATGCTCATTACAGCTTCCCTTAAAGGGCAGGTCCGGGGTTAAAAAAAACAAAAGCTACTTTCCTGGGGCTTCTTCCAGCTCCTGGCTGCCTATGTGTCCCTTGCCGTAGCTCCGCTCCCTGCCGGTGCCCCCTCCGTTGCAGATGCCAACCTCGCCAAGTCGGCATCTTCTGCACTTGCGCACACGTGCGGCCAAGCCACTTGCGCTCACATGGCCTGGAGCGTTCAGTGCAGAAGTAGTGCACAGAATGCTCAGTAGTTTGTTGTTGTTTTTTTTAACCCTGGACCTTTCTTTTAAGCAAGTCTAAACCAAAATTAAATTGATGAGATAAACGATCTATAGTTTAACTCCTACATAGGATTTTTGTGGAATCCCAGTCCTATTTTTTTAAATGACAAAAAAAAAAAAAAAAATATGATTAGTTGTTTTAACTGAATTATAAGAGTTTTAATATGTTTTACACCCACCATCTTCGACTATGACTCTTTTTCCATTCCCTTCACTCAGAACTGTATCTCAGCCATGCAAGAGTTTTATAGCTTATAATTAGTTATCAGTAATGTAATAGTTACACTACAGTCTGTAGAGACTTTTAACCATTACAGCATGAAAAAAGAAAAAAAGAACTAACTAGTTCTAAGTAGGCTTGGCACTGCACATACTCAAGTTTATTTCATGTCACATGTCTGTTCAGGTACCCCCTTTAAAGCTCAAATAAACACTAAATTGATGTAGTCAATTAGTAAAAACAATTGTTTAGTGTAAATTCTGGCCTCTATTGTTGTGCCTACTTTGAGAGTCACACATTCACTCTTGATTCTCCCACCCACCAGCTAAATCTACAGAGGTTCCATCCAAGAGGAAAAAGACAGGGACCATCCACTGCAGTAATTTGTTTATTGTGCTTCAGTACAATCAAATGACATGCCAAATGCGGAAGTGCAATTAAGTGCGGTATACAAGCGGTGTCATACAGAGGACATGGGAGAGAAGGTGGGTGCAATCTATTCGATTAGTTTACGAAACCTACCGTACACCATTCAATTTTCAAAGCAATTATTTTTCCAACACATCCAATTGAAAAAACTGACTAATCAATTGTTTTTTATGGAATGAAAAAAAAGATTATTTTCAATTTCTTCTCTATTCAACGATTTTGGTCAAATAAACAGGAAAACCGAACTATTTAATTGTACCGTTAATGGGCACCTTTAGGAGGAGAGGGTCAGAAATATGTAGAGGTAATGCAAAGTATGAAGAACAGAAATAAGGCGGCATTCTGTACTTGGTGCAGTTTATCTTTAACACCATGATAAACACTAGCATAAGCTTATAACCACTGGATTTCTGTTAGAAATACATGATTTACTGATATGACGACATACAGTTGCTTTACACACTATCTTACTTTCATGTTATATTAGGCATCTTACCTGAAGTGTCTTGTTGTTTGACTTGTGGTTTGGTGTTAGTATCCAATGTTTGCTGTAATTCAACAGCATGCGCTTTATTCTGTTGATTGATTTCAGAGATGTCTTTGTTGGTCAATGGCTCATCTTGCAAAAGTTCTTCTCTGTCAAGAGTCTCTGTATGTGGGCCACTAACCTGCTCCAGATGGTCTTTCATGTCTGCAGTTTTTTTCCTGTCTATTTCTACCTGCAATACAACTACCTTTTTCTCAGCTTCGTTAATCTTCTCCAACTCCTGCTTCATAATTTCTAGTTTTAGTAGGGTTTCTTGTCCTCTTTCTAGCTCGTCCTTTACTTGATCAAATTCACCTAGAGATTCCTTCACTCGCTGTAACTCTTCCCTCAACATTAACAGCTTCTCATGGCTTTCTTTGGCCTCATTCAGTTCCTGATTTAAGTGGTCTGATTGCATGCTTAGATCATCTGGATCATTTCTGGATGACACTGCTTCTTGTTGACCAGTTCTCTCCTCCAGCAGCTCTTCAATAATACGCTTTAGCGTCTCTATCTCCTCCTTCAGTTGTTCATGAGCTTCTTTCCCTTCAGCTAGTTCTGCACTTAAATGTTTTACTTCCTCTTGAAGGTCTTTGCATTTTGTCTGCTCTAATTTCAAGTTCTCCATCTCCTCTTGAGCTCCATTCTGTTGTTCCAACTCTAACCGCAGCTGCACTAGCTCTTTTTGAGCCGCTCTCTCTTTTTCCAGGTCTGCCCTCAATCTTTCTAACTCATCGTGGGTATCTTTCTCTATTTGGGCATTTAAAATTTTATTCTCCTGTACTTGTATGTCCAGCTGCCTTCTTGTTTCTTCAACTTGTTTCCTGGCTTCTTTTTCCAATTCTAATTCTTTTTTAATATTCTCTAGTTCATCTTGAGACAGTTTTCCCTTTTCTACTTCTGTTCTTAGACTTTCTATCTCACTGCTGGTTATTTTTTCTTTCTCTAGCTCTTCCTGTAACCTTTGGTATGCATCATCCTTCACTTGTAAAAGCTCTTTGAAGTGAGCATTTTCTCTTTGTTCATTACTCAGAGAATCGCGTACGGACTGCAAATCTTGTTCCATACTTCGAAACTGTTCTGTAAGAACCTATAAAAACCCCAAACAATAAATAAAAGGTTACAAGGCAGGTCATACATGCCTAAAAGGAACACCACTCGAAGAAAAAAACAATGAAAAAAATATTTAACATATCTTTAAGAGCACACCTCAAAGTAGTCTATGCTGCAAGGAGAATTTACCAACAGTTGCTGCTCCTTCGAAGGGGTGGTGGTCTGAAACTGATAACTCAAACCAAAAAATAGTATGGCAGACAGATAATTTATGATTATTTGAACATTGACTGTTGATGTGGAAATAAGAAACACTTCTACAGTATATAGAAAACAAGGAAAGATAACTCCACAGCTTGCGTTAGATGGCACATGAAACAGAAGTAACATTTATCATTTACTTTTTTTAATAAAATTTCTACAGCTTCAAAAAAAAATTAAAACCTACAGCCTTGTGCACACGCTAAATAAATCTGGCAGATGCAACCATTCAGTGGCAGCTCATCAGGATCTAGCATGTGTACAGCTACCCTGACATGTATTAAGATCCAATACGCTAGTTCTTTAAACGATGGCGTCAAATGAGGGCATTGTTTCCCCATTTTCTCCATCATCCAAAACCTGCTTCATGGTGTGTCGTGACATCATTCCTCCTCTCACCCAGGGATGAGGTAGATTAAAAACGGATGAAATCCGAATGGGTTTCATTCAGTGGGGGGGTATTTAACTTACCCAGCAGGCGTCTTCTTTAATCCGTCTCACGGTGCCTCCCATACTGTGTTCCAAGCCGCGGTCATGTGACTACAAACACTTCCTTTTTCAACCCCGAAGGAGGAAGTGTGTAGTCACATGACCTCAGCTTGGAACGCAGCGTGGGAGGCGCTGTGGGACGGGTTAAAGAAGACAACTGCTGGGTAAGTTTAACCCCCCCCCCCGCACACACCCGCTCAGGTGCAATAAATTAGGAGGATGAAACCCATTTGGATATCATCCGTAACTCATCCCTACTCTCACCTCCATAGCAACAGTATGCTTTGCTTGGCTGTAGCCTAGACACACGTCTGTACATCAATTAGGCCCTGGACTGTTGTGCTGGGTTTCAAGTCCTAATTTCTATAAGTCTGCAGTTATTTGGCATGTGTGCACATTTAGTATCCCTCAAACTTCCTTTCTAGACAGCTGTCCAACTTATACAATTCAAATGAGTTTAAGAGATATGTTTGAGATATGTATGGTGAGAAATATAATACAAATACAATCACCTTTAAAACATAACAGAATATGTAGATTCTGACTGAGATAAAATGTTTATCATTGCTAACACCACAGAAGCTGTATAGACTACCTTCTGAAAGTCCAATCAAAATCACAACAGCTAAAATGTATTTTTTTTTTTCCAAAGCAGAGTATATGCAAGGTGGAATTTTTTTTTCTGCCTGAACGAATATCATTAACCTCTTCTGGACCACAGTGATTGAAATCTATTCCCTGTTTGGGAGCGGTTTTTCCTGCCAGGGCATAGATTTCAATCACCGCCACACACACTGCTCTCTGTTCCTGCTGATGTCTGTGTCGCTGCACCCACTCACTCTGCTGTCACACTGACAGCAGAAGTTCCGTATATATGACACACCCTGTAACTGCAGTGAGCCAATCACAACAATCATATAATTTAAAAGGGCACAGATGGCTTTGGTCTTAAAGCCATCTGTGCCCTCTTAAATGATATGGTTTTAAAGCAGCCAGAGCCGTCCGGTCTGCAAGAGGTTAAGGGGCTGCTTTGATTTAAAGCTTTCTGCAGTTGAGATATAAAACTAAAATAGAGAAGTGAAATGTAAATTTACTGTATAATTTTTATCCTCCAGGTTACTTAAAGAGAGTTTGAAGCCATAAAAGTTACCCTTTTATTGGCCAGTTCTATTAAGCATTAAGATCCTAGCTGATACGCCGCATCCCCACGGCAGAACAAGGTATTTATACCCCCAAAACCCCGGGAAATAATTCCACGACTTTCTAGGTCATGGATTTTGCTGCCCGGGGGAGGCAAAGCTTTGCGCTGTAGCTCTGCCACCAGTCCAGTCAATCTCCGCCTCTCCCCGCCCCTCTCAATGAAAGAAGACTGAGGGGCGGGGAGAGGCAGAGATCGGCTCAAGCAGAGGCAGAGCTACTGCGCAAAGCTCTGCCTCTTCCAGGAAGGAACACTAAATTTTGCCCCCGGGGATTTCTGGGGTATAAATAAATCATTCTGCCGCGGGAATGCAGTGTATCAGCTATGATCTTAATGCTTAATAGAACTGGCCAATAAGGAGGTCATTTTTCTGGCTTTAGACTCTCTTTAACACTTCAATCCATTAAAATAGCCATATATTTCCAGAAAAGTTAGGCAAGTAGGTTACTCACTTAAAGCCATAAGGTTGCATAGGATAATCACCAGACTGAATAAAAGTTAATTTGAAGCGATGATTATTATTTAGTATTCATATTGCACTGACATCTTCCATAGCCCTTTACAGAATACATATAGTCTTGTCTCTAACAGTCCCTCTAATGAGCTCACAATCTAATCCTACCATAGCCAAATGTCCATTGTAGTCTAGGACCAATTTTTAGGGGGAAGCCAATGAACTTATCTGTATGTTTTTGGGATGTGTAAGGAAACTGGAGCACCCAGAGGAAACCCACGCACACATGGGGAGAACATACAAATTCCATTTAGATAGTTCCCTGGCTGATATTTGAACTAGGGACCCAGTGCTGTAAGGTGAGAGTGCTACCCACTGGTGTTGATCTAGTCTTCAACCAGATTGCCCCCTGCTGACAACTGTTAAATGGCAACATACAGTAGCTACAATGTGTACCTCTTTCATTTTAAGAGCTATGCCAGATTATACATTCTGAATATATCTACAGTGTTAGAGTGTAAATATGTAAGCAGCTGTCATAATTTATTTTACAAATTCCAGTAAAGGTGCCCATTAATGGTACATTTTTTTCACCAAATACAATCTTTACATGCGATTTTTACGATTAAATTGTATAGAAAATTTGCCATTTATGAAGGCAACCGATAAGGAACGATTCTTTGGTCGATTGCCAACTAGGATAAAATCAATCTGAAAGTTGGGATTTATGATCGAATTTGAAGAAAGAATCGTTCAGTAAATGTGAACAATCGATAAATGCCTTCCGATTAGTTACGATCATTCAAATTGCATCGAAAGATCACATTTGGTGAAAAAATGTAACTGTTAAAGGGACTCCGAGCTCAAAAAAAAAATGAAAATTGCACTCACCTTGGGCTTTCTGCAGCCCAGTGTAGGTCGGGAGGGTCCCACGATGGCGTCCTGGCTCTTCTCCCAGAGATGGCTGGCCGGCGGCTTCCGGGCTAGTGTCGCCTGGAGCCGCCGGGCAGCCATCTCTGGGAGAAGACCTGGGAGAAGAGCCAGGACGCCGTCGTGGGACCTCCCGACCTACACTGGGCTGCAGAAAGCCCAAGGTGAGTGCAATTTTCATTTTTTTTTTTTTTAGCTCGGAGTCCCTTTAATGGGCAGTAATTTCTGAATCTGACCTAGAACAAGCATGTAGATATCTGAAGCTCTTTGTCAGTAAGCATTGGAGGCTTTAAAGGGAACCTGAAGGCAGAGGTACAGTGGAGGAAATAATTATTTGACCCCTCACTGATTTTGTAAGTTTGTCCAATGACAAAGAAATGAAAAGTCTCAGAACAGTATCATTTCAATGGTAGGTTTATTTTAACAGTGGCAAATAGCACATCAAAAGGAAAATCGAAAAAATAACCTTAAATAAAAGATAGCAACTGATTTGCATTTCATTGAGTGAAATACGTTTTTGAACCCTCTAACAATAAGGGCCTGTTTCCACTACACGCAGTTTCTGCATGCAGAAAACTGACTCCAATGAATGTCTATGGGCCTGTTTCCACTGAACACGATTTTACTGATGCAGATTTCCCATAGGCATTCATTAGAGTCAGTTTTCTGCATGCAGAATCTGCGTGTAGTGGAAACAGGCCCTAAAAGACTTAATACTTAGTGGAAAAACCCTTGTTTGCAAGCACAGAGGTCAAACGTTTCTTGTAATTGATGACCAAGTTTGCACACATTTTAGGAGGAATGTTGGTCCACTCCTCTTTGCAGATCATCTCTAAATCCCTAAGGTTTCGAGGCTGTCTCTGTGCAACTCTGAGCTTGAGCTCCCTCCATAGGTTTTCTATTGGATTAAGGTCCGGAGACTGACTAGGCCACTCCATGACCTTAATGTGCTTCTTCTTGAGCCACTCCTTTGTTGCCTTTGCTGTATGTTTTGGGTCATTGTCGTGCTGGAACACCCATCCACGACCCATTTTCAGTTTCCTGGCAGAGGGAAGGAGGTTGTCATTCAGGATTTCACGATACATGGCTCCCTCCATTTTCCCGTTAATGCGATTAAGTTGTCCTGTGCCCTTAGCAGAAAAACACCCCCAAAGCAAAATGTTTCCACCCCCATGCTTGACGGTGGGGACGGTGTTTTGGGGGTCATAGGCAGCATTTTTCTTCCTCCAAACACAGTGAGTTGAGTTAATGCCAAAGAGCTCTATTTTGGTCTCATCAGACCACAGCACCTTCTCCCAGTCACTCACAGAATCATTCAGGTGTTCATTGGCAAACTTCAGACGGGCCTGCACATGTGCCTTCTTGAGCAGGGGGACCTTGCGAGCCCTGCACGATTTTAATCCATTGCGGTGTAATGTGTTTCCAATGGTTTTCTTGGTGACTGTGGTCCCTGCTAATTTGAGGTCATTCACTAACTCCTCCCGTGTAGTTCTAGGATGCTTTTTCACCTTTCTCAGAACCATTGACACCCCACGAGGTGAGATCTTGCGTGGAGCCCCAGAACGAGGTCGATTGATGGCCATTTTGTGCACCTTCCATTTTCGAACAATCGAACCAACAGTTGTCACCTTCTCTCCCAGCTTCTTGCTAATGGTTTTGTAGCCCATTCCAGCATTGTGCAGGTCTACAATTTTGTCTCTGACATCCTTGGACAGCTCTTTGGTCTTTCCCATGTTGGAGAGTTTGGAGTCTGCTTGATTGATTGATTGATTCTGTGGACAGGTGTCTTTTATACAGGTGACTAGTTAAGACAGGTGTCCTTAATGAGGGTGACTAATTGAGTAGAAGTGTCTAACCACTCTGTGCGAGCCAGAACTCTTAATGGTTGGTAGGGGTTCAAAAACTTATTTCACTCAATGAAATGCAAATCAGTTGCTATCTTTTATTTAAGGTTATTTTTTCGATTTTCCTTTTGATGTGCTATCGGCCACTGTTAAAATAAACCTACCATTGAAATGATACTGTTCTGAAACGTTTCATTTCTTTGTCATTGGACAAACTTACAAAATCAGTGATGGGTCAAATAATTATTTCCTCCACTGTATATGGAGGCTGCCATATTTAGATTGTAAGCCTCTGGCAGGGCCCTCCCCCTACTGTTTCCAGCATGATCATACAACCTCACTGTCGGGCACCCCTCCTGTGGACTAGGACAGACTATTTTTTACCAAAGACATTGAAATACTGTTACCAAAGAACTTAGCAAAAACTTATTTTTTCATGTTAGTTTCTTGTATGTCCTACCTCATATGTTAACCCCATTTATCTACTGTGCAGGGCTTTGTAATATGTTGGCGTTTTATAAGTACAGTACATAATATTTGTTTTCTTTTAAACAATACCAGTTGCCTGGCAGTCCTACTGATCTCTTTGGCTGCAGTAGTGTCGGAATCCCACACCTGAAACAAGCATGCGGCAAATCCAGTCAAACTTCAGTCAGAAACACTTGATCTGCTGTATGCTCGTTTAAAGTCTATGGCTAAAAGCAGAGGATCAGCAAGACTGCCAGGCAACAGGTATGCTTTAAAATTAAAGGGGAACTGAAGAGAGAGGTATATGGAGGCTGTCATGTTTATTTCCTTTTAATCAATACCGGTTACCTGGCGGCCCTGCTGGTCTATTTCTCTGCAGTAGTATCTGATTAAAACCAGAAACAAGCATGCAGCTAGTTTTGTCAGACCAGACTTATAAGTCTGAACCACTGAAACACCTGATCTGCTGCATGCTTGTTCAGGGGCTATGGCTAATAGTATTAGAGGCAGAGGATCAGCAGGGCTGCCAGGCAACTGGTATTGTCTAAAAGGAAATAAACATGATAGCCTCCATATACCTCTCTCTTCAGTTCCCCTTTAAATAATGTCAGCCCCCATATCCCTTTCACTTCAGGTTACATTTAAGAGCAGTGCAATAAACTAGAGAAAACATGAAACATTTCACAAATGAGTTCAAATTCAGCAATTCAACGTATAAAGGAGAACACTCAAAAATGTAATATAAAAAATAAAGCAATTAAGCTACATGGACATAAACCTGTTTTTGAAGTTCAGCACTCTGCAGTTCTTGCTCCAACATCTGCACCACCTGGGTACGGGAGTTGAGGGCTTCACTCTGTTCCTCCAGTTTTATTTGTAGATGGTGAATCTAACAAGAAAACATAATGAATCTCTTGTCAGCTACAGCACAGGCCCAGCCCATCTATAAGTGAACTTTCAGTTCTAAGTGGTGCATATTCTGGTGAATCCCTCAATAGATTTTTATATTTCTTGTAAACTCAATGCCAAAGTGTCTAGCTAGATTTTTTGGGGTGTTCCTACTCCTCCTTGGGATTCTGCATAAGATAAAATAAAAAAAAAATAGGGTCCAAAAAAAGGGAGTGGAATCCCCTTGTGAAGACTTTGGCAGGCTGGGAAAACAACTGCGGGAACCTTATGGCAAGTTCTCAAAAGATATAAGAACTCAGTTTGTGGTATAACGCTCCAGCCTCTAGAAAATAAAAATAAAGAAACAGAATAATACATGAAACCACTTCCTGGCAGAAATTATGGAAATCTGACCCTTAAAAGCATCTCAAAGAGCAATAAAAAGCCAAAAGGGTTCATTTTCACTCTGTGCACATCTAAAATAAGCCTAGAGGTAGGCTTTACTTGCCAGTTTTAACTATGACATTACTTCTTGTGTCACAGCTTCAAGAATTTACATGTCTACATGTGTGAAACAACAACAGAAATACAGGGCAGCCAGCATGGAAACGGAAAACATCAAAACTTAACGTTACAGTTATGCCCAATTTTACCTCTGCTTCCTGTTTTTTGTGCAGTTCCCTGGCAGCATCCCCGCTCTCCTGGAGGGCCCTTGTGAGGTCAGTGACGTTTTCTTCGCTGTCTTGGAGCTGCTTGGTGAGAGCTCCAATTGTTTGCTGACTCTCAGACAGCTGTTCTGTCAGCTTGGTGATCTGCGACTGACTGTCATGAAGCTGTCTGGTGAGCTCATTAATAGTGTCTTGCAATTTTGAAGCATTTTCTCCATTGATCTGTGCACCTGGCACTGTGTCTTTCTCTCCTGTACTTAAGGTATTGTTACTTCCATCTGGATTAACCTAAATGATAACCGTAAAAATGATCAACATTGACTTTAATTTGACAATCATAAGTATCCTCATGCCTGAATAGTGAATATAGTCTGCCTTTTGCCCAGATACACAGAAAATCAGTTTATCGCTTTCCTATTCCTATTTGCATGAATCAGTGCCAGATTTACAACTTAAAGCGTATCCGAGATGAACAACTAACTATAACAAGTAACTTGTCTATATATCTTATCTAAAGTTTAGATCGTTTACACAGCAAATCTCGCTGAAAACGGCTTCAATAGAATATGATTATTTCTTCCTGTGATACGACAGCAGCCATGTTGTGTGTAAACAGTACACACAGACAAGCTTATCTTCATTTTCAGCACTCAGCCTGTGAAAAAAACCGAATCCCCCCTCCTGCTACCCTCTGCCCCTGAAATCTCTGGCTAGTAATACCTCCCCCTACTCTTGCCCAGACTGAGCTCCCATGAGCCCTTGCTACTGTCTGAAAATGCCAAGGCTCTCTGAAATACTGTGGGCGAGGCTTGTTTAGTTTATAGGGAATTAGAGTATTAAAACAAAAAAGTAATTGGCTTGAGGAATGCCCTATAAACAACAGGAAAGGAACACAATTATGCAATGAGTAAAAGTTAATCTCGGTCCTTTAAAGGAAACCTAACCCCCCCCCCCCCCCCTAAAAAATGAGATTCACTTACCTGGGGCTTCTACCAGACCCCTGCAGTCATCCTGCTACCTTGCAGTCACTTGCTGCCCCCCCCCCCCCCCCCCAGCTAGTTTCGTTATTGCCAACTCAGAGTCAGTGGCCGCCACACACACACCTTTGCACGCAGGGGCGTAGCAATAGGGGGTGCAGAGGTAGCGACCGCATCGGGGCCCTTGGGCCAGAGGGGCCCCGAAGGGCCCTCCCTCAACTACGATATTAGCTTTCTATTGGTCCTGTGCTCATAATAATCACTTCTATAGATGCTTTGAATAGTGGTAATCACTAACAAACTGCTCCCCATCCCCTTCTTGCACCTCTGACACTGTAGTTGCCATTGGCAGGTTTTGGTGCGCTGTATCAATTGTTATGTATAGAGCGCTTAGGGGGCCCCATTGTAAAACTTGCATCGGGGCCCACAGCTCCTTAGCTACGCCCCTGTTTGCACGCATTCCTGCTGATGCAGGAAGCTATCGCGGGCATTAGGTTTCCTTTAAGAGCCTGTAGGCACAGGTGTTCTGGTGCCCCGAACTCTGCCCTTCAACACAGCACTCACCCACAAGCATTAAATGAGCATGATAGGATGTGGGCAAAACTAACTAATATAGCAGTATAACTCAAGGGCAGTGAGCCCTGGATTACTTAAAACAGAGTCAGGCAAAGTGACCCTAAAGGTAATCAGACAACAATCCCCCCACCTCCAAAGAAAAAAACCCACACAAATAAGGCAGCCCCCCTCTCCCTTCCATCTCCAAAAAGAAATTTCCCCCATGATGTGGTGCATGCTCCTAATGTAATATCTTAATCTCTTAACCTAATGTAAATCTCCTAAGAGCAGCCTTATACCTTTCTATGAACAACTTTCTATAATCATCTGATATTTACCATCTCCATTGTTATCTTCTGCAGCACCAGTCTTCTGGCTTCAGCATGGATGCCCAAATTACTTGCTAATGAAGTCATACAAACAAATCATTTGCTACTCTTACAGTCAGGGTCGGGTTCTCTTGCTGTGGCAGGGCGCAGTCTCTTGCTGCTCCAGCACTTGTATACAAGCCAGATACCTCCAGAGCATTGAGGTGCAGCAATGGGACAGATGGGTGCCTGGGAAAGAGCACTGAGGGGGCAGCAATAAAGCAAAGAAAGTGGGAGGATGGCTGCTCAGCGAAGGGAAGCCTTTAACTGTCCTGTTGCACTTTATCTACTCTCAGGCAGTCTACCACTCTCAGGGCTCGTTTCCACTATCGCGAATCTGCATGCGTCCAACGCATGCAGATTCGCACATGTAATGCAAGTGGATGGGCCTGTTTCCACTGTAGCGTTGTTGAGGTGCGTTTTTTTCAGCGGTAAAAAAACGCACAAAAGAGCCAACGAATTCGCCTGCGAGTGGAATGCATGCGAATCGCCGCTAATGTATTTAATAGTAAAAACGCATGCGTTTGTTACATGCGTTTTTACCCGCGATTTCGCGTGCGATTTCGCACCTTTTTCAATTTTATTTTGCCCTGGCAGTGTCATGGTTAATTTCGCATGGCACCCTGCCATGCGAAATCGCACGCGAAATCGCGGGTAAAAACGCATGCGGAAACGCATCCGCATGCGTTTTTACAAGCGTCGGAATGCCGGCGAAATCGCGTCGCAACAGTGGAAACAAGCCCTCAGCGTTCCAGTGATGCGATATTAACCACTTGAGGACCCAGCCTTTACGCCCCCTTAACCTCCTGGGCGATAATCCCGAGCTTAGCTCCAGGTATATCGCGCAGGAGGATTTCTCAGGCCCTGGTGGGCCGATTTGCATAATTTTTTTTTTGTTACACGCAGCTAGCAGTTTGCTAGCTGCGTGTAACTTCCGATCGCCGCCGCTCGCCACGCCGCGCAGGCCCCCCCCCCCCCGCGCAGCCTGGCCAATCAGTGCCAGGCAGCGCTGAGGGGTGGCTCGGGACTCCCTCTGACGTCACGACGCGCCATGGCGACCGGGGAAGCCCAGCAGGAAATCCCGTTCTGAACGGGATTTCCTGCTTACTCTGATCGCCAAAGGCGATCGGAGTGGGTGGGGGGATGCCGCTGTGCAGCGGCTATCATGTAGCGAGCCCAGGGCTCGCTACATGATTTAAAAAAAATAAAACATTTTAAAAAAAAAAGTGCTGCGCCCCCTCCTGGGCGATGCAATTGTATCGCCTAGAGGGTTAAGGACCAGCATGTTTTTTTATAATCTGTGCTGGGTGGGCTCTGCTGATCAGATCGCCCGCTCTTTCCCCCCCTATGGGGATGATGTGCGGGGGGGGGGGGGGGGTCTGATCTCTCCTGCCTGCCTGGGTGTTGCGGGGACGCTATCCATCCTGTGCAGCCTGTGACAGGCTGTCCTCTGTCACATGGCGGCGATCCCCGGCCGCTGATTGGCCGGGGATCGCCGTTCTGCCTTACGACGCTGCTGTAGCAGCAGCGCCGTTCAATGTAAACAAAGGAGACAAACGTCTCCTGCGTTTACATTTAGTCTGTGAGCCGCGATCAGCGGCTCGCAGGCTATTTACGGAGACCTGCTCCGTGATCTAACAGGAAACGGCCGCTCGCACGAGCGGCCTTTCCTGATTAGTTAGGGAGGCACCTGGCGACGCAGATGTGCGTCGCTGGTCCTCCAGCTACCACTTTGCCGCCGCACGGTATGAGTGTGCGGTCGGCAAGTGGTTAAGCTGCATGTCCAGCATCTTCTCTATGACTACAGGGGCATCTCATGTGACCCACCAGCACATACTGGCAGGTCACAAGAAATGCTGCTGTAGCCATGGATACGGGGCACTGGACATGCGCCTGGAGATCCCATCGCTGGAATGCTAAGAGTGGGTGAGTGACAGTGCCTTATTGTCTCTGCAAAGGAAAGGAGGGAGGGCCAAGAGCAGGGGGGGAATTGGGGTGCTGCCTCTCCCATGCAAGGCAGCTACAGTGCCTTATGGTAAATCCAGGTCTGGCCTGAATAGATAAATGAAGAGATTGGTTGGTTGAGAGGAAATGCAGACTCCTCAAACCTAAAGGCTAAATTAAGTAATGCAAGTAAAGGGCTAGTTCGCATAAGCTGACACACAGGTTTCTGATACATGGATTGGTCATTTGCACATGCGCAGGGTACCACATAGATACATAGTTATTTTGGTTGAAAAAAGACATATGTCCATCGAGTTCAACCAGTACAAAGTACAACCCCAGCCTGCTCCCTCACATATCCCTGGGTACTTATCCGTTAGCCGGGCGCATCCGGCAGGTGGCGCTAATTACTATTCCCCCTCCAGGCCGACATGGATAGTAGGGAAAGATGTAACTCTGGTGGAGTTTTGTCGCCACCTGCCGGATGCGCCCGGCTAACGGATAAGTACCTATCCCTGTTGATCCAGAGGAAGACGAAAAAACCCTTACAAGGCATGGTCCAATTAGCCCCAAAAGGGAAAAATTCCTTCCCGACTCCAGATGGCAATCAGATAAAATATGCAGGATGAAATGATATTTTGCAGTATGTCCGATCCTTCAGCAATTGATAAGCTGAGAATGTTGAGAGTAATGTCTGGCTATCAAGAGTAAATATTAGCTTGTGTAAAAAAAGGCACAAGTCACACTCGCATACCTGATTAACTGCAGCTTTCTTGAGCTCCTCTATTTGCTTGGTTAGTGTTGTGACTTTAGCCTTTGCCTGGAGCTTTAATTTAGAAAATTTAGCATCTGAAGCTTCTTTCTCCACCTGAAACAAATTAAAAACAGAGTGAAAATCATATTAAACTCCACTTACTACACACAAGTAACAACACTAAACAGAATGGTGCAACAGCACTTTGACGTTTAACCATAGCATATGTGCAGTTACAAAAGCAGAAATGTGAGTAAATCAGCAGGTTAAAAAAAAAAAAAAAAAAAAAAAAAAGATATCACCAATTCTCTACTTAGAAATATGTTCCGCTCAGGCAGATTGTTTCTAAGTTTAATTTTTTAGTTGTTGGTTGGGTCTTGTGTTTAACATGGTGAAACGTGGATAAATTATTTACTTTTGAACATCTCTGAATTTGGACACATAGCATAAACTATGTTTTTAGTTGTTTTTGATGTGCTTTTAAAGTGTTTTAAATTACTTATAACAGTTTATACAATACCTTAACATTTAACACCAAAAAACAGTATTGTATATATTGTATATGAAGCCAACTTTGTATCTCTAAAATGCTGTAACTCAACTTGTTTGTGAGTAAAGGACTGTCTGTACTAACAAACACACAAGATAAAGTGAATTGCTTGCTCAATTGTAAATTCAAAGCCCATTGCAATCGTCTAACATTTCATCATACCTAACGAAATCAGCACATACATTAACCCCAGAATACCCACAAGCAGCAGTAAGCCTGAAACCAGAGTGTCCAACCCAGTGAGTGTGAAAGAGACCTGGTGTGAAATGCCCATTATGCAAGTGGACATAGAGATAGAATAAAAAGTCAGAGCTAAGCATTGACCGAGCCAGCAGCTCAGCGAGAGAGTGGGCAAGGGGACACCGATTCCACTAAAGCGGGGAATATCACTTTAAATGTATTCCCCCTTATTTGGAATCAATTTTCATTCCCCTATGAAAAAAAAATAAACACGCACTTTTTAACACATCACCCCCTAATTGCAGGTCACCATAACGTTTGTGGCAAAGTAACGGTAGGTATATTAAAGCAGTCATGTGTTGTAGCTTGATGCTTACTCCTTACATGCAATGATTGCTTGAAGTTTGTGGTTCATAGACATCACAAGGTGCTGAGTATCTTTTCAGGTGATGCGCTGCCTAGCTAAATCGGTAGGGCGAAGCCAGGAGAGACACACGCTAGTTATGGAGCTAAAGCTGCTGGACGCCAAGGGAAAGTAGAACAGGGAGCTGGTGATATATGCTGTTGAACCTGGTTTTAGGTATAAACATTACGTTTGATACTCTTTATATTAAAATTTGGTTTACAAATAGCTCTTTTATTTGAGGTTGGATATGCACTTAGCTGAAAATGATGACATGAACCTTTGTGGTATTTCGTCCCCATACAGGATTATGTAATGTCCTCTTCCTTTTGAGGTGTTGGTTACATGTGAAGACTGCAGACTGGGAGAAGGTGCAGGAAGCTATCTGAACTTGAACACATAAGAGAACAACTATAGGGGAAAGTATTTTCTGGTGACTGGCTTGGCCATTCAATAATTTACAATTTTGAACAGCTTTGAGAAATTCATATTGCCTTAGCAGCAGGGGCGTCACTAGGCCTATTTTGGGGGGGGCACGTGCCCCCAATCGGTCCTGGGGTGCCACGGATCTCAGCCCGCCGCTCACCCCCTCTGTCAGCGCAGCCGCCGCCGCGTCACACTCAGTCAGACCTCAGCATCAGGCGGCGAGCAGGCGACCAATCGTGCGGGCGCTAGGACCCAGCGCCCGCACTGATATGCGGAAGTGACATCACTTCCGCATATCGAGCGGGTGCGTCAGGCGCCCGCTGGTACTGGTTGGGTCGCCGCTGATCCTGAGGTCTGCTGCAAGGTAAGGCGGGGGAGGGGGGGGGGGTTGTAAGTGGGGGGGCTGGGGGGGGGCGGGAGCGGCGGCTAGAGGGGGGCCTCCCTGTCACTCACTCGCTCCCTAAAGGGGCTCCCTGGCACTCACTCACTTCCTAAAGGGGCTCCCTGTCACTCACTCCCTAGCGGGCCTCCCTGTCACTCACTCACTCCCTAAAGGGCCTCCCTGTCACTCACTCCCTAAAGGGGCTCCCTGTCACTCACTCACTCCCTAAAGGGGCTCCCTGGCACTCACTCACTTCCTAAAGGGGCTCCCTGTCACTCACTCCCTAGCGGGCCTCCCTGTCACTCACTCACTCCCTAAAGGGGCTCACTGGCACTCACTCACTAAAGGGGCTCCCTGGCACTCACTCACTCCCTAAAGGGGCTCCCTGGCACTCACTCACTCCCTAAAGGGGCTCCCTGGCACTCACTCCCTAAAGGGGCTCCCTGGCACTCACTCACTCCCTAAAGGGGCTCCCTGGCACTCACTCACTCCCTAAAGGGGCTCCCTGGCACTCACTCACTCCCTAAAGGGGCTCCCTGGCACTCACTCACTCCCTAAAGGGGCTTCCCTGGCACTCACTCACTACCTGAAGGGCCTCCCTGGCACTCACTCACTGCCTGAAGGGCCTCCCTGGCACTCACTCACTGCCTGAAGGGCCTCCCTGGCACTCACTCACTGCCTGAAGGGCCTCCCTGGCACTCACTCACTGCCTGAAGGGCCTCCCTGGCACTCACTCACTGCCTGAAGGGCCTCCCTGGCACTCACTCACTGCCTGAAGGGCCTCCCTGGCACTCAC
Organism: Hyperolius riggenbachi; assembly: GCF_040937935.1. Taxonomy (NCBI): domain Eukaryota; kingdom Metazoa; phylum Chordata; class Amphibia; order Anura; family Hyperoliidae; genus Hyperolius; species Hyperolius riggenbachi. Next base: position 226,582,582 of record NC_090648.1, read on the forward strand.
TCACTGCCTGAAGGGCCTCCCTGGCACTCACTCACTGCCTGAAGGGCCTCCCTGGCACTCACTCACTGCCTGAAGGGCCTCCCTGGCACTCACTCACTGCCTGAAGGGCCTCCCTGGCACTCACTCACTGCCTGAAGGGCCTCCCTGGCACTCACTCACTGCCTGAAGGGCCTCCCTGGCACTCACTCACTGCCTGAAGGGCCTCCCTGGCACTCACTCACTGCCTGAAGGGCCTCCCTGGCACTCACTCACTGCCTGAAGGGCCTCCCTGGCACTCACTCACTGCCTGAAGGGCCTCCCTGGCACTCACTCACTGCCTGAAGGGCCTCCCTGGCACTCACTCACTGCCTGAAGGGCCTCCCTGGCACTCACTCACTGCCTGAAGGGGCTCCCTGGCACTCACTCACTGCCTGAAGGGGCTCCCTGGCACTCACTCACTGCCTGAAGGGGCTCCCTGGCACTCACTCACTGCCTGAAGGGGCTCCCTGGCACTCACTCACTGCCTGAAGGGGCTCCCTGGCACTCACTCACTGCCTGAAGGGGCTCCCTGGCACTCACTCACTGCCTGAAGGGGCTCCCTGGCACTCACTCACTGCCTGAAGGGGCTCCCTGGCACTCACTCACTGCCTGAAGGGGCTCCCTGGCACTCACTCACTGCCTGAAGGGGCTCCCTGGCACTCACTCACTGCCTGAAGGGGCTCCCTGGCACTCACTCACTGCCTGAAGGGGCTCCCTGGCACTCACTCACTGCCTGAAGGGGCTCCCTGGCACTCACTCACTGCCTGAAGGGGCTCCCTGGCACTCACTCACTGCCTGAAGGGGCTCCCTGGCACTCACTCACTGCCTGAAGGGGCTCCCTGGCACTCACTCACTGCCTGAAGGGGCTCCCTGGCACTCACTCACTGCCTGAAGGGGCTCCCTGGCACTCACTCACTGCCTGAAGGGGCTCCCTGGCACTCACTCACTGCCTGAAGGGGCTCCCTGGCACTCACTCACTGCCTGAAGGGCCTCCCTGTCACTCACTCATTGCCTGAAGGGCCTCCCTGTCACTCACTCACTGCCTGAAGGGGCTCCCTGGCACTCACTCACTGCCTGAAGGGGCTCCCTGGCACTCACTCACTGCCTGAAGGGGCTCCCTGGCACTCACTCACTGCCTGAAGGGGCTCCCTGGCACTCACTCACTGCCTAAAGGGCCTCACTGTCACTCACTCACTGCCTGAAGGGCCTCCCTGGCACTCACTCACTGCCTGAAGGGCCTCCCTGTCACTCACTCACTGCCTGAAGGGGCTCCCTGTCACTCACTCACTGCCTGAAGGGGCTCCCTGGCACTCACTCACTGCCTGAAGGGCCTCCCTGGCACTCACTCACTGCCTGAAGGGCCTCCCTGGCACTCACTCACTGCCTGAAGGGCCTCCCTGGCACTCACTCACTGCCTGAAGGGCCTCCCTGGCACTCACTCACTGCCTGAAGGGCCTCCCTGGCACTCACTCACTGCCTGAAGGGCCTCCCTGGCACTCACTCACTGCCTGAAGGGCCTCCCTGGCACTCACTCACTGCCTGAAGGGCCTCCCTGGCACTCACTCACTGCCTGAAGGGCCTCCCTGGCACTCACTCACTGCCTGAAGGGCCTCCCTGGCACTCACTCACTGCCTGAAGGGCCTCCCTGGCACTCACTCACTGCCTGAAGGGCCTCCCTGGCACTCACTCACTGCCTGAAGGGCCTCCCTGGCACTCACTCACTGCCTGAAGGGCCTCCCTGGCACTCACTCACTGCCTGAAGGGCCTCCCTGGCACTCACTCACTGCCTGAAGGGCCTCCCTGGCACTCACTCACTGCCTGAAGGGCCTCCCTGGCACTCACTCACTGCCTGAAGGGCCTCCCTGGCACTCACTCACTGCCTGAAGGGCCTCCCTGGCACTCACTCACTGCCTGAAGGGCCTCCCTGGCACTCACTCACTGCCTGAAGGGCCTCCCTGGCACTCACTCACTGCCTGAAGGGCCTCCCTGGCACTCACTCACTGCCTGAAGGGCCTCCCTGGCACTCACTCACTGCCTGAAGGGCCTCCCTGGCACTCACTCACTGCCTGAAGGGCCTCCCTGGCACTCACTCACTGCCTGAAGGGCCTCCCTGGCACTCACTCACTGCCTGAAGGGCCTCCCTGGCACTCACTCACTGCCTGAAGGGCCTCCCTGGCACTCACTCACTGCCTGAAGGGCCTCCCTGGCACTCACTCACTGCCTGAAGGGCCTCCCTGGCACTCACTCACTGCCTGAAGGGCCTCCCTGGCACTCACTCACTGCCTGAAGGGCCTCCCTGGCACTCACTCACTGCCTGAAGGGCCTCCCTGGCACTCACTCACTGCCTGAAGGGCCTCCCTGGCACTCACTCACTGCCTGAAGGGCCTCCCTGGCACTCACTCACTGCCTGAAGGGCCTCCCTGGCACTCACTCACTGCCTGAAGGGCCTCCCTGGCACTCACTCACTGCCTGAAGGGCCTCCCTGGCACTCACTCACTGCCTGAAGGGCCTCCCTGGCACTCACTCACTGCCTGAAGGGCCTCCCTGGCACTCACTCACTGCCTGAAGGGCCTCCCTGGCACTCACTCACTGCCTGAAGGGCCTCCCTGGCACTCACTCACTGCCTGAAGGGCCTCCCTGGCACTCACTCACTGCCTGAAGGGCCTCCCTGGCACTCACTCACTGCCTGAAGGGCCTCCCTGGCACTCACTCACTGCCTGAAGGGCCTCCCTGGCACTCACTCACTGCCTGAAGGGCCTCCCTGGCACTCACTCACTGCCTGAAGGGCCTCCCTGGCACTCACTCACTGCCTGAAGGGCCTCCCTGGCACTCACTCACTGCCTGAAGGGCCTCCCTGGCACTCACTCACTGCCTGAAGGGCCTCCCTGGCACTCACTCACTGCCTGAAGGGCCTCCCTGGCACTCACTCACTGCCTGAAGGGCCTCCCTGGCACTCACTCACTGCCTGAAGGGCCTCCCTGGCACTCACTCACTGCCTGAAGGGCCTCCCTGGCACTCACTCACTGCCTGAAGGGCCTCCCTGGCACTCACTCACTGCCTGAAGGGCCTCCCTGGCACTCACTCACTGCCTGAAGGGCCTCCCTGGCACTCACTCACTGCCTGAAGGGCCTCCCTGGCACTCACTCACTGCCTGAAGGGCCTCCCTGGCACTCACTCACTGCCTGAAGGGCCTCCCTGGCACTCACTCACTGCCTGAAGGGCCTCCCTGGCACTCACTCACTGCCTGAAGGGGCTCCCTGGCACTCACTCACTGCCTGAAGGGGCTCCCTGGCACTCACTCACTGCCTGAAGGGACTCCCTGGCACTCACTCACTGCCTGAAGGGACTCCCTGGCACTCACTCACTGCCTGAAGGGGCTCCCTGGCACTCACTCACTGCCTGAAGGGGCTCCCTGGCACTCACTCACTGCCTGAAGGGGCTCCCTGGCACTCACTCACTGCCTGAAGGGGCTCCCTGGCACTCACTCACTGCCTGATGGGGCTCCCTGGCACTCACTGCCTAAAGGGGCTTCCTGGCACTCACTGCCTAAAGGGGCTTCCTGGCACTCACTGCCTGAAGGGGCTTCCTGGCACTCACTGCCTGAAGGGGCTTCCTGGCACTCACTGCCTGAAGGGGCTTCCTGGCACTCACTGCCTGAAGGGGCTTCCTGGCACTCACTCACTGCCTGAAGGGGCTCCCTGGCACTCACTCACTGCCTGGAGGGGCTCCCTGGCACTCACTCACTGCCTGAAGGGGCTCCCTGGCACTCACTCACTGCCTGAAGGGGCTCCCTGGCACTCACTCACTGCCTGAAGGGGCTCCCTGGCACTCACTCACTGCCTGAAGGGGCTCCCTGGCACTCACTCACTGCCTGAAGGGGCTCCCTGGCACTCACTCACTGCCTGAAGGGGCTCCCTGGCACTCACTCACTGCCTGAAGGGGCTCCCTGGCACTCACTCACTGCCTGAAGGGGCTCCCTGGCACTCACTCACTGCCTGAAGGGGCTCCCTGGCACTCACTCACTGCCTGAAGGGCCTCCCTGGCACTCACTCACTGCCTGAAGGGCCTCCCTGGCACTCACTCACTGCCTGAAGGGCCTCCCTGGCACTCACTCACTGCCTGAAGGGCCTCCCTGGCACTCACTCACTGCCTGAAGGGCCTCCCTGGCACTCACTCACTGCCTGAAGGGCCTCCCTGGCACTCACTCACTGCCTGAAGGGCCTCCCTGGCACTCACTCACTGCCTGAAGGGCCTCCCTGGCACTCACTCACTGCCTGAAGGGCCTCCCTGGCACTCACTCACTGCCTGAAGGGCCTCCCTGGCACTCACTCACTGCCTGAAGGGCCTCCCTGGCACTCACTCACTGCCTGAAGGGCCTCCCTGGCACTCACTCACTGCCTGAAGGGGCTCCCTGGCACTCACTCACTGCCTGAAGGGGCTCCCTGGCACTCACTCACTGCCTGAAGGGGCTCCCTGGCACTCACTCACTGCCTGAAGGGACTCCCTGGCACTCACTCACTGCCTGAAGGGGCTCCCTGGCACTCACTCACTGCCTGAAGGGGCTCTCTGGCACTCACTCACTGCCTGAAGGGGCTCCCTGGCACTCACTCACTGCCTGAAGGGGCTCCCTGGCACTCACTCACTGCCTGATGGGGCTCCCTGGCACTCACTGCCTAAAGGGGCTTCCTGGCACTCACTGCCTGAAGGGGCTTCCTGGCACTCACTGCCTGAAGGGGCTTCCTGGCACTCACTGCCTGAAGGGGCTTCCTGGCACTCACTGCCTGAAGGGGCTTCCTGGCACTCACTGCCTGAAGGGGCTTCCTGGCACTCACTCACTGCCTGAAGGGGCTCCCTGGCACTCACTCACTGCCTGGAGGGGCTCCCTGGCACTCACTCACTGCCTGAAGGGGCTCCCTGGCACTCACTCACTGCCTGAAGGGGCTCCCTGGCACTCACTTACTGCCTGAAGGGGCTCCCTGGCACTCACTCACTGCCTGAAGGGGCTCCCTGGCACTCACTCACTGCCTGAAGGGGCTCCCTGGCACTCACTCACTGCCTGAAGGGGCTCCCTGGCACTCACTCACTGCCTGAAGGGGCTCCCTGGCACTCACTCACTGCCTGAAGGGGCTCCCTGGCACTCACTCACTGCCTGAAGGGGCTCCCTGGCACTCACTCACTGCCTGAAGGGGCTCCCTGGCACTCACTCACTGCCTGAAGGGGCTCCCTGGCACTCACTCACTGCCTGAAGGGGCTCCCTGGCACTCACTCATTGCCTGAAGGGGCTCCCTGGCACTCACTCACTGCCTGAAGGGGCTCCCTGGCACTCACTCACTGCCTAAAGGGGCTCCCTGGCACTCACTCACTGCCTAAAGGGGCTCCCTGGCACTCACTATCGGGGTCCCTATCACTCACTACCTAACTGGTGGCGCCTGTTACTCACTAGCTAACCTGGGGGTCCCTGTCACTCACTACCTAACTTGGGGGGCTACCATATTAAGGGGGCATTCTGCCTATTTATGTGAAATGCTGTCTATTTATGTGCCTCATGACTGCTGAATTTGTCTTGTTGGGAGCCTTATGATTTGTTGGGGGCCTCAAGATTGCTGAATTTGTCTTGTTGGGGGCCTCATGATTGATGAATTTGTCTTGTTGGGGGCCTCATGATTGATGAATTTGTCTTGTTGGGGGTCACATGATTGCTAACTGCGAGACTATGGGAAAAGCTGAATCCTTATCATATGAGACAATAGCATTAAACCTACTTTTTTAGCTTTTTAAAACAGAAAATAAAACTGGGAGGTTCTAAAAAATTTAATACATTTTTCAGGAGTAGGATGGATGAAATTGTTTATCTTCACAGTTTATTTTCAACTTGGATTTTCCATAATGTTCATGTATGAGTTAAAACGTTTGTACAGTATTTATTTTATATTGCTGTTGCCACTTTGCAATAGATAACTGACTTTTGGGTTGTAGTTTGGGCACTCGGCCTCCAAAAGGTTCGCCACCACTGTCATAATCTAATGTCCCACCATTGCTAGGTTCATGTAAATTTGTCTCCACCCGTTACCACACCTATATTCTGGTCCATGGCCCACCCATTTTTCGGTGCGGCGCGATAAGCACACCGCACAACGTGATCCTCATATTTTTGGCACGCTAGCTGCAGTGTGCTGAATTCTGCTGCCTACAGTATGTACAGTATACACTGTTCTCTAGTGCCTGCACTGTGTGCTGATTTACCTCCAGTGTGTACAGTGTAAGGCGTTACTCTGTGCCTTTACTGATTGTAAACCAGCTATATTGTATGCTGATCCCTGCTACTTTCAGTATGTACAGTATTAGCTGTAAAGCCTGGTACACACATACAATTTTGATTAGCCAATTTTAGCTCTGTTCATAAAATTCATTGTCTGTTGGCCCACTTACTGCACGGGGGTGGTAAAATTGGGGGTCAGTGATTGACCAAACAAAATTGTATGTGCGTATACATCTTTGATCTATGCCTATACTGATTGTAAATTATCCAAATAAAGGACAGGGGGCTCCATCCAATATTTAGATGGGCAGGCCCGTTATCTGTAGCTTACACCGCTGCTAAGTTCATGTACATTTGGCCCCACCCATGGCCACGCCCACTCACTTCATGGTCACGCCCATTTCGCGCTCCGCATATACCTCCCCGCCTGGTGCCCACAGGTGCCCCCAATCTCCAAGGACCCTAGAAACTCCCCTGCTTAGCAGTATATCTGAGATTATCTTGTAGCAGGTCGAAAGCCCCATTCTATGGGTTGAGACATTTTGTAAAACATGAGCAGATAAGATGCTTCTATAGATCTCAGAATTCATTGTGCAATTGCCATCAGCAGTAGCAAGATAGGTTTGGATCAGCACCAACTTGAGTAAAATAACTTTAGCGGTATGGATGAGCTCAGCTCGTCCATTACCGCCGGTGGCTGCCGCTCAGGCCCTGCTGGGCCGATTTGCTCCCTGTAAAAAGCAGCATACGCAGCCGGCAATTTGCCAGCCGCGTGTGCTACCTGATCGCCGCCGCAGCGTGGCGATCCGCCGCGTGCAGCGGCGAAAGAGGGCCCCCCCGCCGCCCGAGCCCTGCGCAGCCGGAACAAACAGTTCCGGCCAGCGCTGAGGGCTGGATCGGAGGCGGCTGACGTCAGGACGTCGGCTGACGTCCATGACGTCACTCCGCTCGTCGCCATGGCAACGAGCAAAACGAAACAAGGAAGGCCGCTCATTGCGGCCTTCCTTGTTACTGCGGATCGCCGGAGGTGATCAGAAATATGGGATAGGAGCGCCCTCTAGTGGGCTTTCATGCAGCCAACTTTCAGTTGGCTGCATGAAATAGTTTTTTTTTAATTAAAAAAAAAAACCCTCCCGCAGCTGCCCTGGCGATCTTAATAGAACGCCAGGGTGGTTAAAAAAAAAAAAAAAAACTGAAATTAAAAAAAAAAAAAAAAAAAAACAGGTACAATGAAACATAAAAGCCAGATTCTCCAGCAACAGCCCTCTGTTTTGGCCTTTAAGTTAACCTTAGTTTGAACAAAACGCCAAAAGAGTGGTCTGTCGCTGGACAAGCTGGCTTTTACCTTTCTGTGTACCTGGCAGACTTAATTTTCTTCAATAACGCGGGACAGGAAGGCTGCAAGGGGCTGGCAGAATCCCCAGGTAAGTGAAACACTGGTTTTTAATTATTTAGTTCTGCTTTAAATTGTGTGCCAGGTACAAATGCCAAACTATTATGGCAGAGAATATTATAGAAGAACAAACAACATAACAACAGCAAATAGTTTTGCAGCCAATGGTAAATGAAAGTAAGCACCGTTTGAGCACACTTGGAAAACAATGCTCTCCAGGATATGCAAACAACACAAAAGGATATGTCAAAGAAACTCAGGAGAAAAATAAAGGCTCTAGAATTGCCTGTGCATATAATTCTGAATACACACGGTGCGTTCGCGCACTCGATTTCCCGCTCGATTCCCGTCGATTCGTTTATTTCCAACATGTCCGATTTGGATTTCGATGGATCGTTAGGTCAATTCGCATGCAAAGTATGCCAAATCGACCTAACGATCCATCGAAATCCAAATCGGACATGTTGGAAATAAACAAATCAATGGGAATCGAGCGGGAAATCGAGTGCACGAACGCACCGTGTGTATCCAGCATAAGATGTTGTTCTGCTCTCACAGCCTTTACTTTAGGTGGTGGGTAGAATTACAAAATTCTGGACTTTTGCCTCAGGCAGCTTTTATTGCTAGCTAATGAGATCAAAGTTTGAAACATGCATAAATTCGCATAAATTTATTAGTACAAAAAACATATACAAAAAATGAATAAAAACTTCCACATAAAATGTTAAAAAGCAATAGTTGGTACCAGTAATTGCATAATTAATCAACCGTTGCAATGACGGTTCCTCCTTCTCTCCGGAGCTGCTTTACCAAAGATGCGAGGGAACTACTAGACTATATCTGTTAACAGACTGCAGTTCACAAGGATACTGGCTTTGAGAAAGGCGGCCGCAGACCGTCGAAATGCGTCAGCCCTTCAGTATACCTTCCCGGAGTCCCAAGTTGCATAAGGAACCTCACTACACAGGCCGCATACGCTTGAGACAACTTCTACTCGTTTCTCCAATAAGCGCAGCAGAGTGGTATCCAAGCAACCGGAGGCGCGGGCAGTAGGTGACGTCACCGGAAGTGAACTAGCCGCCACCCGGAACTACTACATTCCATTATCGTAGATCAATCGTGATTACGGGAGACGAGAGCTACTGTGAGTCATTGAGCTGCCGGCCGGAGCTCTGACACTGACTGAAGAATTGAACCTTTCGCCGCAACCAAGAGGGCAGCGTGAGTATATTTACAATCCACACGGAAAGCTACCTTAAAGGAATACTTAAGGCAAAAAAATATATACGCTATAGCAGCATAGAGGGTGATATAGCGGCTGGGAACGCGGAGAATCAGCCGCGTTCCCAGCCTGTCGGCGGCTGTCGCCGAACCCGGAAGTAGCCGCCGGCGGGGACAGGACGATCGGAGCGGGGCTGCGAGGGCACCATCCAGCTTCAGGGGGCTGAGGGATGCCCCGGGTGAGTAAATATTTATTTATTTATTTTTTTGCCTTAACCCTCCTGGCGGTATAAAAAATTCCGCCAGGAGGGAGCGCAGCAGTTTTTTTTTTTATTTTATTTATTTTTATATCATGTAGCGAGCCCAGGGCGGCATCCCCCCGCCCACTTCGATCGTCTTCGGCGATCTCCGATCAGGAAATCCCGTTCAAAGAACGGGATTTCCTGGGGGGCTTCCCCCGTCGCCATGGCGACGGGGCGGGATGACGTCATTGGGAGTCCCGAACCACCCCTCATCGCTGCCTGGCACTGATTGGCCAGGCAGCGCACGGGGTCTGGGGGGGGGGGGGGGCGCGGCACGACGGATAGCGGACAAATCGGCCCAGCAGGGCATAGAGGGTGATATAGCGGCTGGGAACGCGGAGAATCAGCCGCGTTCCCAGCCTCCCGGCGGCTGTCGCCGAACCCGGAAGTAGCCGCCGGCGGGGACAGGACGATCGGAGCGGGGCTGCGAGGGCACCATCCAGCTTCAGGGGGCTGAGGGATGCCCCGGGTGAGTAAATATTTTTTTTTTTTGCCTTAAAGAAAACCTGAACTGAAAATTAAAAGTCAAAATAAGCATACACAAGTCATACTTACCTTCCATGTAGTCTACGCCCATCCGCGCTGAATGAGACACTTGGGACGCAGGAGACACACACAATAGAACTGTGACGTTGGTCCAGGCAAGGTGGAACTAAGCGCAGGAGGTGGTGAGAGCCCGCAGCGGCACCCCTTGCCATTGATGTGTGTCTGATGCCATTATCATTAACCATTGGCGCTGTATGTTAGCGTTATAAGGCAACTAACCTGATCTGCTTTGGTGGGACATTGCTAAACAGCACAAGAGTACCTTATGAACTGCCTCAGCATGTGAGACAAGTCCTTTTCCTGGAGTACATTAGGCATTGTGGGCTGGCTGCAGACAGATTTTTGAAACTCCAGGGAGTATAATGACTGTTCCAGATGCATGAGTGTGGGTATGCATTGGTGTCCGTGGTGTGTGACACAGCCGGCTGTGAATAGCGTAGGCTTGTCATTGCAGTACTGCTCTTTTTAATGGGTATAGGGTATTTTGTTACAACAATATTGGAATAAAGTTTATATGTCAAGTAGACTGTAGTGAATTGAAGTGTTTCGTGTGGATTATAGTGTCACTACTGGCTCCCCCGACAGGGTAGACATCATTATCATTAACAGTTCAGGCGCAGGATATTGTTGTGAAGTGTCCATGTAGTCTACTCCTCAGTGTCTTTCTCCTGCCCCGCATCCTATTTGTTCACTGTGATCAAGGGAATTTTCCGTCCTCCATTTTGAAAATGGCCATTACCTATAACAGCTTTCTGGTCAGCACACAGTTAAACTGTAACATCGCCCACTTGAGCCATAGGGAAACATGGACATTACCTGGTAGATCCGTTTTGCTCTCAGCTATAACTGACAGCAACTGATATTTTACTGACAGCAACTGATATATTTCAGATCTGACAAAATATTGTCAGAACTGAAAGGGATTATTATCAGAAGAAAATGGTGAGCTTCTGAGAGGAACTGATGGCAAGGTAACTATGCAATGTTCATTTGAAGTTACCTCGTGTGTTTATTTCAAATATTTTTATTCAGTACAGGCTCTCTTTAAGTATTCCTTTAACTTAGATCTAAACACCGGCACAGAATCGGAACAGACAGAGAGTGAACTCTTCTGATCTTTATGCTTATATACCATCGGACAGGTATTACACTAGCTAAAAGGACCGAGGACAAGGGGAATACTCCTACATGGCTACATACAGTTAAAATCCTCGTATCACCAAACCAGCAACCCAATTGGGAAGATAAAGAGAAGTCCTAATAGACTGGCAGGGTTTACGGAGAAGGACTGTGCAGAGCAACACAAGTCCATCCCCATACATCAATTCCACAATATATCAATTCCCCTTTTGTAATTAATCTATCACATTCTATATATATTTTTCCAATTGTTTGATACAAAGATCAACCACATCCTCTCTTTTTTTGTACACATTGGATGGTCTGGGTATGCGTGAGCGTATGAGTGTGATATTCATTGCAACGGTTGATTAATTATGCAATTACTGGTACCAACTATTGCTTTAACATTTTATGTGGACGTTTTTATTCATTTTTTGTATATGTTTTTTGTACTAAAAATTTATGCAATTTTATGCATGTTTCTAACGTTAATCAGGTGTATAAGCACTAATTATTATTGATGATTTAGATTGGTGAAATTATATATACCCAGCGCAACTGGTTCTTCTGTTTGCAAATATTACATAGTGTTTTTGTGTGGGTTAGTGGGTCCCCACACATGACTAGTTAGCCGCGGGTGAAATAAGCCTCTAGTAAGCCTACATAAGCGCCCTCCACCTTTGAGCTAATGAGATCAAGTCCTAAATACAACAGCAACAAGCAGCTCGTGTTAAAGGCAAAGGCATTATTTGTTTGTTTTATTTCACAATGTCAGTGCAACTGTGCCTAAAATTAATATAGCCAATTATTAAGGCATCTTAATGATGTATTTATGCTTGAAAAAAATATCTGTTTTCCCTTTTGATGTTGCATGTATATAAGCTGTCTGTACCACCAGCTTGCAAACTAACAGGATGTAAACCTGACGAAGGCTGCAAGGCCGAAAGCTTGTTTATTCTTATTCATTTGTAGTTAGCCAATAAATGGTATCATCCTGATTTAAAACTTCTTGCTTTTATTTAAATAAGGGCACATTAGCATAAGCTAATAGCTCAACAATCATATTTATATAATGTTTTAGGGTTATCTACCCTTTTCAAAAAAGTTATCAAAAATGCCCTATAAAGTTCAAGTATTTTAAAGCGTAACTGTCGGGCATAAAATCATTTATTTTTATCTGGTAAACAAGTAATAAGGATGCTAACCAGGCAATCCAAAAGTTAAAATCACTATTACTTTTCTTGTTGATAAATGATCATTCTTAAATAGTATGGATGACAGCTCCTCTTTAACAATCTGTATTCTATAGACATATAGTGCATGTACATGTAATCACTAGGGCGTTTGTCAGATCATTGTCCCTTAGTCCTGCATGTTGTATTGTGGAATGCCTTACTTTGTGCTCAGCTGTTACAGAGATGCGAGTGATTATTACAAACCTGGAAAACATACAGAAGTATAGGAACTCCCCTCACTGAATAATTAAAGGAAATCTAAAGAGGGGGGAAAAAAAATCAGTTTAACTTACCTGGGGCTTCTTGAAGCCCCCTGGAGTCCTGTGCCCACGCCGTCCTTCCGAGACCCTCTGCACAGCAACAGTGACCCCCTCAAAGCTGGACGACCATGTACCTCCTCACAGTGTCCCAGTGAACAGTAGTGTTCTGCTAATGCACAGTACGGAAAAATCGCTACGACTTAAAGAGACACTGAAGCGAAAAAAAAAATATGATATAGTGAATTGGTTGTGTACTATGAATAATTACTAGAAGATTAGCAGCAAAGAAAATATTCTCATACTTTTATTTTCAGGTATATAGTGTTTTTTCTAACATTGCATCATTCTCTAATCTGTGCAGATTACACAACACTAAGCTTTCAAAATGAGTCTTTCAGAGCAGTCTGTGAAGTAATGACTTCTCCTCTAGCAGATAAAAAGAAAACAGTTTACTTACAGTTGAGATAATAAAAGTCAGATAACAGCCCTCTCCACGACTAACTTAGTCGTAGAGATTAATGGCTTTTTTGCATAGAGATAACAACTGGAGTTTCTTAGCTCTTCCTGTACTGGAAACAATTAGACTGATGTATCTGATCTTAATGTTTTATTTCTTAGCTGTACTACACATACAAATCATAATATCATTATTTTTTTTTCGCTTCAGTGTCTCTTTAAGGCCGCAGTAGCCTCCAACTGGCCACGACCAGACAGCTTTGAGGGGGTCGCCGCAGCTTGGAGGATCTTAGAAGGATGGAGTGGGCACAGGATGACTCCAGGGGGCTGCAAAAAGTCCCAGGTAAGTTAAACTGTTTTTTTTCCCATCTTAAATAACCCTTTAATGCATCATTAGAGTAAACCCAGCAAAGCAGTCCGGGTGCAAAACATTTCACTTTCTGGTTTGCACAGTGTAATTGAGGAATTTAGTCAAGCAGAAAGATTAGAATTATGGGTATCTTTCATAACATTCTGTACGATATTGCTATGGCTTTCATCAAGTCTCCTAAAAATGAGAAACAGCTGCAGAGTAAAGATGAAAAATATATTTAAATAATCAGATACAACATGGTTAGTGTGGTGATGACTCATATACAGAGATTTGTATTGAAGAGGAGTAGCCCTGCAATGTCCTTAGCATCTCTATATACCAATAAAAGTCTGAGCATTTATGTACCTTAATCTGTGTTTCTTTTTGCTGAAGCTCAGTGCACTTCTGATGGATCTCTGCATCCTTTTGCTGGATCAATTCCTTCAGTTGAATTACCAATTGCTCATAATGAGCCAATGTTTCCATCTGGTCCTCTGACATTGTTTCAGCTGTGGCAGGTTCAGACACCGGAGCCTGCAAAACATCAAAACAAAGCTTTTTGTCTGTAACAAGGATGCCTGCCCAGACCAATGGTGCAGGAACACACAGTCCTTGGATTCCTGTGGCTTCCTTCTAAATTGTGGTAATAATGTACTATTGCTTTATAATAAACACAGCATTAATGCCACAGAATACCACATCCATGTAAACAAGACTGAATACATTATAGAAAAACACTGCTATACAACTTTCAAACAGACATTGACAAATACAACAAGAAAGAAGAGGCAGCATCCGGTTATTTCTACCAGCTAATTATGAAAATCAAAGTATAAAAAAATGAATGCACACCTCTGGTGTAAAACAAAATAAAAAGCAAACTAAGAGGTATGTTAATGGACAAGTGAAGTGAGAGTGATATGGAGGATTCCATTTCTATTTCCTTTTAAACAATACCAGTTGCCTGGCTGTCCTGCTAATCCTCTGCCTCTAATACTTTAATGTCAGAAACCCCTGATCTGCATATGCTTGTTCAGGGTCTGTGGCTTATTGTCAGATCTGACAAGATTAGCTGCATGCTTGTTTCTGGTGTACTTCAGACACTACTGCAGCCATACAGATCAGAAGGGATGCTAGGCACCTGGTATTGCTTAAAGGACAACCGAGGTGACATGTGACATGATAAGATAGATGTGTATGTATAGTGCAAAGCACACAAATAACTAGGCTGTGTTCCTTTTTTACTTTCTCTGCCTAAAAAAGTTGAACATTAGGAATGCGACTGACAGTCTCTGTTGGGACCAGGTCGGACTGGGTCAGACTATAGCATAACCCTCACTGATAAGTATTTACAGCCTTAAAGAGACTCCGTAACAAAAATTTCATCCTGTTTTTTATCATCCTACAAGTTCCAAAAGCTATTCTAATGTGTTCTGGCTTACTGCAGTAAGTTCTACTATCACAGTTTCTGTAATAAATCAATGTATCTTTCCCTTGTCAGACTTGTCAGCCTGTGTCTGGAAGGCTGCCAAGTTCTTCAGTGTTGTGGTTCTGATATGAACTCCCCCTTCCAGGCCCCTCTCTGCACACTGCCTGTGTATTGTTTAGATTATGGCAGATTTTCTCTTCTCTCTTATCTTTTACAAGCTGGATAAACCGTCCTCTGAGCTGGCTGGGCTTTCACATACTGAGGATTACAGACAAGGGCAAAGCTGTTTGCAGGAAGAAAAGAGCAGCCTGAAACTTCAGTGCATGAGATTCTGCAGGGGGCAAGAAACACACAAATGATCTCTTGAGATTCAAAAGGAAGGCTGTATACAGCCTGCTTGTGTATAGATGTATTTTCTATGTGTGGACATATTGTACATCAACCTACTTCCTGTTTTGGTGGCCATTTTGTTTGTTTATAAACAAACTTTTTAAAACTGTTTTTAACCACTTTTATTGCGGCGGGGAGCGGCAAAATTGTGACAGAGGGTAATAGGAGATGTCCCCTAACGCACTGGTATGTTTACTTTTGTGCGATTTTAACAATACAGATTCTCTTTAAAAACACTTTTTTGTCAGTAAATGGCTTTTGAGAGCAGGAAAAAGATAAAAAAGTTTCAATAATTCATAGATTTGAGCTGACATACTTCAATGAAGGTGTCATTGAGCAGAAACAATGAAGCAGTAAAAACTTAAAAACTAGATTTAAATATAAAATAAAAATGTGGGATATCTGAAAAAAAAATCATTTTAGGAGACTGAGGATAGATACAATTGTTTTTCTCATCAGTTTATTTTTACCTTGGATGTCCTTTAAAAGGAAATGAATATGGCGGCCTCCATATACCTCTCACAACAGTTGTCCTTTTAAATTATAATGCCCTGACACATAATGCTACTAATGAAACTCACCAGAGCTTCGCGTGACCCAGGTGCAGCACATAGTTATGCCCCCACTTGCAGGAAACAGCCTCCACCTTTTTCGCTTTTAACAAAAACTTGAGCAAAGATAGTCCAGTTGTGTAAAATTGGGCTTAATTATACCTCATAAGAGGAAAATATTTGGGTGAGGAAAAATGGCTCATGGACCCACTCATGGATACGTAGCCAAACACTAAAGACACAAAAGTTACTTGTAGTAACGGATAACTCATATAGCACAATGTGTTCACAAAACTGTATCTTTACTGAAAAACATGTTAAATAACATTGTTAAAATCAATTTAAAAACAAGGCATGGCCAACAGATCCATTTTTGAGCAGCCATGCTGGAATGTGTCCTGAATGCCAATTATTGTCAACTTAGGTGCCAAGTGCATTCACAGTTTAATAGTCATCCCTGGCATCTGAAGCAAAGTTGTTAATAAAGTTTCAATACCTTGCATGATAGTTCTGCATATAGAAAATACAGCCTGTCACAATGCACGATACTGCATGCTAGGACAGGAAAAGTGGGAAGCGGTAGATCCTTGTGTGGTTTTTAACGTGATATGTTCACACTGATGATACCTTTGGGCTGGATTCACAGTGGTCAGTTGCATAACGCAGGTGTTAAAATGTGTGTGAACTGCAATGGAGACTGGGCTTTGACTTTAATACAAAGCCTGCATGCAGCGAGTTAAAATAACACGATCTGTACACTTGTAGAAAACGCATGCAGATTCGCTCTGGTGCAGGTTTGTCAAACAGGTCCTACAAGGGCCGAGATCCTCACACATTTTTGATACAGCTCAAATGAATTGATGGGTCTGAATCAGCAAAGGTGTGGTCCATCAAGTAGAACACATTCCTTTCTTTCTCAGTCTATCCTAAACACTGGCATGGATCTGGCCCGCCAAGCCTGGGGTTCGACACATGTGCTCTAGTGGAAACAACCCTTAAGGTGGCCATACACTGGTCGATTTGCCATCAGATTCGACCAACAGATAGATCCCTCTCTGATCGAATCTGATCAGAGAGGGATCGTATGGCTACCTTTACAGCAAACAGATTGTGAACCGATTTCAGCCTGAAACCGTTCACAATCTGTTGTGGTGGTACTGCTGCTGCTGCCCCCGCCCGCCCGCATACATTACCTGCTCCGCCGGCGCGACTGCAGTCTCCCGGTCACCGCTGCTCTGTCTGCGCTCTGGTCTCCAGATCCGGCATGCCTCACTTCTTCTAGCCCGGCAGGAAGTTTAAACAGTAGAGGGCGCTCTACTGTTTAAACTTCCTGCCGGGCTAGAAGAAGTGAGGCATGCCGGACCTGGAGACCAGAGCGCAGACGGAGCAGCGGTGACCGGGAGACTGCAGTCGCGCCGGCGGAGCAGGTAATGTATGCGGGCTCTATTGCGTCGGTCGTCGGGCACTCGAACGCCGCTAGCGATGCGCTCTTTACCCGCGGGCGATCGACGGTTATTTTCCGCACGGCACGATCGACGGGATCGGACGAAATGGATCGAAATTCGGCGTGTAGCGTGAACGATTGGCAGCAGATTCGATCCCAGTGATCGAATCTGCTGTCGAAACGGGCGCAAATCGGGCCAGTGTATGGCCTGCTTTACTGTGAACATCCCCATAGAATTGTACGGGCAGTAAGTTGACATACAGAATTTTTCTGCAACGCAACTGAGCACTGTGAACCTGGCCTTAAAGCGGACCTGAACTCAGAACTTCCTCCCTGCTCTAAAAGATAAGCAACAGCATAATAACCTTTAGAGAAGGTCTGAGGGGAGAAAAAAAAAGTTTTTACTTAGCTGGGGCTTTCTCTAGTCCCTGGCAGCCATCCTGTGCCCTCGCGCAGCTCTGCTCCTAGCCGGTGCCCTGGGGTCCCCTCCATTGCAGATGCCAACCTCGCCAGGTCGGCATCTACTGTGCCTGTGTGAGTACTGCTCGCGATCGTGCTGACGTGGACTGGAGTGTTCTGCGCAGGCACAGTAGTTATGCACCTGCGCAGAACACTCCAGACTGTGTGAGCACAATCGCGAGTGATGCTCGCGCTGGCGCAGTAGATGCCGGGGGAGGAAACCCCCGATAAGTAGATTTATTTTTTTAAACTCCTTGCATCTGTGCTTTAAAAAAAAAATATTTCTTTATTACAGCTGATACTGATTCTGTTTGTTTGTTTACTTCCTGATTCATGGAAGCAGACATATTAACATCCTGTATTTACCAGTTACCTCTCTGCTATGGCTGAAGGATCAAATTACAACTAGTGCTTTGCATTTCTATATGTTTTCCTTCTGTCCAGCGCAAGAGTGCAGGTCCACTAGAGAAAAAAAAAAAAGCTGATGTACTGTTTTAAACCAGTATTGCGGTCACACCTGCAGGCTTCACAAGAGACTTGAGAGACGCAGGATTTTCTGCTTAATTTTCAGGAGCCCCAAATCTTTATGCATTTTCTTGCCTATGAGCAAGACTAACCCTGTCCAAGTGCGGAATTTCAACAGACCCAATTGGGCAAGTCCTGCAGCCAGGAGAGGAGAATAGACATCAGAGAACTTTGTGTGGAACACGGCGATAACCGAGATGTCCTTTTATTTCTTCTTGTGTCATTCGTAGAAAGTGAGGAAACGTACAGCAATAAACACTCTGCCAGGTCTGAAGTGAATAGCGATACAGATCACTGCTTTTCATTGCACATCTTTTTCTAATTCCCTCCCTCTATAGGTCCAGTAAAGGGCGCTTCTGTCCACTTTTCAGCAACATGTCTCAATCTGTGATGTGCTGATAAAAAGCGGACAGAAGCGCACTATACAAGCATATGTAATTTCTCTCCTCTCCAGCTTACTAGCTTCTACTTCTTTTCAATGTTATTTTTCTTACCCAAAAGGTATGAGATAATTTTTAATTATTTATAAGGAAAGGTCTAATAAACAAATTACAGAGGGAGATTTAATCCCTAGTAGTGATGGTAATCATTCTGGCTAGCATACAGATTTAATGCAAACTGTATGCGGCAACACTGGATTTGACAGTCTTGATTCCAAAAAGCATACAATAGAAATTGGAATGTATGCAAGGCAGAATTACTAGCATCTCATTGACTGTAATCGTTATATATCTGGAAAGAGTCACAGCTCAGAAAATGCATAGATACCTTGAGGCTACTTACACACTAAGACGTTGCGTTAGGTGCTACGTTAAGGTCGCATAACATGCACCTAACGCAATATATGGTGGTGCGGGAGAGGACGTTAGAGTGAGCCGCGTTAGGCGGCTCTATCCACATAAGGTCTCTCAGAGTGGCGCTGATTGGCCGGCGGGACCACGTGATGCGAAGCGAGACACTCCACATCACGTGGTCCCGCCGGCCAATCAGCGGCCGCCAGTGCAGTGCATATTAAGTAGCCATGTGCGCGGCTACTGTAGCAGCATCTCCCCGTCCCCCACTGAGCATGTGAAAACAGTCTAACGCTGCTAAAGCCGCTAGAACGCACAGCATGCTGCACTTTCACCTCAACGTGCAGCGTTACAGGTAACGCAGCGTGGGCAGTGTGAACAGCCCACTTGTGTTACATTGCTGTGCGTTGGGGGAGCGTTACAGGCTGCACTAACGTGCGCCTGTAACGGCCCTGTGTGTAAGCAGCCTAAAGGACACCTGAAGTGAAAAGATATGGAGGCTTCCATATTTATTTCCTTTTAAACAATACCAGTTGCATGGCAGCCCTGCTGATCTATTAGGCTGCAGTAGTGTGAGTAATATCAGAAACAAGCATGCAGCTAATCTTTTCAGATCTTACAAAAATGTCAGAAACACCTGATCTGCATATGCTTGTTCAGGGTCTATGTCTAAAAGTATTAGAGGCAGAGGATCAGCAGGACAGCCAGGCAAATAGTATGTCTTAAAAGGAAATATGGCAGCCTCCATAACCCTCATTACAGCTGTCCTTTAAATAACTGGAATATAAAACTGGATTCCTCCCTTAGGGGGCCATTTCCACCAATTATTTTTGCGGTTTTAATTGCGCATTCTAGAGCAATTCTCATTAATTTGCATAAGAACTTCTCCAGAATTTGATTTAAAAACACAAACGCAGCCAGTGGAAATAAGCTCCAAGACCGAACACTGTTAATCCAGCGCAGGAGACTTGGGCGCAGCCATAGGCCGTAATAGGAATTACGGCTATAGCAGCCACAGGGAGTAACTTCGGCACCGTCAGAAGACGGAGCTTTAGTTACTTTTAAAACACAATAGAATTATTTCATTCCTCACTATCCATGGCGGCCTGGAGGGGGAATAGTATTTAATACGGCCAGGAACTTGTGCAGCAGCAGGACCAGCCATATACCGGCTGTATCCTGTGCCCAAGTCTCCTGCGCTGATTCCTCTTATACGCTCCAAGACCCCCCACTGTGCGCTAAAGCAGCCTGGTGAGAAGCTCAAGGCCCAGGGTCCACTAGGAACATTTTTCCAGACCACTATGGAAGAGGAACCCTATGCTGGTGATTCCACTACGCTAATTGCCAGTGCTTGCAATCAGTGCCTGCCGATTAGTGATTGGGCTGCAGCATTTCTGAAACTATTCTGCTTGAAGGAATGCATTTATCCGAACAGCTACAAAAATCGCTCTGTATTTTTAGAGACACACCAGTAGGGGGCAATCTCTATCAGGCCTGGAACCCACTAGAGAGCCCAAAAAGCTATAGTAATCGCTAGAGATTTGTGATAGCGTTTTGTAAGCGATTTCCCTGCTCCTATACAATTCATTAGAATGGAAACGCTGCATGTACTGCTATTGCGATTTCCTAAAAGGGAACCTAAACTGAGAACGATATGGATGTTTCCTTTTAAACAATACTAGTTGCTTGGCATTCCTGCTGATTATTATTTTTTTTGCTGCAGTAGTGGCTGAATCACACACCTGAAACAAGCATGCAGCTAATCCAATCTGACTTCAGTCATAGCACCTGATCTGCATGCTTGTTGAGGGGCTGTGGCTAAAAGTATTACAGACACAGGATCAGCAGGAGAGCGCTCCCT
Organism: Hyperolius riggenbachi; assembly: GCF_040937935.1. Classification (NCBI taxonomy): domain Eukaryota; kingdom Metazoa; phylum Chordata; class Amphibia; order Anura; family Hyperoliidae; genus Hyperolius; species Hyperolius riggenbachi. The sequence continues at coordinate 226,603,196 of NC_090648.1, forward strand.
AAACGCTCAAAAAAAAAAAACCCTCTAGTGGGTTCCAGGCCTCCACATGACTGGCTACATTCAAGTCTGAATATCTCTGCCACCATGCACCCTACAGACCTCAAATTTGGAGTGTAAGAAGGGGACCCCCTGAGCCAATTATATGCCACACCCTATCCCTTCTGATTCGAGCATCTTATCTCAGGAACCAGTAGGGCTGGGTGTCTGTAATTCGGCACAGATGTGATTCAGGGAGTCCCCTCCTTACCTTCTAAATTTAGGGTCTAGTGGCAGCGATATTCAGAGGGGTGCATTCTGGCACTTTAACCAACTGGAGAGCTGCATTGGACACCACACTGGGACTTCCTCAATACCAGAGAGGGCATGGGCATGCTGGTGGGAGGGCAAATACATATCAGCTCTGCCCTGTTTTCATCAGCATGAAATGGAGGTATCCTGAACTAGGACAAAGGGGGATGAAAAATCACAGAAGCCAATTTGTATGTTTAGACCATGAAAAAGAAAACGTATTTGGCTTTATATCTTAGGGACAATGAATCAATGCACTATAAAATTCAGTTTAGGGCCATTTTAATGTTTTTTTTTCTATTTGACACCTTCAGCCTCTGTACTAAGCCCTCCAGCAGCCCAGGGAAGTATTGTAGTACATACACCGACCAGACGATATTACAAACGAGCCTGTCAACTATTCTGGGAGACACAAGTGTTCGGAATGTTGACATACAACTCAAAGGTATCTATAACAGCAAAAGAAAAATACAGTTGCCACTATCCACAAGGCATATAGTTACCGTAATTGAAACAGAACACCATAAAAAAAGTTTTTTGGGTTTTTTTTTAAGTGGACCTGTACTCTTGCACAGGACAGAAGGGAAACATGCACACTCTGTTTTTATAGCGTTTAGTGTGTCTAATTCCCCCTCATCTGTGTCTAATCGCAAGTTGTAATTTGATATCTCCCCTGGGTCACCTGACTGCCACGCCAGGGATGGCAGATAAGGTTCATTTAAAAGCACAGGCTGTAAACAATATTTCTGCTTCCATGAATCAGGAAGTAGAAACAGTGAAGATTTATTTTAGGATTTGTATCAGCTGTAACAAAGAAATGTTTTTGTTTAAAAGTTATTATGCTGTTGTGTATCTTTTAAAGCAGAGATGACGTTCTGAGTCAGGTCCACTTTAAGATTCTTTCAGATAAAAGTTTAAGTAAAAGATACATTTTGGTGTAATGCCTGGTATACACCATGAAATTTTCCATCAGATGGAAGTATGGAAACGATAATTTCAGACAGGTTAGATTTGATCACCATTTGTTTTTCTGATCGATGTTCCAATTACTTCTGCAAAAAATTGATCAGAAAAAATTATGGGAAATCAGATCAGGCCGGTCAGAAATTATCGATTTGACCACCTTTGACGGGAAATTGAATGGTATGTACCAGGCATAAGAGATATAGGGCCCAATCCAATTCCCTTTTACTGCTAAGCTTTCTTCAGACTGGAATCCACTAGAGCGTTTAGGGAGCGCTTTAAACAGCCAGCGATTTCCCTAAAGCTCTGACAATGTAAATGGATGGGACAGATTACACTAGAGCAAATGGGGAAATCGCAACCACACGACATGCAGCATTTTGGGAGCTTTTCCATTCCAATGAATTGTACAGGAGCAGGGAAATCGCTCCCAAAATCGCTTGCAAAACACTATCACAAATCGCTAGCGATTGCACTTTCTAGTGGGTTCCAGGCCCCCTAGGAGATCATTTTTCATCTTATGTTTAACTTTCAGTACTGTCTTGCTTGCTAGTGACTTTAAAGCCATTTCATTTAAAATATGTGAAAATATCACCTTGGAGAAAACGTATAGGCCCGATTCAATTCAGGTTTTCTCCTAGGTGATATTTTCACACCTTATCAATAAAATGCATTTTAAGCCACCAGCAAGCAAGAAAATACTGAGAATAAATTTAACAGTACTTCTTGGTACTTTTTCAATTGCAGAGTGCTGAAAAGTTACTTTAAACAGAGGATGGCACAAAGGAGAGGGTAAAGAAAGCCCTTAATAACAGCACCACTGGGAAAGTACAAAAGGAATATATTTTATTTCATGATTCAAAAAGGTAAATATATTGACACAATGAGATTCAACATAATATTAAAAACAATTAAAACATACGGCAAAGATAAATCACTGCTGCAACAATAACAATAATATATTCATTAATGTGGAAATAGTAGCATCACAAAAGATATACCAAAAATGCTGATAGAATAATTTTTAAAGCACAGTGGGCATCTAATCAAGAGCTCTTGATTAGATGCCCACTGTGCTTTAAAAATTAAATATTCTATTAGCATTTTTGGTATATCTTTTGTGATGCTACTATTTCCACATTAATGAATATATTATTGTTATTGTTGCAGCAGTGATTTATCTTTGCCGTATGTTTTAATTGTTTTTAATATTATGTTGAATCTCATTGTGTCAATATATTTACCTTTTTGAATCATGAAATAAAATATATTCCTTTTGTACTTTCCCAGTGGTGCTGTTATTAAGGGCTTTCTTTACCCTCTCCTTTGTGCCATATATATTTGAGCCCTAGCACACTTGGTGGGTTATTTCTATGCTTGTGTTGCAGACGTCCCCTCCTTTTTTCTTTAAACAGAGGATGAAAACTTGTCTCCCAGGAGAAAACGTAGGAAAAAAAAGTCAATTGAGTAAAGGCCATTCAATTCATTTCAATTATTTTTCTACTAGATCATTTTTCATCTTCTGTTTAAAATAACTATTTTCTTGCTTGCTGTTGGCCTTTTTATTGAAAAGGTGTAAAACTATCGCCTAGGAGAAAACTTGAATCAGAGGCCACAGTATCCTTCCAAGAACTACATTTCGCTTTTAGGAGACTGCCAGTGTATTCACAAAAAAGTTTAAAAAAAAAAAATGTAATGGTTCTGCCTATGTGTGAAGACCACATCTAAGAACATCTGGGTCAGCATAGAAATTTGACTTTCCCCCAGTCTACCAAATAAGCAATGCATTGTGCGAATGGCCACCTACAGAGTAGAAAAACAGATTAACAAAAAATGGCGCACATGCCACCTAGCATTAAGGCATAGGCACTTTGAACAGCAAGGAAGCTGATTAAAGACAAGCACCTGTTAGGGGTTGAGGCCACACACCATATAGCTTCCCTGACCAATAATGCTGGGCATACACGAGTCAATCCGACGGGTCGATTAGCATAATGCTGGGCATACACGGCGACGTGCGCTGTTATCAATCGAGCCGCTGATGGCTCGATTGATAATACCCGACGTGTCCGATCACCGCGGGGATCGATTCCGCGCTTGATCCCCGCGGGCGGACAATAGTGGTGAATCGAGCGGAAGACAAAAGCGCTGGCGGGGACGAGCGGGAATCGATCCGGACGGACGAGCGGGGACGCAACGCGCGCGGACGAGCGGGGACGCGGCGGGAGTCGATCCGGCGGCTAATCGAGAGACATGCATGGCAGTACTAAACCAATTCACACTATTATTATTTAGTATTTACAGTGGAGGAAATAATTATTTGACCCATCACTGATTTTGTAAGTTTGTCCAATGACAAAGAAATGAAAAGTCTCAGAACAGTATCATTTCAATGGTAGGTTTATTTTAACAGTGGCAGATAGCACATCAAAAGGAAAATCAAAAAAATAACCTTAAATAAAAGATAGCAACTGATTTGCATTTCATTGAGTGAAATAAGTTTTTAAACCCCGACCAACCATTAAGAGTTCTGGCTCCCACAGAGTGGTTAGACACTTCTACTCAATTAGTCACCCTCATTAAGGACACCTGTCTTAACTAGTCACCTGTATAAAAGACACCTGTCCACAGAATCAATCAATCAAGCAGACTCCAAACTCTCCAACATGGGAAAGACCAAAGAGCTGTCCAAGGATGTCAGAGACAAAATTGTAGACCTGCACAAGGCTGGAATGGGCTACAAAACCATTAGCAAGAAGCTGGGAGAGAAGGTGACAACTGTTGGTGCGATTGTTCGAAAATGGAAGGAGCACAAAATGACCATCAATCGACCTCGCTCTGGGGCTCCACGCAAGATCTCACCTTGTGGGGTGTCAATGGTTCTGAGAAAGGTGAAAAAGCAACCTAGAACTACACGGGAGGAATTAGTGAATGACCTCAAATTAGCAGGGACCACAGTCACCAAGAAAACCATTGGAAACCCATTACACCGCAATGGATTAAAATCCTGCAGGGCTCGCAAGGTCCCCCTGCTCAAGAAGGCGCATGTGCAGGCCCGTCTGAAGTTTGCCAATGAACACCTGAATGATTCTGTGAGTGACTGGGAGAAGGTGCTGTGGTCTGATGAGACCAAAATAGAGCTCTTTGGCATTAACTCAACTCGCTGTGTTTGGAGGAAGAAAAATGCTGCCTATGACCCCCAAAACACCGTCCCCACCGTCAAGCATGGGGGTGGAAACATTTTGCTTTGGGTGTGTTTTTCTGCTAAGGGCACAGGACAACTTAATCGCATTAACGGGAAAATGGACGGAGCCATGTATCATGAAATCCTGAACGACAACCTCCTTCCCTCTACCAGGAAACTGAAAATGGGTCGTGGATGGGTGTTCCAGCACGACAATAACCAAAAACATACAGCAAAGGCAACAAAGGAGTGGCTCAAGAAGAAGGACATTAAGGTCATGCAGTGGCCTAGTCAGTCTCCGGACCTTAATCCAATAGAAAACCTATGGAGGGAGCTCAAGCTCAGAGTTGCACAGAGACAGCCTCGAAACCTTAGGGATTTAGAGATGATCTGCAAAGAGGAGTGGACCAACATTCCTCCTAAAATGTGTTCAAACTTGGTCATCAATTACAAGAAACGTTTGACCTCTGTGTTTGCAAACAAGGGTTTTTCCACTAAGTATCAAGTCTTTTATTGTTAGAGGGTTCAAAAACTTATTTCACTCAATGAAATGCAAATCAGTTGCTATCTTTTATTTAAGGTTATTTTTTCGATTTTCCTTTTGATGTGCTATCTGCCACTGTTAAAATAAACCTACCATTGAAATGATACTGTTCTGAGACTTGTCATTTCTTTGTCATTGGACAAACTTACAAAATCAGTGAGGGGTCAAATAATTATTTCCTCCACTGTATATAGTGCTGACATCTTCCACAGCACTGTACAGAGTATAGAGTCTTGTCCCCAATTGTCCCTCAGAGGAGCTCACAATAATTTTATCCCTAACATACAGTGACATACAGGGTATTCGGCCCCTTGCCGTTTTCCACATTTTGTCACATTACTGCCACAAACATGAATCAATTTTATTGGAATTTCACATGAAAGACCAATACAAAGTGGTGTACACATGAGAAGTGGAACGAAAATGAAACATGATTCCAAACATTTTTTACAAATCAATAAATGCAAAGTGGGGTGTGCGTAATTATTCAGCCCCCTTTGGTCTGAGTGCAGTCAGTTGCTCATACATTGCCTGATGAGTGCTAATGACTAAATAGAGTGCACCTATGTGTAATCTAATGTCAGTACAAATACAGCTACTCTGTGACGGCCTCAGAGGTTATCTAAGAGAATATTGGGAGCAACAACACCATGAAGTCCAAAGAACACACCAGACAGGTCAGGGATCAAGTTATTGAGAAATTTAAAGCAGGCTTAGCCTAGAAAAAGATTTCCAAAGCCTTGAACATCCCACGGAGCACTGTTCAAGCAATCATTCAGAAATAGAAGGAGTATGGCACAACTGTAAACCTACCAAGGCAAGGCCGTCCACTTAAACTCACAGGCCGAACAAGGAGAGCGCTGATCAGAAATGCAATCAAGAGGCCCATGGTGACTCTGGACGAGCTGCAGAGATCTACAGCTCAGGTGGGGGAATCTGTCCATAGGACAACTATTAGTCGTGCACTGCACAAAGATGGCCTTTATGGAAGAGTGGCAAGAAGAAAGCCATTGTTAACAAAAAAGCATAAGAAGTCCCGTTTGCAGTTTGCCACAAGCCATGTGGGGGACACAGCAACCATGTGAAAAAGGTGCTCTGGTCAGATGAGATCAAAATGGAACGTTTTGGCCAAAATGCAAAACGCTATGCGTGGTGGAAAACTAACACTGCACATCACTCTGAACACACCTTCCTCACTGTCACATATGGTGGTGGCAGCATCATGCTCTGGGGGTGCTTCTCTTCAGCAGGGACAGGGAAGCTGGTCAGAGTTGATGGGAAGATGGATGGAGCCAAATACAGGGCAATCTTGGAAGAAAACCTTTTGGTGTCTGCAAAAGACTTGAGACTGGGGTGGAGGTTCACCTTCCAGCAGGACAACGACCCTAAACATAAAGCCAGGGCAACAATGGAATGGTTTAAAACAAACATATCCATGTGTTAGAATGGCTCAGTCAAAGTCCAGATCTAAATCCAATCGAGAATATGTGGCAAGATCTGAAAACTGCTGTTCACAAACATTGTCCATCTAATCTGACTGAGCTGGAGCTGTTTTGCAAAGAAGAATGGGCAAGGATTGCAGTCTCTAGATGTGCAAAGCTGGTAGAGACATACCCTAAAAGACTGGCAGCTGTAATTGCAGCAAAAGGTGGTTCTACAAAGTATTGACTCAGGGGGCTGAATAATTACGCACACCCCACTTTGCAATTATTGATTTGTAAAAAATGTTTGGAATCATGTATGATATTCGTTCCACTTCTCTCGTGTACACCACTTTGTATTGGTCTTTCACTAGGAATTCCAATAAAATTGATTGTTTTTGGCAGTAATGTGACAAAATGCGGAAAACTTCAAGTGGCCCAATACTTTTGCAAGCCACTGTATGTTTATGTATGTATTGTATGTAACATACAGTGGTGTGAAAAACTATTTGCTCCCTTCCTGATTTATTCTTTTGCATGTTTGTCACACTTAAATGTTTCTGCTCATCAAAAACCGTTAACTATTAGTCAAAGATATCATAATTGAACACAAAATGCTGTTTTAAATGATGGTTTTTATTATTTAGTGAGAAAAAAACCTCAAAACCTACATGGCCCTGTGTGAAAAAGAAATTGCCCCCTGAACCTAATAACTGGTTGGGCCACCCTTAGCAGCAATAACTGCAATCAAGCATTTGCGATAACTTGCAAAAAGTCTTTTACAGTGCTCTGGAGGAATTTTGGTCCACTCATCTTTGCAGAATTGTTGTAATTCAGCTTTATTTGAGGGTTTTCTAGCATGAACCACCTTTTTAAGGTCATGCCACAACATCTCAATAGGATTCAGGTCAGGACTTTGACTAGGCCACTCCAAAGTCTTCATTTTGTTTTTCTTCAGCCATTCAGAGGTGGATTTGCTGGTGTGTTTTAGGTCATTGTCCTGCTGCAGCACCCAAGATTGCTTCAGCTTGAGTTGACGAACAGATGGCCGGACATTCTCCTTCAGGATTTTTTGGTAGACAGTAGAATTCATGGTTCCATCTATCACAGCAAGCCTTCTAGGTCCTGAAGCAGCAAAACAACCCCAGACAATCACACTACCACCATCATATTTTACTGTTGGTATGATGTTCTTTTGCTGAAATGCTATGTTACTTCTACGCCAGATGTAACGGGACACGCACCTTCCAAAAAGTTCAACTTTTGTCTCGTCGGTCCACAAGGAATTTTCCCAAAAGTCTTGGCAATCATTGAGATGTTTTTTATCAAAATTGAGACGAGCCTTAATGTTCTTTTTGCTTAAAAGTGGTTTGCGCCTTGGATATCTGCCATGCAGGCCGTTTTTGCCCAGTCTCTTTCTTATGGTGGAGTCGTGAACACTGACCTTAATTGAGGCAAGTGAGGCCTGCAGTTCTTTAGATGTTGTCCTGGGGTCTTTTGTGGCCTCTCGGGTGAGTTTTCTCTGCGCTCTTGGGGTAATTTTGGTCGGCCGGCCACTCCTGGGAAGGTTCATCACTGTTCCAGGTTTTTGCCATTTGTGGATGATGACTCTCACTGTGGTTCGTGGAGTCCCAAAGCTTTAGAAATGGCTTTATAACCTTTACCAGACTGATAGTTCTCAATTACAGTACTTTTGTTCTCATTTGTTCCTGAATTTCTTTGGATCTTGGCATGATGTCTAGCTTTTGAGGTGCTTTTGGTCTACTTCTCTGTGTCATATAGCTCCTATTTAAGTGATTTCTTGATTGAAACAGGTGTGGCAGTAATCAGGCCTGGGGGTTACTAGAGAAATTGAACTCTGGTGTGATAAACCACAGTTAAGTTATTTTTTAACAAGGGGGGCAATCACTTTTTCACACAGGGACATGTGGATTTGGAGTTTTTTTCTCACTAAATAATATAAACCATCATTTAAAACTGCATTTTGTGTTAAATTATGTTATCTTTGACTAATAGTTAAGGGTTTTTGATGAGCAGAAACATTTAAGTGTGACAAACATGCAGAAGAATAAGAAATCAGGAAGGGGGCAAATAGTTTTTCACACCACTGTAGTATTGGGCCAATTTTAGTGAGAACCCAAATAGCTTCTCTGTGTGTTTTTGGGATGTGGGAGAAAAACAGAGGGCCCGGAGGAAACCCCCACCGACACGGGGAGAACATACAAACTCCGTGCAGATAGTCCTGCTGTGTTTTTATTTTCACCTTTACTTGGACATTAAAGAGTAAAAAGAAATTATATTTTTAGCTTAAAATCTGATAACTGTGCAAGTATCCCCACATTCTACACCTTAGTCACATCTTAATGACGATCAGTTGGGCTACATGTCTTTTTAGCCAGTTACTTGCCTGTCCTTTGCCTCATCCCAATCCCCTCACAGGACACTACAATCATGAGATGGGAGAAGTTATGGTCACCAGATGCTGGGTAGACAAAAACAATTCAGCTGGATGCGTTAAAATTTAAAGAGACTCTGAAGCGAGAATAAATCTCGCTTCAGAGCTCATAGTTAGCAGGGGCATGTGTGCCCCTGCTAAAACGCCGCTATCGCGCGGCTAAACGGGGGTCCCTTAAACCCCGAAATCCCCTCCGTGCAGCCGGGGATCTCTTACGGATTGAGGCAGGGCTAACCGCCGCAGCCCTGCCCCACACGCGTCTGTCAGCACGTATTTCCGCCTCTCCCCCGCCCCTCTCAGCCTTCCTTCGCTGAGAGGGGCGGGAGAGAGGCGGCGATGCGCAGCTGATAGACGCGACTAGAGGTAGGGCTGCAGCCGTTAGCCCTGCCTCTAGGAGCAGCAAAATCTACGACCAATTTGGTTGTTGATTTTGCAGGGGGGGGGGGTTTGGGGGTGAAGGGACCCCCATTAAGCCGCGGGATAGTGGCCTTTTAGCAGGGGCACACATGCCCCTGCTAACTATAAGCTCTGAAGCGAGAATTGTTCTTGCTTCAGTGTCTCTTTAAGTAGGAAGCACTGTGACTATCCGTTATGGAAAAATTGAACAGGGCAGTTACTTACAGAACCATTTTCAGCTCCATCACCCTCACCAGACAGTTCATGGAGGACTGTGTTAGCAAGGCCCGAAAGACGACTTAACATTGTGAACAAAATCTGGCCTAAAAAACAAAAACAAAAACACAGAAATGACCTTGTTAGAAACAAACTATAAGTAATGTCCAAACTAGTAAGGCAATAATAGTAGTAAGGGGTGGAAAAGACCTTCTTCATCACAATACGTAGGTGGGCAGGAATGCAGGTTAGCATAGTGTAAGGGCTCGTTTCCACTATCGCGAATCCGCATGCGTCCAACGCATGCGGATTCGCACATGTAATGCAAGTGGATGGGCCTGTTTCCACTGTAGCGTTGTTGAGGTGCGTTTTTTTCAGCGGTAAAAAAACGCACAAAAGAGCCAACGAATTCGCCTGCGAGTGGAATGCATGCGAATCGCCGCTAATGTATTTAATAGGCAATTCGCATGCGGCTATGGTATGCGAATTTTCATGCGAATTCGCATAGGTACCAATGTAATTCAAACAGGCAGTGACATGGTTAAATTCGCATATACCCTCACCTATGCGAATTCGCATGCGAATTCGCGGCAAAAAACGCGCAAAAATTCGCATCCGCATGCTATTTCATGCAATTTCAACAGCGGTGGAATCCAGGCGATTCTGCACCGCAATAGTGGAAACGAGCCCTCAATGAGAGGGGCAGACAATAAATATGATCCCAACTAAGATACCACTAAAGCTACTTTTTTCTAAAGTTGGGTTTTCGCTGTGGAACATATCACTGCATCCGCTGTCACCATCAATGGTACAACCCCTCCTTGTTCAGAGTAGTTCTGCTGTGTTTGTTGCATTTTGCAGTTTCCGGTTCTAATACCAGCCAGGTCAACATCTGCAAGGAGTTTGTATGTTCTCCCTGTGTCTGTGTGAGTTTCCTCTGGTCACTCCAGTTTCCTCTCACATCCCCAAAACATACAGATAAGTTAATTCACTTCCCCTTAAATTGGCCCTAGATTATGATATATGAACTACACGATACACAGACATATGATGGGGACTAGATTGTGAGCCCCTCCGAGGGACAGTTAGTGACAAGATAATATACTCCGTACAGCACTGCATAATATGTTGGCACTATATAAATAAATAGCATGCTAGCTGAGATATCCCCAACTTCTGTCTGGTGTCAGGCAAAACTATGCAGGTCAGGACTTTGTTTTGTCACTGAAACAGACACAATGGACAATGGACAGAAGAACCAATGTATGCTGAACATAAGATCCATCAACATGTGTGTTAGCCCGTCCCTTAAAACTGATTAGAGCCCTAATGTGAACCTAGCCTGCTGCAATATAGACTGCAATATAAAAGTGTAGGAATGCTATATTGCACGTTTACAACGCAGTGTTCTCCCCAGGCTCTTTTAGCCGGGTGCTCCACCCGGCTAATTTTGATGAGCACCCGGCTGTCATCGGCTCGCCTCCTCCTATGCTGTAAGCAGAGTTACGCTCAGAAGCACGTGCCCTGCATTCTCTCATACTGCCCCACCTGGCTACTTTTTCATGCCACCCGGCTGGAAAAAAAATCTGGGGAGAACACTGCAACGCCAGCATTGCTCGGACAGCCTACGCTCCTACGCTATGCCCAGCTATGGTGTGTTGCTTAAACAATGCCCCAAGAGGCAAGAAAGGACTGCGCTCCACAGCACGTTTGACAAGATCTGTATAGATATATATAGCACAAATGTCACCAATGTATATAGGGGATCCGCAGACTTTACTTGAGTACACACACTCCTCCGTTAGAATCCAGCCAGATAAAAAGTTGCGATCACAATCCTGATCTCAGCATGAGTGTAGGATTTCCCTGCAAAGAATCCAAATATAGTGCAATATCGTTTTCAATGAACCACCCAGTGATTCACTCCACACAACTGTGTAAGAGATAGCCTCCACCACAAAACAGAGGAAACAGGGGGGTATTTTCCTCCCCCTTAGTGAGTCTCACTCACCAGAAGCTTGCTTGTATTTCAGCATATAAGCCCTCCAACCTGGGCAACAACTGTATGGGACCTTTAGATATAGAAGAACGGGACTCGCATAGCGTAAAAAACCTTTTACATTTATTGCTAAAACCTTGTATAAAATATGCGTACCAGATTGAAGTTTTCACAAGCGTTTATCTATGGTGCCAGCACCGCCGCGGTCGGATCTCCGCTGCACGCCACAGTTCCCCGCCTGGATCACTTCCTCCCTTCGTCCCTCGTGACTCCTTAGCTCCGCCCTACGCGTTTCGTCATTTGACTCATCAGGGGCATCCCCCTACGATGCCCCTGATGAGTCAAATGACGAAACGCGTAGGGCGGAGCTAAGGAGTCACGAGGGACGAAGGGAGGAAGTGATCCAGGCGGGGAACTGTGGCGTGCAGCGGAGATCCGACCGCGGCGGTGCTGGCACCATAGATAAACACTTGTGAAAACTTCAATCTGGTACGCATATTTTATACAAGGTTTTAGCAATAAATGTAAAAGGTTTTTTACGCTATGCGAGTCCCGTTTTTCTATATCTAAAGGTCCCATACAGTTGTTGCCCAGGTTGGAGGGCTTATATGCTGAAATACAAGCAAGCTTCTGGTGAGTGAGACTCACTAAGGGGGAAGAAAATACCCCCCTGTTTCCTCTGTTTTGTGGTGGAGGCTATCTCTTACACAGTTGTGTGGAGTGAATCACTGGGTGGTTCATTGAAAACGATATTGCACTATATTTGGATTCTTTGCAGGGAAATCCTACACTCATGCTGAGATCAGGATTGTGATCGCAACTTTTTATCTGGCTGGATTCTATGGTGTGTTGCTTACTTAAAAGCATAGGAAGAGGTAGTACAGTAGCCATGCATGTATATATGTGAACAAACTCAGTACAGTATGTATGTATGTATGTATGTATGTATGTATGTATACACAGGCAGAAGCGTATTATATACACATGAACACAGGCAGTACAGTACACATGTGTATATGCCTGGGTTAGGCAGTACAATATGCACATGTGTGTGAACACAGGCAGTACAGTATGTGTGCTTGTATACATATGAACACATGCAGTACAGTATGCATGCATATGTTTACACAGGCAGTAAAGTATGTGTGTGTGTATATATATATATATATATATATATATATATATATATATACATATACACACACACACATACATACATACATACATACATACGAAATAAATATATATAAATATATATATATATATATATATATATATATATATATACACACACACACATATATACATAAATACACACACACACACACACACACACTACAGTACAGTACAGTATGTATGTATGTATGTATGTATATGAGCAGCATTCACATTGTAGACAGCACAGCTCATCCTTACAAGCAGCTACATCACTTCCTCCCCTGTATATGCACAGTGCGGGTCTGGCAGCAATGAATACTGGTGCCGCACTATATACATCATAATAGCCTTTGTATGAGCATTACCTCACCCGGATTACCGGGACTCAGCAGCCTCTCTCAAATCTCTTCCGAACCTTGCGGCGACAGCCCCGCCTCCGGCCACATCAGCAGCGCAGTATTTCCGGATTACAGCAAGGACCCGCCTCCATGCATTGCCTCTACCAATCACAGAGGCAATCTCCATGACCGGCCATCCTCCGTCTGATGATGAGAGAATACAAAGCCACGCTTCGTCTTCCACGGGGAGCCAACCTGATGTCGCGAAATGTTGTCAGTGGACCAATGGCTGAAAACTAAGCTTAACAGCGAGCCAATAACAGTGCGATACATGCGTGTTCATTTTCAGGCGAACAACAAGATGGGAAGCCAATGTACTTTGTAGCAGGGTGTTTCAATGGGTGGTCTGGGTTGGTGTGCTAATATATGGGAATCGTGTGCCAAAGTATGGGAATGGCATAATGTCATTTTGTGGTAAAGGTTTAGGAGACTCCCCTTTTTAAATAAGTTATTGTACTGTTTTACTAGCTGTGTGTCCTTTGTCCCTATATTAATTTAGATGGGAGCAGTAGGTAGCAATTACATGACTAATAATGTGAGATAGTTCTAACAAGGTGCAACTGTTGCTTTCTAATTTATTGCCTTGCTTATTCAGTAGTGATGCATTGTGGGAGACCACAGTCACTCAATTATCGCAAATACCTTCTCTTTTAACCCACCTGGCGGCAACCCTGAAAAAATAGGCCAGAGCGTTAATCCTGAGCTCAGCTCGGGGTAGCAAATTACCTGTTTTCCTATGATCTTCTGAGTCCCATGTATGATCAGCACTGCGCAGCAGGACTCCAGGCTTCTCCCCGCGGTCACCATGCAAAAGTTCTGTCCTGTGCAAAGGTTCAGGTGCATTTTAAATGTAACCGACGCCTCCGATCACATCACGCCGTACGCAGGGCTGGTTCTAGACTTTTTGCTGCCTGAGGCAAACTTGTGAAAAACTGCGGCCCCCTCCCCCCCCCCCAGCTGTGGGTGGGTGGGCCGCCAAGCTGGAGGGGGTAGCGGGCAGGAAGGGGGTATTGGGCACAGTGGCGGGGAGGGGGGTCGTACCCCCCTCATCTGGGTCCCCTGATCTGGGCTCCCCCTCTAGCTTTTAAAGTGCAGCAACAGCGTATGAATAAGAGGCAGCGGGCGGGGATGACTCACCTCTTGCACGTTCCAGCGTGCGTTCCACTGTCGTCACTCCTGCAATGCAACCGCTTACAATACAGTGTGCGGCATTGCAGGAAATAACGATGGTGGAACGCGGAAGAGGTGAGTCATCCCTACCCACTGCCTCTTAATATGCTGCTGCACTTTAAAAGCTAGAGGGGGAGCGCAGATCGGGGGACCCAGGTGAGGGGGGTCCGACCCCCCTCCCCGCCGCTGTGCCCAATACCCCCTTCCTACCCGCTTCCCCCTTCAACTCAGAGGCCCCCACGGCCAGGCGGGTGGCGCCCCCCCAGACTTGCCGCCTGAGGAAGTCTTTTACCCTGCCTCTTGGGGGAAGCGGCCCTGGCCGTATGCTTCCTGCCGCACTGATTGGCAGCTGGGATCCTGGAAGAAGAGCTTGGGACATGGGTATCCCGGCATCCAATCACGGCGGCGGGACACGTACGGTATTACGCATACGGCGTAAAATGGACCTGAACTTTTGCACAGGACAGAAGGAAAACAGAGAGAAATGCACCCGGGATGTATGTAGAGAGTTTAGCCTGTCTAATCCTCCATCTGGACCCTGATCTCTGGCACAGGACAGAAGGAAAACAGAGAGAAATGGACCCGGTATGTATGTAGACAGTTTAGCCTGACTAATCCCCCATCTGGACCCCGAACTCTGGCACAGTTCAGAAGGTAAACATAGAGAAATCACAAGTTGTAATTTGATCTCTCTTCTGTGTCACATGACTGCCATGGCAGATAAGCTTATTTGAAAGCACAGGATGTTAACAATATAGCCATTTGGTTCCCAACTGCTTCTGAGCTAAATGCTTCTGCTGATCTGGCTTACTGTTACCAATTTTTGCCTGGATTTTGACTACTCTCTGCCAGCCGCCTGCACAACCTCTGCCTGGATTTTGACTACTCACTGTCTGCCATCTAAGACTGATAGTAAAGGGAAAAAGTCCGAAAGGAATCACACTTCTGCCCCGATTGTGATGTCGCCGTCTGTGCCATTCCGTTTCAAAATATACCACACACGGGAGGTCTATTAGGTATATATGTACATATGGTATAGTCTGGTGCCTTATTTGTATAGTTTCACTATTTTTTAAGTTTATTCATGAATTAAATTACTTCAACAATTTTGCGTTCTAGTCTTTTATTATATGTGGAATATCTTTAAGACCTTTATTCTGACATATTTTGGTGAGTTATGACTTAAGAATTGGAGGCCTAAAATTCTTGAAAAAAATGTACCACTTTTAGATCCATAAATCCAGACAGAAATGAACTGCCAGGGCAAAGTACACTGAGCGTTGGCTTTTTAATAGGGCTTTTTGGTTACCTATACTTTCCTAGTAGTTTTGAGTTACCCCAAACTGCTTAGGTATTCCCTTGCCTATTCACAAATGCTAAAATACGAAAAGTTGGGTAGCAGAAGAAAGCACCTGTGGGATTTGAAAAATGAAAATATGCCTTTTGCCAATTATGAATTCTTTATGGTGTGCAGTGCCTAGTCCAAACAGCGTCTTTACTACACCCGCACCTCTATCTACACTCATATATGAAACACAAGGGGCATCAGGAACACCACCCTGGAGTGCTCCTGGTCCCCTACCTTTCGTGTCCCTACCTCTCCTACATTGTAAGCCTTCGGGCAGAGTCCTCCTTTTGTGTCCTACCTGATCATGCACCTCCATTACTGTGCACCCATGCTATGCATTTGAGTGAACTCAACTTGCCTAATCTCCATGCTCCCATCCAGTGACTGACTAAGCATTACCTTGTACTCATACTGTGCTGCTTGGTCTGGTTTTTATTGTATTCCTGTATTGTCTTATTGCTGTATGTCACCCCTAAATATTGTCTGTAACCTAAACTAATGTCCAGCGCTGCGTAATATGTTGGCGCTTTATAAATAAAATAAATAAAAATAAAATATCCAATTTTCAGACATGAAGACAGGGCATACAAATGACTTGTAGTTCAGCAAAAATGTTTTGGTACATGTTTCTCTGCAACACATCTTGCCAGAAACCCAGCAAGATGAACTTTAAGATGGCACTGTGAACAGTTGCCACAGAGATATGGCCTTTTCTCTGTTTTTTTCTCTGTTTCCCTCTTCCTGATATGTTGCTTACATTCTCCACTGTGGCTGGAACACCAACAGCTGATAGGCATGTTACCGTTTGCTACCTCTGCAGTGCCTTCATCCAGGGAATCCAGATGCAGGCCCATCTGCTGCCGTTGCCCCGGATTGCCCATTGCCGCTGCCAATGGAACAGAGAGATCATCTCACTGGAAGGAAGAACTGCCGCAGACAGGAGACCACAAAGACGGCTCGCGAGCCAGGATATCAGCTGCCACCACTGCCAAGTGGCTTAGTCTGCCGCCCTCCACCGCCGGCTCACAGCGAATGCACAGTGCCACATCGGCTGGCCATAAGGATTCCGGCTGCACTCTGTAGCCCCTGCTCCTCCTCCTTCCCCATTGAGCAGCCACAGGGGACCCAGGCCTCAACTGCTGCAGCTTTTGGGTCCTCACCACGTGGGCTGCACGTGCTGCCCAAGTGACTCCAGCCGGCGCTGCTGTCTCAGACCACAAGGGCCGATCCGTGATTGAGTTAATCGCTCAGAGTCAGAAACTTGGTCTTGCTGTCATTTTGCACAGTTGCCCATATGTGGTTTTGCAATCTATGAACCAACTAGCTGAGAGGAGTGTTCTGACTCCAAAGGATTCCCACACACACATACAATTTCAAATGCTTGCCACCACGTGAAAATCGGCACACGACCGTAACTCCAATAATGCACTGAGAACACTTATCTAATCCTTAGCGGTATGCAGGAATCAGCGCCAGATCTGTATATCTGTGCCCGATTCCAGCATACGCGTTGTAGATGCAAAATACTATAGAACACAGGGTAATGTTTTCGGAGGAGCAAGTACGATTGTGTATGTTCAGGAACAAGTCGTAACCATTAAAATGATTTATAAATGTTTTAATAACAAAAATGCATTACACAAATTTATATAGCTAATTAACATATAACACAAAGCATAAAAGAAAAGGGAATAAATGAGAGGGATTACCTAGCTGAGCAGTCCTTTTAAGAAGAATGAAAATATAATCCAGTTCAAATGTAGGCATTGATATCAGAGTCCTTGAAACAAAGCATGCATTTGGTCCTCCTAAGAACGCATGCCTGGAGAAAGTTCTTTGTCGATGGAATTTTGGAAGACCAAGTGGCTGCGGAGCTGCCAACCTTTTCATGTGCTCTCTCCTTGGTGGGTTGTCTTTCCCTAAAAACTGGTTGTGTACACTCCCTAGGAAGCAAGTTAGGCAAGATTTTTTTACAGGCAAAAATGACACAATTAGTAACCTTCGCCATTTCTGTCTGGATTGGCTTACAACAAATGCGAGGGCAGATTTGTAACCTGTAGGCAATGCTTAATCAAACGACACCAAATATCGAAACAGGTTAACATGCGTGGTCAGCAAACGCTGAATAACTCGGTATTCATAGCAGCTACTATGCTATAAGTTTAACTAGTTATTACCCTGGTTTTTAGAAACCGGCTAATATATTTGTTTTCTGTCTGATAATCCCTACTCAAGATATTAATATCTGAGATTTTCCATTGTTCTAATTTAAAGTTTTGGAGGGAAAGATTTGAAACAGGAACTCCCGTGAAAATAATGTAATAAAAATAGTGCTTAATTTTTTAAATAATTATGTATAAATGATTTAGTCAGTGTTTGCTCATTGTAAAATCTTTCCTTTCCCTGATTTACATTCAGACATATATCACATGGTGACATTTTTACTGCTGGCAGGTGATGTCCCTGGAAGGAGATGCTGCTTGCTTTTTTTTGCAGTGAAACAGTTGTTATTTTCCACAATGCAACAATGCTCCCACTGTGTGATGTCAGGACCTCAGTGCTGTGAGGCGCTGACATCACATGGGGGAGGGGTTTCACCACAAAATCAGTCATACAGAGCTCCTTGGTGATCCATTTGAGAAAAGATATAGATTTCTCGTGGGAAAGGGGGTATCAGCTACTGATTGGGATGAAGTTCAATTCTTGGTTAAGGTTTCTCTTTAACCACTTGAGGACCCACCCTTTACCCCCCCTTAAGGACCAGCGCTAGTTTGATTGATCTGTGCTGGGTGGGCTCTGCAGCCCCCAGCACAGATCAGGGTGCAGGCAGGGAGATCAGATTGCCCCCCTTTTTTCCCCCCTATGGGGATGATGTGCCGGGGGGGTCTGATCTCTGCTGCCTGCGAGTGGCTGGCGGGGGGGGCACCTCAAAGCCCCCCTCCGCGGCGAAATGCTCCCCCTCCCTCTCCTACCTGGCCCCCTTTGGTAAGCCGGGCTGCACAGGACGCTATCCGTCCTGTGCAGCCAGTGACAGGCTGTCTCCTGTCACATGGCGGCGATCCCCGGCCGCTGATTGGCCGGGGATCGCCGATCTGCCTTACGGCGCTGCTGCGCAGCAGCGCCGTACAAATGTAAACAAAGCGGATTATTTCCGCTTGTGTTTACATCTAGCCTGCGAGCCGCCATCGGCGGCCCGCAGGCTATTCACGGAGCCCCCCGCCGTGATTTGACAGGAAGCAGCCGCTCGTACGAGCGGCTGCTTCCTGATTAATTAGGCTGCAGCTGGCGACGCAGTACTGCGTCACTGGTCCTGCAGCTGCCACTTTGCCGACGCACGTTATGAGTGTGCGGTCGGCAAGTGGTTAAACTGCAGTTGGGACAGGCTCTTGTTACAATGAAAAGACGTTTGGCATAACAGGTAGGTGTGAAGGAGCCATGTGTAAAATCTTTCTATCCAACACCAGGACTCTGTCTCTCATTCTCATCTCAAAATCTTCTTATTTTTCTCTTCCATCTTTCTTTTTTCTCTCTCCCCCTCTGCACTATCCTCTCCCAAATACACACTGCAGGCTTCTGGTTCGCTGCAGAGTGGTTGAGCGCTGAAAATAAATGTGGCAGCTCTGCTCACATAGCACTTGGATGACCCTCTGGTCCTTCTCTATGTTGCATGGGTATATGCCTATTTAATGTATGCTCTACTGTATGTGTTATGCCTACGCTACATGCAGCTCTGCTATACCATCACCGCCCCTCTGTGTGCCAAAATAATTCTGGGTACAACCCCTGTTGTACTTGGTGAAATAAATATGATTTGATCCAGATCAGACCTTCACAGGCCCTGTGTGAGAAATGTCACCACTCAAAGTCTCCTCCATACTATCTGTCATTCAATTCACAGCACCGCAAACCTATACCGAACCCTATAATGGATACAGAAAGCCTACCACCATGGTCTGATTTCAAGGTAATTACTGAAGAAGGTATCTTAGGTATCCTTTTAAACCTTTGTCATACTACCTGGACCCTGGCTCAACTAAGTTCAAGTTGAAATGCCCTGAGCTATGTATACCAGTATTCCACAAAATAGTCAACTGTTCCTTTCAAGCAGGGAGGTGTAAGGGATCAATCCTCTCGGCCACAGTATGGTCTGAGGCAGCGACAGAGGTAGAGTCAGCTGACACTTAGGCAGGGGTTTATGGGGTACTCCAGATCATATTTTGTGTGCATTTTTGTATGATAGCGCAGATTGCGTGGTTCTGCTGGTGAACCCGATCGTCACACCATCCATAGACCCAGATGCTTTAAACAGCTACAGACCTGTCTTCAACCTTCCCTTTCTAGGGAAAGTTATTGAAACTTGAAGCCAGACTCACAAGAAATTACATCCTTGACCCTCTTCAATCTGGCTTCAAAAAACATCACAGCTGTGAAACAGCCCTTACCCAGATCTGCAACGATCTGCTTATGGCAAGAGACAGGGGTCAATGTCCCATCCTGATTTTCTAGCTGAAGAGGGTCACATATTGGAGGTGACTTATACAGTACACAAAGTTGACTTATAGTCGAGGATATACAATGTGAGGTAAATTACCTCATGCAGAAAAACACATTTTTCTTTAGTATTTACTAAAATTTCACATGTACAGTAGACGTTTGGTAATTAACCAAAAAACATGGCTTCAGTTCCCTAAGACCTGTTCAGTAAACAGTAGAAGTTTAACCAGCTGTGGCGTAAATTTCGGTAGCCAGCTGTGTTCTGCTATGGTGATGTTCTCCCACTTCTGTGCTGCCTGGCTGTCCCTCCTGACAGTATATCGGCAACAATGGAGGAAGTAGGAAGCTATGCTGACTCCTCCTATTGGCTGGCTGCTTTGTCTGTAACACTTTATCAAATCCTGATCATTGGTTAGCGACAGCTCAAAGCTGGAGATAAATACCTTACATCTCACTTTACTTACCAAATGCTGTAGTTTTTGCGAATTGATATTTCTTGACATTTATTAAGTTGTTTACCTCACAAGTTGGTAATTTACCTTACTGGCCTGTAACTTAAACTTGCCATGAGGTAACTGCCTTAGTGAATACACATTTTATAAAATGTTCAGTAAAATCATCTGTTCTCCGCTGTTTTCTGCATTACTTAATACGGTAATGCTTAGTGAATAAACCCTTTGTGCACAGCCTGGGTGTACTGATTCATGGGGAATTAAGCTTCAGGTATCAAATCTTAGCTGTTGTGAAACATTCCTTCTTTTACCTTAGGAACATTGAAAAAATTAAGCACCTAATATACCTCCATCCGATCTTCCAAACCTAGTTTATGCCTTCATCACATCATGGTTAGAATGTTGCAATGTTCTCTATACAGGTCTTCCAAACAAAGACCTGCATAGCCTGCAATGAATACAGAATGCAGCTGCAAGGCTGTTAACAAGCCAACCCCACCATTGCCACATGACACCGATCGTTTGCTCACTCTACTGGCTGGCTACCTAAAATTGGAGAATTCTATTTGAGTTTGACTTATTGACATTTAAATCCTTGCACAATCTGGGCCTTGCATACCTTAAAGTGAACCTTAAGTCTCAAAAAAAAAAAAGAGTTTTACTCACCTGGGGCTTACCTCAGCCCCCTGCAGCTGATCGGTGCCCTCGCCGTGTCTCTCCGATCCTCCCGTCCCCGCCGGCGACCACTTCCAGTTTAGCCGTCAGGACCCGACAGGCTGGGAACGCGAGTGATTCTTCGAGTTCCCAGCCACAATATCTCCCCCTATGCTGCTATTGCGGCCTTCCTTGACGCAATATCACTATAGGTGGTGATATTGTGGCTGGGAACGCGAAGAATCACCCGCGTTCCCAGCCTGTCGGGTCCTGTCGGCGAAACCGGAAGTGGTCGCCGGCGGGGACGGGAGGATCGGAGAGACACGGCGAGGGCACCGATCAGCTGCAGGGGGCTGAGGGAAGCCCCAGGTGAGTAAAACTCATTTTTTTTTTTTTAGACTTAAGTGCCTCTTTAACCTCCTTGGCGGTAACCCCGTGTGTGACACGGGGTAAGCCGCCGGAGGGTGCCGCTCAGGCCCTGCTGGGCCGATTTTCATAATTTTTGTTTTGCTGGACGCAGCTAGCACTTTGCTAGCTGCGCCAGCACTCTGATCGCCGCCGGCCCCTGCCCGATCGCCGCTATCTGCTGCGGCGCGGGCCCCCCCCCCCCTCCAGACCCCAGCGCTGCCTGGCCAATCAGTGCCAGGCAGCGCCGAGGGGTGGCCCGGGACTCCCAATGACGTCCCGACGTCAGTGACGTCATCCCGCCCCGTCGCCATGGCGACGGGGGAAGCCCTCCAGGAAATCCCGTTCTATGAACGGGATTTCCTGATCGGAGATCGCCGAAGGCGATCGAAGCGGGCGGGGGGATGCCGCTCAGCAGCGGCTATCATGTAGCGAGCCCTCGGCTCGCTACATGATTTAAAAAATTTTTTTTTTTTTAAAAAACTGCTGCGCTCCCTCCTGGCGGTATTTTTCATACCGCCAAGGAGGTTAAGGAATTTTTGCAACTGCATCACACCTCCCACAATCTTAGATCAAAAGGATTTCATAACTTGATCACCCCAGAGCCCACCACAAAATCTTTGTAGACAGAGCCTTCTGTCATGCTGCCACTACACTTTGGATCTCTCTGCCACACCCAGTCAGGACATCTCCAATCCCTGGAAGCATTTAAATCTAAACTGAAAAGCCACCTGTTTAGTCTGGCATTTATGAACACCTGACTTTTTCCTCTGTAACACAGCCCAGCCTTGTACGGATCTGAGACATATCTATGCGCTTTGAGTCCTATGGGAGAAAAGTGCTTTACAATACTTATTGTATTGTATGATTGAATTGGAGCTCCCATTACATGTTTCAGGCATTGGTTCATCTTCACCTGTTGAAGGGCCAATGCCCCGAAACTTGGGAACTCTAAATTCATGATGTGCCTGTCCGCAAGTGTGATGAAGACCTGACTGGAGGGGAGGTTGTGTTTTTTGTTTTAAATATTTTTATACTAAATATGTTCCTCTTCCTTGCTGCAGAATGTTGGGATGTATGCCAATGATGGCTCCACTTTTCGTGTCAGACTCAGAAAGCTGTTTTGTCCTGACTCTTGCTACTTGCCTCTATTTACTTTTACTGGCAGAAGGACTGAATGGTGAACTGGTCATACCAATTCCTGATTGGCAGGTGCAGTGAGCAGCCACACCTCCCCAATCAGAAGGCAGTGCTAGTACATGGAGTTTTGAATCCTTTGGAGTTCCTCAACCCATGGCTATCATCGAGCAAATCAACTTTAAAGTGAACCTGAAATGAGAGGAATACATAGGCTTTCATCTTCATTCTCTTTTAAACAATGCCAGTTGCCTGGCTGTGATGCTGAGCTTTTGGCTATAGCGTTTTTTTAAGTCACACACCTTCAACAAGCATGGAGCAGTGGAGTCAGAAAAGTGTAAGCATTTGTCTGTATGCTCATTCTGGGCCAGTGACTTAAAGGATACATGAGCTAAAAAATTAATAAATGCTGATCTATTTACCTAGAAATTCCTCCAGCCCCTTGAAGTCTCTATGTCCCTCATTGCAGGTCTGCTGGTGGCTTCCTGCTACCCGGCGGCTTCTATGCATGCACATGTGCGCATGCACTGCTCGGGGCCGCACTCTACAGTACTACTATAGTACTACTACTACTCATGCATCCTTTAAAGGACAACTGAAGTGAGAAGTATATGGAGGCTTCCATATCTCTTTCCTTTTAAACAATACTAGTTGCCTGGCAGCCCTGCTGCTCTATTTGGTTGCAGTAACGTCTGAATAACACCAGAAATAAGCATGCAGCTAATCTTGTCAGATCTGACAATAATGTCAGAAACACCTGATGTGCCTATGCTTGTTCAGGGCCTGTGGGTAAACGTATTAGAGGCAGAGGATCAGCAGGACAGTCAAGCAACAACTGATATTGCTTAAAGGGAACCTTTACTGAGAGGGATATGGATGTTTCCCTTTAAACAATACCAGTTGCTCGGCAGTCCTGCTGATCTCTTTGATGCAGTAATGTCTGGATCCCACACCTGAAACAAGCATGCAGCTAATCCAGTCTGACTTCAGTCAGAACACCTGATCTGCATGCTTGTTCAGGGGCTGTGGCTAAAAGTATTAGAGACACAAGATCAGCAGGAGAGTCAAGCAACTGGTATTATTGTAAAAGGAAATATCCATATCCTTCTCAGTTTAGGTTCCCTTTAAAAGGAAATCAAAACGCTGTGAACTTAATATCCTCTGATGGCCACTAGGTGGTGCTATGCAACTTTAAGAGTAATAGATATACTGTGTACTTCAATATTTAGTTTTGTTACATCAAGTTTATTTGTGGTTCCCCAAAGTGCTAAATATTTAATATGAAAGGTCACAATTGTTAAAAATTTTAAAAACAAGAGTTGTTTGAAAGTGCTCACTGATGGTATTGTTACCCGTATATACAGGTTGCATCTTGGATACAGACCCTAAGACAACATTGCCCAGCATTAAGCCTATGCAAACGGTCTGTGTCTCTTTGTGTTTTGTTATCCTACACTATACTACCCTCCACCGGTGCACACCATACTCTGTGCACAGATTCAGTGGCGTAGCTATGGAGCTATGGGCCCCAGTGCAGAGTTTTACATTGGGCCCCCCAAGCACTCTATATGTAACGCTTGATACGGCGCAACAAATCTGCCAAGGTCATCCACAGTGTCAAAGGTGCAAGAAGGGGATGGGGAATAGTTTGTTAATGATTACTACTATTCAGAGCATGTATAGAAGTGATTATTACCACCACAGGACCAATAAACAGCTAATACTGTGGTTGAGGAAAGGCCCAATAGCCCCGATGCGGTTGCTACCTCTGCAACCCATGTTGCTACGCCACTGCACAGATTGTACAAGGTCACATTTGAATAACCCCTCTTTACACAACAGCTGGCCAGCTTGTTCAACTGCAAAGTATGTGTTGATTTTAGGAGTGGGATGCCTGTCATGAATGGCCCGTGTTTTTCTTAAGTCAGTTCTAAATTTAGATGTTGCGGCTTTTTATTCCAGATGGACACTCGTATAGTGCAAAAGTTTCCAGCAGTAGGCTTTCTGTAGTTGGCAATTTTTAAAGGAAACCAGAGATGAAGTAAATTAATAGATTTATACATACCTGGGGCTTCCTCCAGCCCCACCTGCACAGATCGGTCCCACGCCGCCGTCCTCAGCCTTCTCCTGCTCCGGTACCGGGTCCCGTAACTTCGGCCAGTTGCAGCCAGTCTAAGCATGCGCAGTGCACTCTCGTTAGCTCCCTCTGACGGAGAATAGTACTGTGGCTGAGAGAGACAAAAATGTAATGATTTATCTGCTTGCGACTTCAAGCCTTAGTATTACTCATTGTTGAGTCGGGGACTCACTTTCGTTCCAAGTGGGGTGGAAGAACCCTTCATGGTGTTCAAGGATCTGAATCTTAAAAGTGCTGCAAAGTTATTTTTAAAAAAGGTTGAAAAATTATCGCCCAGGAGAATACTCGGGAGAGAAAGTTACTGTATATTCGGGCGTATTAGACAACTGGACATATAAAATATAAGTTTAGAAATACAGTGGGATGCAAAAGTTTGGGCAACTGTAACGATCGGTGTAACACAGAGAGTGTCTGATTACCGGTGATCTGCAGTATCACCGAGAATACAGATATATACCCGATTATTGATGATCTGCAGTATCACCGATAATCAGATATATCTCTAACCTCTGGACACCTGGGTAATAAGAGTGTTTGGTGCAACAGAAATACTTTGAGGACTGCACCTGAGGAGCAGGTGCACAGCAGTAAGGAGTACTGCACAATTACACGTTCCTTCCGCAAGCCTGAGACTCTCCCAAGGGAGGGGTCAGGCTAGGAGTAGGAAGGACAGAGTGTGAGTGACACCAAGGAAGGGTGTCACCCACAGATCTGTGAGCTATCTCTTGACTGAGGAGATAGCTCTCGAGGTCGGCCATGCCGGGTCGGCAACAGACAGACAGATCAGGGACAGAGACAGGAGACAGATGCGAAATCCTAAGACAAGCAGAGTTCGGCAACAGAGTATCAGATATAGCGAAGTACCAAATCAGAGATCAGAAGAGTAGTCAGGAAAGCAGAAGGTCATAACAAATAATCAACAATGCCTAGTCTTGGGTGTGAGCTCCTTGATCATCAACACCCTGGAACTGGTCTGAGTATAACTAGAGGGTAAAGCTAATTCCTAGTCTGAGGTGTGAGGTCCCTGGTCATCAACACCTAGGAACTGGTCTAAATAATAACACAGATAATATACAGTTTTCCCTAGACTGAGGTGTGAGGTCCTTGATCATCAACACCCAGGAACTGGTCTAGATAATAACACAGATAATATCACAGATACTGACAGGGTCTGAGTGCTACCACGTAGTGATCGCAACGCCAGACACCAGAGAAATGACCAGCACCCAGTATATATACACAAGCGCTCTCCAGCGCCTCCCCTAAGTGCTGGACCAATGAAACCTGATAGAATTGTCAGCTGATCGGCTAGATCAGCTGACACCCTTCTGACTGCCATAAAGGCTCTGCCTCTCAGCGCGCGCGCGCGTCCTTCTGAACCTGTGTGGACTATCAGTCCCAGCCACACCAGACATGTGTTGTAATGCATCTGTTGTTTTGAACGCAGGGCCAGCTGCACCGCTGTCAGAGCATGCGGCGGTTTCCCCGCGTTCAAACAAACTGCTAGTGGTAAGCCCATGCGTGCAAACCGCCGCGTCGGACGCGGAATCCGCTGCCTTGTTCACTGGGGATGCGGCAGTTTCTCCGCGCTCCGTCAGGCTAGTGGATGCAGGCCCATGCGCGCAAGCTGCCATGTTGAACGCGGAATCAGCCGCCTTACTCTGAGTACTCGTGGCGGCTTTTCCGCTTTTCTCACAGTACCCCCCCCGAGGAGTGGACTCCGGACAGCTCCTACCCGGTTTCTCAGGGTATAAAGCGTGGAACTCCGTCCTTAATTTATGCGCATGTATGCGACACTCAGGTACCCATGTTCTCTCCTCAATACCATACTGTAACGATCGGTGTAACACAGAGAAATGCAACTTCTCCCTATGCAGCACCCCTATAGTGACTCCCACCTCTGGTGTCTGAGACAGAGGATGGTTACGTTGCAGGGGGGAATCATCCACTGCCATAACTTGGATAGGTGGTGTTACCGGGGTGAGCGGAATACCCAATTTCTTAGCAAATTCGTAATCCATAAAATTAGCCGCTGAGCCTGAATCAACGAAGGCCTCAGTGACTTCAGATTTATCTTCCCATGTAATTGTACAAGGAAGAAGCAACCTTTTATCATCTAGGTTTAAAAGTTGTACGCCTAGGGTATTACCCCCAACTACTCCTAGGCAGTAGCGTTTCCCGATTTCTTAGGGAAATTCTGTACTCTATGACCCCCCTCTGCACAATAAAGACATAACTGCTCTGAAATCCTGCATCTCTGCTCCACTTGAGACAACTTTGACCGACCAATCTGCATTGGTTCGGGTGGAGGTGAAACGGGAGGAGGTGGAGTCACAGGAGGCGCAGTGTAGGACACCATCCTTACATGGTTTCCACCCCGGTCTGTCTCTGATAGCGTAGCCTACGGTCGATCCTGATGGCCGATGAAATGGCCTCATCAATGGCCTTAGGTTCAGGCTGACTTAACATAAGATCAGAGACCTCATCTGACAACCCTGATAAGAAACAATCTAACAGGGCAAAGGTGTCCCACCTGGCTGATACTGACCACCTTCTGAATTCAGCAGCATACTCCTCGACCGGACTCTTGCCTTAACGTAACAACTTGAGCTGCCGCTCAGAAGTCGAAGCAATGTCTGGATCGTCATAAATTATTGCCATGGCTTTAAAAAATTCATCTACAGAGGTTAGGGCTAAGTCTCCAGCAGGTAGACTGTACGCCCAGGTCTGAGAATCGCCTGATAACAAAGTCTTAATAAATGTGACCCTTTGGGCCATAGTTCCTGAAGACCTAGGTCTCAACTCAAAGTATGATAACACTCTACTCCTAAAATTTCGGAAATCAGATCTGTGACCAGAAAATTTTTCAGGTACAGGCATGCGTATGTCTGTGCTAGGAGGAGATCGCACTTCATCCACAGCCGTCTGGAGGGTTTGTAAAGACCCGGACAAAGCGTCAATTAACGCCCGGTGATTACCCAGCACTTGGTTGATAGTATCCACCGAAGTGGTAAGTGCGCCCAGACGGTCGGTGTGTGCGTCCATTTGCATTTTTAGGTCTGGCGTTCTGTAACGATCGGTGTAACACAGAGAGGGTCTGATTACCGGTGATGTGCAGTATCACCGAGAATACAGATATATACCCGATACCCGAGAGAAAGTTACTGTATATTCGGGCGTATTCGGGCGTATTAGACAACTGGACATATAAAATATAAGTTTAGAAATACAGTGGGATGCAAAAGTTTGGGCAACTGTAACGATCGGTGTAACACAGAGAGTGTCTGATTACCGGTGATCTGCAGTATCACCGAGAATACGGATATATACCCGATTATTGATGATCTGCAGTATCACCGATAATCAGATATATCTCTAACCTCTGGACACCTGGGTAATAAGAGTGTTTGGTGCAACAGAAATACTTTGAGGACTGCACCTGAGGAGCAGGTGCACAGCAGTAAGAAGTACTGCACAGTAATACGTTCCTTCCGCAAGCCTGAGACTCTCCCGGGGGAGGGGTTCACGCTAGGAGTAGGAAGGACAGAGTGTGAGTGACACCAAGGAAGGGTGTCACCCACAGGTCTGTGAGCTATCTCTTGACTGAGGAGATAGCTCTCGAGGTCGGCCAAGCCGGGTCGGCAACAGACAGACAGATCAGGGACAGAGACAGGAGACAGATGCGGAATCCTAAGACAAGCAGAGCTCGGCAACAGAGTATCAGATATAGCGAAGTACCAAATCAGAGATCAGAAGAGTAGTCAGGAAAGCAGAAGGTCATAACAAATAATCAACAATGCCTAGTCTTGGGTGTGAGCTCCTTGATCATCAACACCCTGGAACTGGTCTGAGTATAACTAGATGGTAAAGCTAATTCCTAGTCTGAGGTGTGAGGTCCCTGGTCATCAACACCTAGGAACTGGTCTAAATAATAACACAGATAATATACAGTTTTCCCTAGACTGAGGTGTGAGGTCATTGGTCATCAACACCCAGGAATGGGTCTAGATAATAACACAGATAATATCACAGATACTGACAAGGTCTGAGTGCTACCACGTAGTGATCGCAACGCCAGACACCAGAGAAATGACCAGCACCCAGTATATATACACAAGTGCTCTCCAGCGCCTCCCCTAAGTGCTGGACCAATGAAACCTGATAGAATTGTCAGCTGATCGGCTAGATCAGCTGACACCCTTCTGACTGCCATAAAGGCTCTGCCTCTCAGCGTGCGCGCGCGTCCTTCTGAACCTGTGTGGACTATCAGTCCCAGCCACACCAGACATGTGTTGTAATGCATCTGTTGGTTTGAACGCGGGGCCAGCCACTCCGCTGTCAGAGCATGCGGCGGTTTCCCCGCGTTCAGCCATACTGCTAGTAGTAAGCCCATGCGTGCAAACCGCCGCGTCGGACGCGGAATCCGCCGCCTTGTTCACAGGGCATGCGGCGGTTTCTCCGCGCTCCGTCAGGCTAGTGGATGCAGGCCCATGCGCGCAAGCTGCCTTGTTAAACGCGGAATCAGCCGCCTTACTCTGAGTACTCGTGGCGGCTTTTCCACGTTTTCTCACAGCAACCTTGTTAATCGTCATGATTAACAAGGTTGCTGTTGTGATATTCTGGGGGTTTTAACTCAATGGTAGATTAGGTCAGCAGCATCAAGGGTCATAACACACCAGCCAGTGAGTCTTTTTAGGGTAAAAATAAAACAATTCCGCTTTATTGTCAGTCGGACAGTGTCCATGAACAGCAACAAAAATAAATCACTCTGGATATTCCGTAAACACACTGTAGGCACAGCACAAAAATATACAGCCTTCTCCAGCTACACTGGCTTTTCAGTGACACCCTGCCACGGGCCTAATGGCAGTCCTGGTGCCACTCACCTTTTTCCAGGCTTCTCCTGGTTTACCAGTACTGGAGTCCAACTCCCCTCCAGCACTTCCTCATCAGCAGCTTCCCTGCTGCTACAGGCCTGGCAGCCCTCTTGGCTACACAGCCTTCCCGGAGCCTGCTTGCTCCACATACAGCCCACTGCATCCTGACTGATGCAGGTACTTATGCAAATTCACACAGGTGAATCCATTAACCCTCTGCCTGCCAGACTCAGGCCTGGACTTGGAGGAGTGGCGTGTAAGGCCCACCCTTCTCCCAATACACGCCAGCCCTGGATCCCATACTAATATGCAAGAAAGCGTTGTTGCAAATGTGCAACAACTGACAACATCCAGGACTTTTCCATCCAAACCAGGCCAGAACCAAGCAGACATCTGCTCTGACCATCACATTTCCCTAGTGTTTGCCATGTCAGTATACTACTGGGCAAAGCCCCGCCTCCTTTGCCCTGATAGGACATGTAATTAATAAAGGCCCTTACTCACCCCATACTGCCATTCCTTTTTTTGTCCTCGCCTCCAGAAGGACTCAGCATACCCCTTACCTCCGCTCTGCGGGTCCAGCAGTTTGGCTCATCTGCTGGGGTCCATTTTCTCAGGCAGCTAAATGCTCCTATGAGATATGGAGCCCCCTCTGGTACTCTCCGGGGCATTTTGTCAGAAAAATCCTGCTCCACACTAAATATCTATATGATATTGTGGCTTCCCGGCAGCTGGTGGGGATAATAGTATTGTTTTTGGCTATTTAGCGCTGCTTGCTGGGCTGTGCAGCGTCTATTTCATTCCCCTTAGTCTTCTCTATGGCACTTCCGGTTTTCGCGAGGTATGGGCGGAAGTGTGCCGGTGGCCATTTTGGATGAGGGCGGAGGACGTGCTTGTGCTCTGCGCTTCCGCCTTCACAGTTTAAATAAAAAGGGAAGTGTGGATGGCGTTCCTGCAAGTGCTGCAGTCCGTGAACGGACGTATACAGTGGACTTTGTGTTGCCTGGATCGGTTAACGCTGCTGTAGGTAAGATGATGGTTTTTTCTTCTCTCTTGCTGTGCAGTGGCTAGATTAAAGCTTTGTTGGTTACGGTAGGGAAGTGTTGCACTATTGTTGGTTGTTGTATTCCTGGCCTGGGCATGCTGGTTAGAGTTTTTGCATTGTATACTCTGTATGTATATATATATATATATATATATATATATATATATATATATATATATATATGATGGTGCACTTTTTTGGTTTGGATTGCTATATGGATATATGCATGTATATTTTTTTGAGTAAGGTATGCGTATGATTCCTTATATGTATGGCGTCGATTTGGTTAATGTGTATATATGTATATATATATATATATATATATGTATGTGTGTAGGTATACATATGTGTATATGAGTGTTCTATTTGACACTTGGCAAGTTGTCAGAGTTCTCATAGGGCGTATTTTCATTTCCAGCTTGCTGTTATGGGAAGACATAGCGGAGAGTACCACGGGACTAGATCTAATTCAAAATCTAAGTCTAAATCAAATAGGTAAGGGTGGTAAGTATTTGTTTGATTGAGCTGAATATTGTCTGTCAGAAGCCATATTGACGTTTTTCCTCGTCATATTGACAGGCCGTATGAAGACTCAAGGGGCAATGAAGAGGCTAAACATAAGTCGAAAGATAAACCGAGTATGGATGTATCCAAGACTCGAAGTTCCTCTTCGCATAGAAGTTCTGTTAAAGAAAAATCTGACAATTCAAAAGAAGTGTCGCACATTAATGTTCAAGTTCAGGAAATCAGGTCGAAATCATCTTCAAGTGAAAGATCATTTCAACAGCTACCCTCTGTTCCATCTGCTGTTCATCAAGTGCAGGAACAGCCAGGCCCGTCTTCCGATAGTTGTTGGATTTGTGGGAAAGTGTCTTTGCCTAACAAAAAAGTATGTGATTTATGTTATGCTGACCTTGCAAAGGAAGATCGTGATGTATCTTCGTTAATTAAGCAGGTGGTCAAGGATGCGGTGTCTGAGCTTTCTGTGTCTAAAAAATCTCCACACCCTGTAGCATCAAGTTCCTCTTCTCCTGACACAACTTCTTCAGATGAATCTGAAATAGAGGAAGTTGGATTTGATTTCTCTTTAATACCTCCATTTATTACGAGGGTAAAGAGCGCAATACAGTGGGAAGAGGAGGTGTCTTCGCCCAAGAGCAAAAGGCCGAGATACTATAAATATTTGTCTAAGGAGAAACTGTTTTTTCCCCTAATGGAGGAGATTAAGGAGCTTATCTTAGAAGAGTGGGAAAAGACAGTCAGAAAACCATCTTTGAAGAATAGATTTCAAAAAATGTACCCGCTCTCAGAGGCTAGTGAGACGTTGGTTCAATCGAATCCTATAGTTGATGCTTCTGTGATGAAAATAGTGAGAAATGTGACTCTCCCGATAGAGGACTCGGTCCTCTTTAGGGATGTGTTGGACCGTCAAATAGACCAAGAATTAAAGAGAGCCTACTTGTCATCTGGGGAGTCGGCTAGAATTGCTATCTCCTTAACTTCGGTAGCAAAAGCTATGAAAGTTTGGGTGGAAGATTTACATAAGGCAATAAGGAACAAAGAGAGTTTGGAAAATTTGTCTTTTGCCTTTCAAGAATTATCGTTAACGGCAGACTTTGTAGGCGCTGCCAGCGTCGATTTGGTTAGAAGCACGAGTAGATCAATGTTATATTCGATTATGGCTAGACGCTGTCTATGGTTAAAACCGTGGGCAGCGGATCCAACCTCCAAACAGTCGTGGTCAAAAATTCCATTTGATGGGAAGAATTTGTTTGGCCCTAAAATGGATGCGGCCATCTCTAGAGTGACCGGGGGCAGATCCGGGCTGTTGCCCCAGGACCGTAAATTTAGGAAGCAAAGGTTCCCGCAATACAGAAAACAAGTGTATAATAAATATACTGAAGCAAAGTCATATAAGCCTGGAAAGGAATTTAGGAGAGGTTGGAGATCGAATCAGACCTTTCAGAGGCCCAATAGGTCTAAGGCTTCAGGCTCAGCAGATACTTCAAAACCTTTTTGAAATAAGGCCCGTCCAGAAAATTCCGGTGGGTGCAAGGTTGCAACACTTCAGGGATGTCTGGGCGGGAAGCGTACAAAATGTTTGGATCAGGAGAACCATTTCGATAGGTCACCAATGGTCATTCAGAAAAAGACCACCATTAGACAGGATGATTCATACGAGAATTCCAGAGTCAAGAGAAAAAAGATTGATCCTAAGAGACTATGTTTCAAAATTACTAGAAAAGGGAGCGGTTTGTCAAGTTCCGCCTTCAGAAGAATCTACAGGCTATTATTCGCAAATCTTCCTAGTAAAAAAGAAGTCGGGAGAATTAAGACCTGTTTTGGATCTCAAGAAACTAAACAAATTCATTCACATTCCAAGATTCAAAATGGAAACACTATCGTCCATAACAATGGCGATGCGGCCGGGGGATTGGATGTCGTCCATCGATCTGAAGGACGCGTACTTTCACGTTCCAGTATACCCGGAGTTTCAGAAATATCTTCGTTTTGCGATAGGGCAGTTGCACCTTCAGTTCGTTTGTCTTCCTTTCGGCCTCGCTACGTCGCCGCGAACTTTTTCGAAGGTGCTTCTTGCTATAATTTCGTTAGTGCGTCTTCGGGGGGTGCGCGTCCTTCATTACCTGGACGACATCATTCTCCTGGCTGTGTCAAAAGATTTATTACTGAAACATCAGGCTATACTAATAAATGTCTTGACAGATTTTGGATGGATCTTGAATCGAGAAAAAAGTCATCTAGTCCCTGTTCAAAAGATGTTGTTCCTAGGTGCAGTAATAGATACAGTCCAGGGGACGATTTCACTGCCGCAGGAAAAGAAGTTGAGGCTTCAAATAGTGGTTCGACAATTTTTGATGAAGAACTTAGTCCAGGCGAGAGATTGCCAGAGGCTACTAGGACTTATGTCTTCAACTATCCATATGGTCTCTTGGGCTCACTGGCATCAGAGACCGTTTCAACAAAATGGTCTCGCTGGAATGGTGGCTTTGCAGTCACAATCTGAGCACTTGCCGAAGTTTGTTTCCACCGGATTGGAAGATTCTCACCACAGACGCCAGTATGGTGGGATGGGGTGCAGTTCTGGGCGAGCGTTCAGCTCAAGGGACTTGGAATATGGAGATACATCAAACTGTGTCGAATGTTTTGGAGCTCAGGGCGGCCTATCAGGCATTGTGTCACTTCCTTCCAGTATTGAAAAATCATTCGATTCTTCTGAGAATGGACAATGTTTCAGCAGTCTTTTATGTGAGGAGACAAGGGGGGACACACAGCAGATCCCTAATGGCAGAGGTTTCTCCGATCATGACCTTGGCTCAGAGACATTTCAAGGACATTTCAGCTGTCTATCTGCCAGGTCCCCAGAATCAACAAGCGGATTTTCTTTCACGTCACCGGTTGGACAACAACGAATGGTCCTTGCACCAGCAGGTGTTTCTCCACTTAGTCAACAAATGGGGGAGGCCTCAGATAGACCTTTTTGCGTCCCGGAAGAATCACAAGACTCCCCTATATTATTCGAGGTATCCGGATAATCAAGCCCTGGCTACGGATGCGCTAACACAGCATTGGTGGTTCAGGACAGCTTATGCCTTCCCGCCAGTACCATTAATATTCAAGTTCCTGCAGAAGTTGAGCTATCACAGGATACGGGTCATAGCAATACTCCCATTTTGGCCTTCCAGACCTTGGTTCCCTCTCCTTCTTCAAATGTCCACAGAAGATCCAGTCCATCTCCCACTGATCAGGGACTTGTTATCGCAAGGTCACACTTTACACAGCAACCTGGAACATCTACGTCTAATGGCGTGGAATTTGAGAGGTCTAGGTTACTAACCTCTGGATGCTCAGCGGAAGTAGTGGAAACTTTACTCAAGGCAAAAAAACCAACTACCTCAGCCAGTGGCGGACACAGGCAGCAGTGGGCCCCTGTGCAAAACATCAATTGTGGGCCCCCCTGACCCTGCGGCGCGCGAAGCGCGCCGCGGCAAAAAATGGGCGTGGATAGAACCTGCGGCGCGGCAAAAAATGGGCGTGGCAATGACCGGATAAGGGCGGAGCTAACTGTAATTTAAAGTGATCCCGGGGTGAGAGTGATATGGAGGCTGCCATATTTATTTCCTTTTAAACAATACTAGTTGCCTGGCGGCCCTGCTGATCTATTTGGCTGCAGTAATAAACTGAATTACACCAGCAACAAGCATGCAGCTTAATCTTCTCAGTTCTGACAATATTGTCAGAAACCCCTGACCTGCTGCATGCTTGTTCAGGGTCTATGGTTGAAAGAATAAGAGGCAGAGGACCAGAACGGCAACCAGGCAACTGGTATTGCTTAAAAGGAGAGAAATATGGCAGCCTCAATATTATTCTCACCTCAGGTTCCCTTGAAAAGTGCAACGCAAAGACAGTGGGCCCAAGTTTTGGTGACCCTTTCCCCAGAAAATTCACATAATTGTGCAGGTTTTCTCAAGAAAATACACATAATGTGAGCAGATTTGCCCAGAAAATACATTCAATCATGTCGGCAGATTTGCCCAGAAAATACGTGCAATGATGTCGGCAGATATGCCCAGAAAATACGTGCAATGATGTCGGCAGATATGCCCAGAAAATACGTGCAATCATGTCGGCAGATATGCCCAGAAAATACGTGCAATCATGTCGGCAGATATGCCCAGAAAATACGTGCAATCATGTCGGCAGATATGCCCAGAAAATACGTGCAATCATGTCGGCAGATATGCCCAGAAAATACGTGCAATCATGTCGGCAGATATGCCCAGAAAATACGTGCAATCATGTCGGCAGATATGCCCAGAAAATACGTGCAATCATGTCGGCAGATATGCCCAGAAAATACGTGCAATCATGTCGGCAGATATGCCCAGAAAATACCTGCAATCATGTCGGCAGATATGCCCAGAAAATACCTGCAATCATGTCAGCAGATATGCCCAGAAAATACCTGCAATCATGTCGGCAGATATGCCCAGAAAATACCTGCAATCATGTCGGCAGATATGCCCAGAAAATACGTGCAATCATGTCGGCAGATTTGCCCAGAAAACACATGCAATCATGTAGCAAATTTGCCCAGAACATACATGCAATCATGTGGCAGACCTGCCCAGAACATACACGCAATCATGTGGCAGACCTGCCCAGAACATACACGCAATCATGTGGCAGACCTGCCCAGAACATACACCTGCTAAAATAAATAATAAAAAAAAAACATTTACTCACCTGCAGCAGCAGACCTCCTGTCCCAGCCTCCATCCGGCGCGCAGCTCCCATGGGTGGTTGGGTGGATAGGTAGCCTGGTGGGTAGGTAGGCAGCCGGGTGGGTAGGTAGGTAGCCCTTAGCCGGGTGGGTAAGTAGCCTGGTGGGTGGCTGGGTAGCTGGGTGGGTAGCCTGGTGGGTGGCTGGGTAGGCGGGTGGGTAGGTAGCCTGGTGGGTGGGTAGGTGGGTGGTTAGGTAGCTGGGTGGGTGGGTAGGTAGCCTGGTGGGTTGGTAGGTAGCCGGGTGGGTAGGTAGGTAGGTAGCCTGGTGGGTAGGTAGGTAGCCGGGTGGGTGTGTAGGTAGCCGGGTGGGTGGTTAGGTAGCCGGGTGGGTAGGTAGCCGGGTGGGTAGGTAGGTATCCGGGTGGGTAGGTAGCCGGGTGGGTGGGTAGGTAGCCGGGTGGGTAGGTAGCCAGGTAGATAGCCGGCAGGGTGGTTAGGTAGCCGGGTGGGTAGGTAGCCAGGTAGATAGCCGGCAGGGTGGTTAGGTAGCCGGGTGGGTAGCTAGGTAGCCGGGTGGGTAGGTAGCCGGGTGGGTAGGTAGCCAGGTAGATAGCCGGCAGGGTGGTTAGGTAGCCGGGTGGGTAGGTAGCCGGGTGGGTGGGTAGGTAGCCGGGTGGGTAGGTAGGTATCCGGGTGGGTAGGTAGCCGGGTGGGTGGGTAGGTAGCCGGGTGGGTGGGTAGGTAGCCGGGTGGGTAGGTAGCCAGCAGGGTGGGTAGGTAGCCGGGTGGGTAGGTAGCCAGGTAGATAGCCGGCAGGGTGGTTAGGTAGCCGGGTGGGTAGCTAGGTAGCCGGGTGGGTAGGTAGCCAGGTAGATAGCCGGCAGGGTGGTTAGGTAGCCGGGTGGGTAGCTAGGTAGCCGGGTGGGTAGGTAGCCAGGTAGGTAGCCGGCAGGGTGGTTAGGTAGCCGGGTGGGTAGCTAGGTAGCCGGGTGGGTAGGTAGCCGGGTGGGTAGGTAGCCAGGTAGATAGCCGGCAGGGTGGTCAGGTAGCCGGGTGGGTAGCTAGGTAGCCGGGTGGGTAGGTAGCCAGGTAGGTAGCCGGCAGGGTGGTTAGGTAGCCGGGTGGGTAGCTAGGTAGCCGGGTGGGTAGGTAGCCGGGTGGGTAGGTAGCCAGGTAGATAGCCGGCAGGGTGGTTAGGTAGCCGGGTGGGTAGCTAGGTAGCCGGGTGGTTAGGTAGCCGGGTGGGTAGGTAGCCAGGTAGATAGCCGGCAGGGTGGTTAGGTAGCCGGGTGGGTAGCTAGGTAGCCGGGTGGGTGGGTAGGTAGCCTGGTTAGGTAGCCGGGTAGGTAGCCGGGTGGATGGTTAGGTAGCGGGGTAGGTAGCCGGGTGGGTGGGTAAGGTAGCCGGGTGGGTAGCTATCCGGGTGGGGGGCCCGACTCCTATCCTCCCTCACTCACCTCGGGGCCCCCCTCCCGGTATGCGCTGCAGCCGGCGGGAGAGCAGAAAATACAGGAAGTCTCCGGCCGGGGCTGCAGCAGACGCTAGAGGCAGCTGCTGCTTAGTTTCCGATATGTCTCCAAAGTTGGAGACCAAGCGGCAGCTGCCGCCCCGGCCGGAGACTTCTTGTATTTTCCGCTCTCCCGCCGCATGAGGGGGGGGGGGCGAGGTGAGGGGGGAGGACAGAAGTTGGGCCCCCCAGGTTAAAAAAAATAAAAAAAAAAACCTGCAATACTTAATGGGCCCCTGAAGCAGCAGAACTTCAGGGGCCCTCGTGCGGCGGCACGGCCTGCACGGCCGTATGTCCGCCACTGACCTCAGCTTCATATAATAGGGTCTGGAAAGTATTTTGTGACTTTGCTGATGAGCATAAATTTTCTCTTACAGATTTGAAACCTTGTGATATACTTCTATTTTTACAAAGAGGCTTGGATATGAATTTAGCATACTCAACGCTAAGAAGGCATATGTCTGCTATTTCCTCTGTTTCAGGAATAGATTGGTCTTCTCACACTCTAATTAAACAATTCTTCAAAGCGGCAATTAAATTAAAACCTCCTATTGCGCCGAGGTTTCCTAAGTGGGACTTACCATTAGTGTTGGACTACTTGGCATCCTCGCCTGATTTCCAAAATGACAGGGTGACGTTACAAAATCTCTCCCTTAAAACGCTATTTTTGGTAGCGATCACCTCTGGAAGAAGAGTGTCCGAGCTCCAGGCGTTATCTCATAAGGAACCTTATCTAGTGTTCTTCCAGGACAGAGTTGTATTATTTCCGGTTCAGTCTTTCCTCCCAAAATGTTCTTCAGTCCTTCATTTTAATCAGGAGTGGACACTTCCTTCATTTTGTTTGCAAGATGACCCTACTAAGCTTCACCCGTTAGATATTCCTTCTACAATTAAGACCTATTTGCAAGCTACTGACCATATTAGGGATTCGGAAAGACTGTTTATTATCCCGGCGGGATATAGAAAAGGAAAAATGGCCTCCACCAGGACTTTGTCTTGTTGGATTGTGAAGTTAATTCAGATGGCATATAGAGCAAGAGACCTAGATCCGCCACGGGACATTAATGCCCACTCTACGAGGAGCATATCCTCGTCATGGGCAGCATTAAACAAAGTTTCATTATTAACTGTTTGTAAGGCTGCAAATTGGGCTACAGATAATACCTTTCTGAAGCATTACTGTGTTGAGCCAGCTTCGCTTTCAACTATAGAGTTTGGGAAAAAAGTTATTTCTTCTGCTCTAAGTGATGCAATGTAATCTCTATGTTTTGTTTTGAATTTGGATTGTATTAAAATTTATTTCAGCATTCCCACCCTGAGTTTTATCTAGTTATTGCCCAGTAGTATACTGACATGGCAAACACTAGGGAAACTGGAAAACTGTATACTCACCTTCGGTAGTTTTCCTTTCCTAGTGGTTGTCCATGTCAGTATACGGCCCCACCCTATGCTGTCGGCTCGTTCTAGTAACATGGAATGGCAGTATGGGGTGAGTAAGGGCCTTTATTAATTACATGTCCTATCAGGGCAAAGGAGGCGGGGCTTTGCCCAGTAGTATACTGACATGGACAACCACTAGGAAAGGAAAACTACCGAAGGTGAGTATACAGTTTTCCAGTATCCCCCCCCTCAGATCAACGCCCAGGCGGTGATCTATGGCGGGACAAGGCACTTGGTGGCGAAGTCCCCCTTCTACAGCTGAAGATCCACCTTTCTTCCTCAGCTGTCTAAGCACGACTTCTTTTGCATAGCCACTTTCCTGACTCTTTGGGAAACAACTTTTCAATACTTTTTCGCGGCAAAGTCCCCCTTCTACAGCTGGAGAACTACCTGTCTCCACCAGCTGTCTAAACAGGACTTCTTCCAAACAGCCACTTTTTAACAGTTCCCCGTTTACCTCGCTTTTATGCAAACTGGCACCACTGGAGTAATTCCATCTCTTTTCTCCCTTGGCATCAGTTTTATCTGCTCCTGACTCTTGGGGTGTTGCTCTCTTTTCCAGTAAGGGCTTGTCATCAGCACTTGCTGGAACCACCCCCTGTCTAACTGTACCAGCCCCTGACAAGCCATCTAGCTGGTCTGACATCACCACACAGGGTGCAGCGTCACCCACACTTAGCACAGGCTTACATTCACAATCCTTGTTAACCCTGACTATCTTGGAACCTGAATTGTACATACTGGTTGCATCACAAATTTCACATTCTTTATTTGCTAATTTTTCCTGAAGCAGATTTTGTCCTATCAGCATTTCATACATTGCCCCGGAATCTGCATGAGACATTTTAAATGCATTTGCACACGAATTAATTTCCATTTGGTTTTCAACCTCTGCCCTGAAACATGAATTAACCATATCACTGAATACATTTCCTGGTGCATCACATTGACCAACCTGGGCAACACTTTTATACCCATTTTCAATACCAACTGATTGAGCATTATCCTTTTCATCATTTGCATTATTTGACTCAGAACGCAGATGAAAACTCTCATCTACTGAATCTGACAATAATGCCTCCTGTACAGGTTTTTCCTCACAGTTCCCACCTGCTGAATTCACCACACTAATGGGGACAGTATCATAATGTTTGGGATCTGTATCCATAATATACTTAACCACAGTACACATAATTACTCCCAGGGCAAACATCTCAACTTGCGCACCTTCTGCCATGGCAATTAAAGGGACAACATCTACATTTTCTGCCTCTTTTGCATTCGGTTGTCCTGTAAAACTATTCTCAGGACACCCACCATTTTGTTCTGATTTTATACGGGTATTAACGGGAACTTTTACCACCAACTGTGCAGCTTCTAAGTGACTGAAATCCACTTCGCATATTTTTGCATTATGATCATCATTTACCTCAGATTTTTTCTTGCAAATGATATCAGAAAAGACAGGGTAAACATCAGATGAACATTTTTCCTGACTAACTGGCACTTTACTGGTGACTGTGAATTCAGCACATTCCAAACAAGCTGCAGATAAGCTTTCACATTGGACTTCAATTAGATTTGCATT
The DNA here is from genome assembly GCF_040937935.1 of Hyperolius riggenbachi. Classification (NCBI taxonomy): domain Eukaryota; kingdom Metazoa; phylum Chordata; class Amphibia; order Anura; family Hyperoliidae; genus Hyperolius; species Hyperolius riggenbachi. The sequence goes on from NC_090648.1 coordinate 226,643,716, forward strand.
TTGGTTGCACACACTGTCATCTGAAGGGATAGGGTTAATTTGTGGAAACCTTTGTTCCTGGCTGTCTGATGCTATCTCTCTATCAGAATAACCTTCCACAGCAGTTACAGGAATATCAGTGGGAAAACACGATTCCTGATAGACAACAGTGGAACGGTTCACACTAGTACATAATTCCCTCAGATTTTCAGCAATTACACTTTCCCTATCATGTTGGGACATTGCTTCTCTGAGACCTGAATCAGAAATATCATTTGCAGCTGCAACCAGGTCAAAGCACTCTTTAGCATTAGACAGCACATCTATACCTGTGGTTACACTGTCTACCACCAGGGGGCTTTCCCTACACACAGCAGACAAATTAAACAGATTTAGAAATTTCCCATCTTCTGTCATGTTAGTTTTCCAACCATCAGCAACCACTTTTGTTTCCTGCAATGTTGCAGCAGCGTTGCCCAGAACATTTTGCACACCTAGCACTGAGTTTAACCCTTCACAAACTGGCGACTTTAGCCACTCTGGTTCCAACTCAGCGCTAGGAAGCTTCACATTCTCATCAAAACCATATATGAAATTATCAACATTCACAGGCTCTGATTTTAAGCTTCCCTCCACATGCTGGTTGTACCACAAGTCCCAGAATAACGCACAGTCAGTCCCCAGTAAGACATCAAATTCAGCATTATCACATTTCACCAGTTCCTGGGTTACTTCTCCCATCTTAGTTTGCACTATAACAGTGGCAGTGTGCACGGTTTCACTGATGGGACATATCAAGGGGAGCAATATACTAATAACTGCAGAGACTTTGCAGGAAGGATCACACCAACCTCTGCAACCCATCTGACCAGCTATGATAGTTATATCCAATACTGGGCCATTCTTACCACACATGACAGTGCGACCCCTTCCAGGTACTGGTGGTCCCACAGAACCCGCCATACCACTGAGGCTGCCAGTGATAGTCACGGATAGTACAGTACTTTCCACAATTCCAGCACGCACCTTACATGGAACAGTCTTACCAGCTCCAGTCGCAGTTCCTCTTGGTGACAGCGTGCAGTTCAGGTGCGAGGAGAATAAGCCCTCCTCTCCAGGC